>NC_082352.1:13955874-14271915 GCF_027477595.1 Haemorhous mexicanus | reverse complement strand
AGGCACTTTAATTTTCCTCCAAGTGTAGAAAATATTTACTTGCAGCTAGGCTGTGCAAAAACACTATTTCAATTAACAGTGAGATGGAGGTAATATTGAGCATCTGGGGCTTCATGACAGACTTCAAAACTCATGACACTGAGACACAAAAAGCAACATTCTTGGCTGTCTGCAGGAGCTGGATTCAACAACTTCTGAAAACGCTTGCTTTCAATAAGACAGAAGGCAGTTGCTATTAAGTGATGTCCTTATTACCCATTTTCTCTTGAAGCAACAATAGCTGTTGTCCCAGCTCTAAAGCACTGGTACAGATCACCTACAGAAAGGAAGAAAAGAAAAAATTACTGACTTGAAATATGTTTAAGTAAAATGAAAAGTATTATCAAACGTTGTTTCAAATTTGTGATGTCAAATGCAAATCTTTAATAATTGTAATATGTTGTTTTACATACTTTCCTGTTTATTTTGCTGTACCTCTTCGATATGTCTAACCAACAGATTTTTTTCCTCCAGTACTCATAGGTCTATAATTGGTTTTTGCATTTCAGTTTTTGTTCCTGTGTTTGGGGTAAGATGTCCTGAAGATATATCTGGAATGTTTACAGACAAGCTTTTTTACTCTCAACTGCATAAAAATCAGGATCTTTTGGGATGAGATGGTAGAGAGCAGAAATAAACTTACAATGCATTCCTAAAGAGGAATCAGATTTCCAAATCATTCATTGTTACCCTTCTTTTCAATCTAAGGCAGCATTTGGGCAGAATCAAATGAACTTTAATCAGTAAGCACTTGGTGTTCATGATCCTTGTACCCAATTCTCAATAGAAAGTGGTGCATAAAAGTGCATTCCTGTGTTTGTTGTATTTGTGGCCTGTATTGAATTTTCTGATACTGACGTGCTCAGTCAGCTTGGAAATGCAGTTTGTCAGTGGCACCCTTCTGATGATTGCATTGCTGACAGCTGCAGAAACCTTAATCCAGACTGCCTTATGTTCTGTTTCTGTAATTTCAGTGGGGCCAGCAGTATCTTTGGTTTCACTACAGAGATACTTGAAGGCTTTTATATGGGAAAGGCCAGTTCTAAGTGTGCTCAGTAAATTCTTATGTATGTTATGCTACACACAAATGAAGATACTTTCCTTGTGATCATTTTAATATGATTTCTATACAGCTTTCATCCTAAAGAAGGTTTTAGATTTTTCTTTTCTGCCATGCTTGGCATGGACAGTAAAACTCAGAATTGGCAGATGTGGAACAGGATCTCATCAGTGTTAATGATGGTTTTAAGAATTGCAACACTGTAGAAAATCAGGATATTTCTGACAGTAGAATTACAGTTGAAATGCCTTTAATAGAGACCAGATTCTGCTTCTCTGGGGGAGGGAGGGGGAATCCTGCAATATTCCACCCACTCCTACCCAAAACAGAGGCGCCAGCTCTTTGGAAATATTTATCCATCCAAAGCCTGGCAGCATATGAAAATGATCAGATTTAATTATTTATTTATACAGTTTTCTGGGTAGAAAAGATTGCCTATTCTAAGTCTTTCTGTAGACTTAACAAAGTCTGTAGACTTAAAACTCCCCACAGAGGAGTGGTCAGTGATAACTCATTGAAAACAATTTTAAAGTGTCTTGTGTGTGACAGTTGGATTATAGAAGGGTGACATTTTGCAAGGGGAAAAAATTGCAAGTGCAGTAGAAATTTAGAAATTATCGCTTTGCTAATTTTCATTTTTAAGTATCCTAAAAAACTCCCAACCAATTAAAAAAATTCTTCCCCCCCCCCCCCCCCCCAAAAAAAAAAAAAGAGCAAAAACCTCTTCAGGGTGTTGTGAGGTTTGTTTGCCATCTTTTCATCATATAGAATCCCTTCCATTCTAGTTTAGCACACCAGATCTTTATTTTAATGAACATATTCTTTGCATCTGAGGGCATCTGAGGTGGATTATGCTTGAATTTTCAAAGGTGATCATGTTTTTGTGCAATTAGAGCACTCTGATGTAAATAGGGTGGGAGTGGATTTAGGAATTTTCATTGAAGTTTTTAAGCACCTCTGAGTTGAACTGCCTTCTGTTACATTTTTAACATAGTTTGTTTTGAATACAAGATGCTTTTGAGTTTTTATATCAACTTGTATAGCTCAGTTAGATCAAATACTGCAAATCCAGCCCCACTCTCCAGGATTCTTTTGTTTCAAAGATGCTTTTGAAGTCAGTGAGTGTTCTCAGTGCCTTCAAAATTAATAAGATATCCCAATGACTTTTACTTCTACAAAAATGTTGGAATGCTGAGACAGAATGTTTAATAATACACATTAAGAAAGACCTTATCCCCATTTAAAGATTGTTTAAAAAATGAGGTGTACGAACTTGAAGTATTTGTACGCTCCCCTTTGCCAAACTAGAAGAGCAAGGAGACTGAAGGGACGTTGGTGAGGCAGATGTTTAATTTTCATGTCTTTATCTCCTTGTGTCGTGGTTGAGAGTCAGTCTGAGTGTCTCTGCTGTGGTTTCAGTATGAATGACCAGAGTTAGTGTCAGGACAAGAAGTGTTCTGCAGAAATTACCCTGAAGTTGCTGTCTAGACGTGAATTTCCAGGAAGAGCTTTTGCTTGTTTTTCAGTCTTCTAGCATAGTGGCATGATGCAAAAATGTATTACACTGTCCAGAATGGCTTGGGGAGATTTAAAGAGCCTCTAGTTGGTGAAATTAGAATTTATTGGAAGCAATGGCCCGCGTTCAATGTGGAAAAGCTGCAAGCAGGTGCCTCCTGACAGCTCTTTGCTGGAGCAGATGGCACAAAGCGATGGATTTTCAAGGGGTGGGGGAAGAGAAGAGGCCCTCTGGTGTGTTGCTGTGTGCAGGTGGGGGTATTTTGTGGAGGTTTGTTTTGTACAGACCAACTGTAATTTCAGACTTGCACTGATCTGTGTGAGTACACAGTTTGTCCAGCTGTGCTCTCCAGAGCTTGGCTAAGGATGTCCCCATGGCTTTACTTGGGGATGGGTTGGATCTGCTCTTAGTCTTCCAATGTAATTTCTTCAAGTATTTTTGAAATGTCATATTTTTCTACTTTGTGTTCCTTTCCTGTGTTGCTGCCATGCTCTTTATTTTAGCAACACTGTGAGTAAAGAGACGGAGTGGTTTGCTCTCCCTAAAACAGTCTAGTCTAGCAATCTGTCTGTTTGTGGTCTTGTGCTAAATATAAATTACATTAATGGCTGAGCAGAGCCATTTTGGGAAACTGCATGAAATTCCCATTTTAAAAACCTCCATTTTGCTGAAAAAAACCCCTATTTTGGAGCTTGTTTTTCTTCCAGAAGCAATCCCTCTCAATACAAAGCACCAAAAACCCCCACCAACCCCACCCTTTAAAAAGTGCTGGAGTAAAAATTTACCTAAATTTTAAATGTGTGCTGCCCTAGGTTTTTACATATTATTCTTGTTTGTTGGGAATTACCAGTTGAAATGGGCAAGATACATTTCATTTAATTTTGCTGAAGTTGGGAACTCTTAAAAAACAAACAGGATTTTGTTACAGAAATGTAAACAGTTTACAGTTGAAAGAAAACAAAGTAGTAGGATTGACTTTCATGTTCTTCCCAAGGTTCTAGACAGTGAGATTATTCTCCTTTTCTTAATTTTTTCTAAGATGAAACTCCTAGTGTAAATAAATGCTCTAATTATATTTTTCTCAAATACAACTGGCTTCAGAAGAAAGTATAGTATTACAATAAGTATGTGGGGACTTTTTTGTTTTTAATTTTGGCTAGGGTTTTTTTTAAAAAAAATTCTCATCAGATTTTAAGGGGTTTTTTTCCTTATTAATCTGGAATTAATTTAATTAGTGTTTATTATATGTACTCTCCAAACTGATGATGATAGAAAAATAGTATAACCTTTCACACAGGTTTTTGGATATGAAAGAAACCCAAACTGTTGATTTTTCATATGCAGTGGGTAGTGTAGACTTGGTATGTGCTTGGTATGTACACAAGCATAAATAATTTGTTTAGATGCAGGATGGATACAACATAACTGGCCTTCTTGTACTGGAGTGGCACTGCAGAACCTCTCCAGGCAACACACTCCCACTCAAACACCTCTTTCCAAGTTAAGTTATGACTGGTTTGCTTCACAAGAACTTAAATAGCTGGTGCTTGTGCAAAAGTGCTGTAGAATGCATAGATCAGAAAAACAATTTGTGCTGTACAGAATCAATGCTGACTGTGGGACAGAGGAGATCAATCTTGCAAATCAGGGAATTCTGTAATATAAGCGTCTTCTCTCAGTCAATGAAGGTTAGAAAGGGGCTGAGCAACAGAGGAATACTGTCTGGAGGCAATCAATATTAATTATAAATTTATAACCTTTAGACCAGCTTTCAAACAGTGCTTTCTAAAAGGGAGCACTTCAAGCTTTTTTCCCCTTGAAAAAGAAGTTGTAATATGAAAGTAAAAATTTCAGTCTCTACTCAAAACTCTTCAGAGCTACCTATTCCTGCTGTGCTTTTCCTTCCTTGGCTTGCAGTGACCTTGGTCCAGTTTGGGGCAGCAGAATCATTACCTTTGTAATAGCTTTTAAACAAAGAGGCAGCCATTGCAAAGATTTCAGGTGAGGGGGTGCATGGGGGTCAGGAAGCAGCTGTGCTGCTTGGCCTGGTCATGCTCTGCAGCTCTCTCACAACCTGTGGGAGAGCAGGCTCTGCAGGTAACACAGTTCATGTGTGTTTTCAGTCTGTTCCTAGGAAGTAGGTAGTAGTTTGAAATGAAGTCTTGATGGAAGTTAAGTGCAAAATAACTCTTATCAATGGCCTTTGTCAGGAAAATGTTTTATTTTGACTTTCAGTGAGCTTGAAAGACAATCAGAATGGAAGTAGGAATAAAAAAGAGCATTGGGTATAGAATTCATGGCATTAATAGTTCTTCAGTTGCTTCAGTCTAACATCCAGATCTCTTGCCAAGTTTGAGAGCCTGTTTTCCATTATTTGCATAATTTAAGTGGTGCTTGACATTATAATTAAGAAAGATCAAGGCTACTCCTTCCCAGGTTCAGTGAAAAGGAGAGCTGATAGCAAAATGAATGTTATGGGCAGCCAACAAAGCAACTGCAGAGACTGGATCCAAGCCATGAAGTCTGCTGATAGCTATGCCTGCTAGGAATGTGGTAAAGATCATATCCCCTCTGCTGCCAGTGGCTCATGGATGCAGTGTGTAGTGGTGCTGCTGTGGCTGAAGTTCTGAGAAGTGAAGATTGAGATCTCTGTGCAAGGCCCCCAGAGAGTAGGGAGCACATGGGCTGCTTCATCAAGCTGTGACCAGAGGAGTTCTGTGATGTGTCAGTTGGCAGCCTCACTGTGCTGTAGGGCCCCAGCTTTGCTGACTCCAGTTCTGAAGGCTGAGTTTCTCCTGCCCTTCTGTCCAGTAAAGGTTACTGGAGGCAGGGCCAGCATTGTGAACCATGTTCCCATCTCCATGGGAGAGGCTGTTACTAACCAGCAACTCAAAGTTTTCAGCTCATTGCTGTGGGTCTGCCTCAGATACCAGGACTCATGTAAAGGTGAGCTTGGGTGTAACTGGTCATTTTTCTGAGTATTGCTCTCTTTATTTCAGGGCTGGGTTTGTTTTTTTGTTTTTTTTTTTTTTTCATTTGGGTCGTTTTTATCCTGTGGTTTTATACTTTTCTAAAAAGTATCTGCAAAGTATTCTCAGGTTTAGTTGGTTGTTTTTTTTTTTTTTCATCCCTTTTCAGGAGGTTGGAAGTCCTAAGAGAATCCAAATGTGCACTGTTTAGTTTTTCATAGCATAGCCTGATTTTTCACTTATTTAGTAAATTATAGATGGCAGATGCCAAGGCACATAATGCATTTGCTCTGTCTGTTTCAACAGGACAGAGCTGCCAGAATCCAATTAAAGAATTGCAGTGGAGTTGTCCATGGAGAGACTTTATTTTGGCTATTCTTTTTGTGACAGCCCTTCATCAAATTAGCTCCCTCTTCCTTCCCTCCTCTTCACCAGTGTCCCAAGTTGTAAATGCAGTGGGTATGGTTGTATTTGTCATTTCACTGTGTGGCATTCAGAGGTCCCAATTTTCCCTGCTGCTTTTTTTAAGTCATTCGTAGGAAGGGAGGGCCATCTTCATGGCAGCCCTGTCCATCCTTACTGAATTTGCTCCCAACTTTCTCAGTTCTGCTTTCTCAGAGATATCATGTAACCCACACAGTGGGACTGCATTATCTTTTCCTGATGAGCTCATGTGGTAAGAGGAGTTGGTTTCCTTAGGTATGTTTGAGGCCTCAGAACATGCACAGGAAGGGGCTGGTTAGAGATGCTTTCTTAAAGTCAGTTTTAGGAGTTCTGTAGGCACAGTTGGAAGCACAATAGGCTCCAGCATGGGGCAGGATTGAGTGGCTGGAGGAGGTGGATGTGTTCTGGCTGTCTTGGCTGCTGGAGGAACTGCTTATGTGCCACCTTCCTTATTGCCCATCTGTTTTTCCTTTGTGCCCCAGTAACAGATGTAAAGCCTCCAATGTGGTTCTCGTTCAGTAAAGTAAATGATGAAATTTACTGATTTAATGATTCCAAGCTATCTAGTTTATTGAGAAGAAAAATAATATGATACAGATATTACTGCATCTTACTCTTGCTAGGACTTTCAGTCCATTCCCCTTAGCCTATATTTGGGCTTGGGAAAAGCTCAGACATCAGAGGTTAAAGAGAGCAGAGGTGCACACTTTTTATGTTGCTTACTCTCAAGTCAAGATGCTTTTGTTAGTAACTCTGCTTTGTCAGTCATTGCCCCCATGGTACCAGCATTATGAGTTCAGCATGAATAAGTCTAGAGTAGCATTTGAAAGGAGGCTTTGAAATGGTTTTTTGCCAAATACGTTCCTGCAATTCTTTCAGTTGGTCATCACACCCTTTCCAGGGTTAGAGGTTTTCAATGGCTTGTGGCCAGTTACAATTCCTTCTGTGCAGCAGCAGATTTGCATGGCTTCATGTTCTGAAAGCTGAGTGCAAAGTATTTTTCAGTGTTGAAACTCCTGATGTGTCCATCAGGTTAACTCTTCTGTTCCTGGGTATTTGGAAGAAAACTGGCAATGTTGGTTAAAATACATTAATTTTTAGGATAATTGCAGCTCTGGTGGGATCTCTGTATTAATTACAAGTTTCTCACAAGTAAATATTTGTTACCCTTTCACTAAATAACAGATGAAGAACATGTGAGGTAGTGCTCCTTCAAACTTAAAATCAACGTTTGACTGAAAAAATGAAATACACAGAGAAAAGATGAATAACTGCTGTTTTCTCATGGCTCATTAAGCATGACTCATAGCAGTGTATTCCATTTCCCAATGGCAAAGATAGATGCATCTTTCTTAATTGAAGCAAGTCTCCTTAATCCTTGAGAGGCTGAGCCCATTATTCACTGAGAGTAATACTGCTGCTTTTGTGTGGCAGCAAAAGATATGCATTTCAAAAATAACAGCAAAAACTGCAATTTAGAGGGTTGATTAGCTATGCTGGGGAGTATAGGACCCCCAGTGGTGAGAAGTCTGGAAATTGCTAGTTTATGTCTATAAAAGGGAAGTTTTAGCTTCCTGTAATAGACTGAGAGCTAGCAGATACTACCCTACTTGTGTAGGGCATTCGTGTGATAGTCACACTCCTCCTGCAAGGGGGTGTTAAGGATCTCGTGGCATTTCTTATGGAAGTTATATTTTGCCAATTGTCAGTGGACAAAAATAGCACCCAGTGCTTCTTGCTCCACAGTGTGCTTCCTGTCTTTGTACAAAGTGATTTTTCTAGACTTTACCAAGCATCTTTTAATTTTAGTATTTTTCTTTCAGCCTGTGAAGCCCAGTTGTAGCTGCTGTATACTGAGCACGTTGTGCCCTGGCAGAATGGCTGTGACTGCTAGAACAAGCCTGCTTCACACATTTGTCTTTTTGCACAGTAGTAGCACAAGGAAAGGAGGGTTCCTGAGTCAGAGCTGTCATTCCAACATGTTGCAGTTGCTTGTGTAAATTCCCACTTACTGAATTGCAAAATTACGCCTTTATCCACATACACTGTTGTAAGATATTGTAATGACTGGTTTTGGTATATTTGAGGGTCATTTGTAATGCCTTTTGCATATCACTTGAAAGGGCAAATCTGGTAGCTGTTCACTAGTGGCTTCTGCAAACTCTACAAGTAGCAATGAGGTCACAAATCATGCAAATTCCTTCATATGCTTTGAAAGAAAAGGCCACTTTAAGCAAAGCATAAATGCAACCATATGCTCATATCTTGGAGCCTTCACTGAAATTTGACAATAAAATTGCTGTGCATGTGATTTGTTTTCTGAAGAAGAAGCACTGTTGTTTTTAGAGCAGTAGTATAGCAGCAATTAACTTGCTGGTCTTTTCTAGTTAAGTGTAAAAATGTTTATCGAGTGCAAAATTGGTAGAAGTAAGAGTTTGGTAATTGTTAAAGACAGTGCATATCTTTATTTCCTTTTAGAGGAAAAAGGCAGCAGTAAAACCAGAAGAAATCTTGTTACAGTCTGTTCAATAGAAGGGTATGCAAAGTAGAACTGTTGCTGTTTTGTTAATCTTGGTACAACTCTTAAATTAGCCTGGAAGTATCTATTCAGACTTGATGAACAACCATTTCATATGAAGAAAATATTTACAGCACAGTTGACTTTTCTGTTGAAGGAAAAAGGAAGTGTGGGGTTTCCTTCAGTGATTTTGATAGTCAAAGCTGAATGATTTGGCTTTTGGAAATAATGTAAAAAGCTTAATTAAATGCCATCTTGTAATACTTTGTATCTCTACAAAGAGGACAGTGTGCAGAAGTTGGTTCAAGGGCCTTAAGGAGTACACCCTTAAACACTTAAAGTCATCAGTGCTGTGTGGTGATTAGAGCAGTTTGCTTTTGTGTGATTCCTCAGAAAGATTACTGAGAAATCTGTGGGTTTGTGCGCCAGCAGTGGTGTTGGTTCTCACCTTCAGATTTCTTCTGCAAGCAGGAGAAGCAGATTGTTCCTTCAGAGTACAACTAGTGCAGATAGAACAGAGCAAAAAGATTGGCTCACTCTTAATTATCTAAAGTGCAGCCAACACTGAATACATAAATGTAGTAGGTAGCAATTGTGATATTTAAGTTAGTGGAGGTGTTTCCAAAGCAATAGTGGCAGGGTGAACACTAAGGAGAGTGCAGGAGGGGATTGTCTGCTCTAGAAACATGCTGATTACTAGAGGGATTTATTGAATTAACTCCATGTGCATCAGAGAGGAACCATTTCCATGAAAGGAAAATGTAGCTTTAAATTGGCTTTTAAATAGGAGAAGGAAGCAGCAGTTCTCTGTCTGGATGCAGCTAACCTAGTGCACTGGGAGCATACAATTAGGCAGACAAGAAGGATAAGGGAGGAAGAAGTGAAGAAAGAAAGGTCTAAGTTGGAAAAAGTGGTGTCAGCAGTGCATGCCAGAGCGTCTGGAGTGAGCAGGCTGTGCTTGCTCACCCTTTGGAATGGGAGAGCAGCAGCAGCAGCACCTGATGAGCTGGGGCAGCTGCTGTGCTGTGGGGAGGGTTCCTCTCTGTCAGTAAGTGGGGCTCAGCAGAGCCCAGGGAACACCAAGAGCAGCACTCGTGCCCTTGCTAGTCACAGCTCTGTGTGATGGTGCCAACACGGTAACTGCTTGAAGGGTGTTTCAGTGGCACAGTGCCTGTGTTAAGGCTGTTCCCCAGTCTTTCAGGAACATAGGAAAAGTATTTCAGAACAGGGAAGTTGTCACTGGTTTGCATTTTTTAAAGCCCTGAATATGGCGGGTTGTTGCAGCTGGTGGAGGCCCTCGGAATAAAGCCTGAGTAGTGACACCTTCCACCAGCTGAGAATGTGACCTGAGACTGTCTGGGACATGTGGCAGTGACAGGTCATGGTGCCAGCTATTCACTCTAAAGTGCTGCTACTAAAATATCCTAAAAACCAGCTAGCATGTATTAGATGTTCTCAGAGTCGAAGTAAGGCTTTAAAATTTTAAGGAAATCAATGTTTTAAAGTATTTACCTGCAGCATTTGTGTATGCTGTACCTGTGTACAGGCAGAGAAAGTAGATAGCCATGTCTTTTACTGTTGCTGACCATTCTTAATTGCCTCTTTACAATGTCATTAACTCAAACTGTTTAAGAGAATAATTTATTTAAAGGAGAACTTACATTACTTTTGTTTTAATACAGGGGTGCAATCATATGTCTGTTTTCTCAGTTTGTTAACTTTGCAGGTGCACCAAAGAAGAAAGCAGTAAAACCCCAGCTTTTATGAGGTGTTAAAATGTGTGTCCATCTATGGATTAAATTGTGCTTATGTGTTACTATAAGCCTTTTGATTCTAGAGGAAGCTAAAGTAAATGTTTCCCTCATGAAATTATCTGGAAATGGTGTGATGTATTCTATCTCATATTGTAGCCTTTTTCCTTAAAACTGACAGAAAAGGTTAACAGAAGGGAATTTCACAGGAAAGAAATTTTTTTTTGAAAGAAGAGACACAAAATTCTTGCCTAACTATTGTGGGAGCTGAAGCAATGTTTGAAGCCTGGCAGTGTGAGTGTGCACGTGTGTGAGCATGAGCACACAGTCCCTGCTGGGACCTCTGGGCTGGGAGGGGAGGCACAGCAGGCTCTGAGCCCCTCAGGGACAGGGGCTGCCAGACCCACTGCCCGCCTGGGAGGGGCAAACTGAACTGTGGGGAAAAGAATGATTTTGATGTTAAAAAGTATTGCTTTGCTCACTGCTCAAATTGTCAAGTTTCTTTGCAATTAATGTTGCTATCTCTACGTAAATACTGAACTTTCCCTATCATCATTTAGCGTTCTGCTGCTTTCCATATCTTAATGCTGGCATTAAGATCACAGTCCTTACCCTCTCTGCTGGTTAGTGCAGACTCTTTAAAGTGCATTTTAAGTTATTGATGCAATTTGATATTTTTCATGATTTCTATTTAAACTGAAGTTGCATCATCTTTCTTGAATTCATCTCCTGTAAGAGTTGCCTTAAGCTACAGGATTGCTTTTGCTACTTTTTGTGTTGTATGCTTAACTTGTATTGGTTATGGTCTTAGTTGTGTTAATATAGTGAATAAGAGAGCTGGTCATTTCCTGGCTGCTGATCCTCAGTGTGTGTTTGTTCATGCAGGCAAGAAGACAGCAAGACCCTAGTCCTGGCTCCAACCTGGGCAGTGGCGACGATCTCAAACTACGTTAACCAGCGGCAGCGGCGTCCCCCGGCTCTGCACACATGCATTGCTTCTACTTGGCAAAGGATTGAATAAAAGACCAGAAACTGTGAGAACTGGGTATATTATGGTCTGTTTCCTGACCTGCGGCGGTCCAAGTCACCAGAACTGCCATGGTTTGCACTATGTTTATGTTACAATACCTGCATTTCCCATTTTAAGCATGTAGCCAGTGGCAATTCGAAATTTTGTTTTTCTATGCAAACTTATTTTTGTTGGCACTATTTTAGTGAAATGGAAACTTATGCAGCTATAAAACCATTTTTCTCAACTGTAATAAAAATTGTCACTTAAAAATAGGTCAAGATATTACAGATTTAGAACAATTTTTGGTTTTTTGGTTTGGTTTTTTTTTTTGTTTGTTTTTTTTTTTGTTTTTTGTTTGTTTTTTTTTTTTGTAAACTGCTGGAAGCCAATGCATTCCAAGCTTAATTTTTTAATATGGGCTTTTGGAATTTTGATTGTCCTTATTGTGTTCCTGCTTTATTTTAGATAATGCATTCTTATCTTTCTTTCAGTTTTCTTTTTTTCTAAATTTGCAAGACCTTATTAAAACTGCTGACATTATTTTGCATTATTTCCAAGCTAAACCCAGTGAATCAGAGCTGTTGGAATCAGTTTTCAAACTTTGTGGGTTTGTAAACGTTACAGTTGCAGTATTCGTTTAACTGCTAACAATTCATTGGTTCCACTTTTAAAATGATAAAAACCTTAAAATGTATATTCTCGTGCATTATTGCATTCTACCCCGTTATCTGTCTCAGATTTTATTCTGTTCCAAGTGAGTTTGGGTGGCTGTTATACCCTGTATATAGTGCTTTACTGAAACTCAGAGGAAGTCGCAGGCTGGCTTCTGTTTTATTCAGGGATTTTTTTAACTAGTTCTTCAAAGGGATACTGCAACTCCACAATCAGATTCAACAGCGTTTAGACTGGGAACAAAAGTGATCAGCTGCCAAGGTGATATATATGAAATTGTGTTTAAGATAACTGCTTTGAGTATATTTTATATCTTAGGCTTTTTGTAAAGTTGTGCTGAATGGTGAAAAGCTGAGATGAGCTTGTGTGCAGGAGCCTCATACTGCACATAGGCCCCTTCTATTAAATCTTATGCAAATTAAGACTGTTGCAGTATATATTGCATTTTCTAACAGGGTAAGATTTGGGATGAATTAATGTATGAATAAATCTTGTTTCATTTGGGGTGATGGTGAATGGACTTGCTCCAAAGATTTCATTGCATCCAATATTTAAAGAAAATTGATTAGAAATGTGATGTCATTTGGCTTTGTTAAATTGTGGTGCTTCCTGTACAGCCTGATTGATTAAAATGTCACTTAAATACCTTTTTAAAATAAGGGATCTGAATCCAGTATTTTAAGAATTATTTTAAAGGTAGAAACCCTATATGGTTAGAACAGTTAAATCTTAATTAAATTCTATAATTAAGACAATTATACATTCCTCATTAACAATGGCAAAACAATTGATGCAAAAGAGGTCTTGCAAAAATGTAAGCAGATGTCAATGTGAAGGAGAATCTTTGTATGTTAATAATATGAATATTTAACATTCACTTAAAAATGTCATTAACTGTAAACTGTGAGAATGTCATCAAATAGAAATATTTTGATACTTCAATTTAAATGTGATTCACCTGAAAGATAATCTTTTTCACTCTGTGGCCACATATTCTTCTTGCTCTTCTTCCCCCAAAGAAATAATTTTTCTAAAGTGTTTCTGCAAAGAGTTATTTAAGGGACACACGCATGCATCCGCACGCATCCCTGGCCTTGGATCTTCTCTGCCATCTGTGTATTTTTGATGGAATAGTCTGAAGATTTATTTTAAAAGCTTTTCTTAACGTTTCAGACAGTGGTTTTAAACCATAAGTACACAGGAAATGACGCTATCAGATATTAACGTTGCTATCTCTATGTAAATACTGAACTTTCCCTATCATCATTTAGCATTCTGCTGCTTTCCATATCTTAATGCTGGCATTAAGATCACAGCCCTTACCCTCTGCTGGTTAGTGCAGACTTTTTAAAGTGCATTTTAAGTTATTGATGCAATTTGATATTTTTCATGATTTCTATTTAAACTGAAGTTGCATCATCTTTCTTGAATTCATCTCCTGTAAGAGTTGCCTTAAGCTACAGGATTGCTTTTGCTACTTTTTGTGTTGTATGTTTAACTTTCATAATAAACTTCTGTGTAGTGAAAACAAGGTGCTGTAAGTTTATTTGACTCCCTGGTAGTCCCTGCTGACATTTTGTTTAGGTGCAAGGCTGCCTTGATGTCTGTGGCTAAAGCAGTGGTGACATCCAGTGGTCACTTATCTAACTGACCCCTCTCCTCTGCTGTGTTCAGCTGCTCTCTGGGAGCAGCCTTTAATAGAAGGGTCTGCCCTGAGGAAAAGGTGGACTGTGCTGCCCTAAACCTCTTTTTTCTTAAAACTGATATGCCCTTCTTACTCAAAGTATGGATCTGCTCCAGGGGCCCCAAGCAGGCGACTGTGTGAGCTTACAGAGTCCTTTTTGTGGGCACATTGTGAGAGCAGCCACCAAACCTTGTTAATTGTGCTGCTTTGGGCAAGGGGGAAACCAGGGGGATTACATGTATAAGTGCAGGAAATGTGGTAAAGTTCTGTGGGGAAAATATGTTGTATTTTGTATGCTACAAAATGTTGTATGCTACACCTGAAAACCTTCTGGAGCTGCTAAAATTTTAGTGGTGTAACTTCAAGTAGCTAACACTGACTGACTGACAGTGCTGAAGTCCTGAAATCAGGTAGAGGATTGCTCATTTCCTAACAGTGCTTTAGGAATATTTATGTGCAAAAGGATAACTAGTAACCTCATTTTAGACTTTTACCACCTGGCTGTGAACAGACCAGAAAGCACCAGAGAAAAAAAGCACTGCTATGACCTGTGGCTTTCCTGGAGATGTTCTGCAGTGTGAAAGGGAGGTAGCTTTTAAAAAAGACAAACAGCAAGCCACATTGCTGTGCTTCTCTTGCTGAGGGCAAATGGGGTCTGCCAGCCCTGCTGTCCAGGCAGTGTTTTAAAGGCATCTGCAAACAGCTGTTCATAAAGCCATTGGGTAACTTGTCCATTTACCTGCAAGCTCATGGAAGGGTTCACTTTTCTGCCCTAGGCACATCACAAGTGGCTGAGTCCAGTATTGTACAGCCTTTTGGCTGAAGTCTAAGGACAGAGGCACTTTGTCCTCTGGCTCTTCCTAGATGGAATTTGCCTCTCAAGTGTGTGACTAGCAAAGGGAATCTGAAAATATTCCTGCATGAGGCAGAAAAGAACTTTAAAAGCATTACAATCCAGTGCCTTAACTAGCATGGCTTAGGGATGGCTGTCCTTGATGTGGGAGTGAAAGACCCCTGGAAATGCTGGAACTTCCTGGAATTGAGAAGGATGTCAGGACCTGGAGGCCAACCACAGCAGTGAGGTATGGTCACTTCCAGCTGGGTTTTTTAACCTCCTGCTCCTACATGACCTCTTCTGAACCCAAGAGAACAGAGTATTAACTGTTTCTCAAAATTCTGAAATAGTTGGGGTTGAAAGGGAGCTCATCTAGTTCCAACCTCCCACTAGACCACGCTGCTCAGAGCCCCATCCAGTTTGGCCTTGAACAGTTCCAGGGATGGGGCATCCACAGCTGCTCTGGGCAACCTGTGCCAGGGCCTCACCACCCTCATAGGGAAGAATATCTTCCTGATACCTAATTTAAACCTCTCCTCTGTCAGTTTGAAGACATTTCCCCTTGTCCTGGCAGTCCATACCCTTGTTAAAAGTCTCTCTCCAGCCTCTGCTTACTGGGAGGGCTCTAAGGTCTCCCTGGAGCCTTCTCCAGGCTGAACTCCTGTCTACAGGAAAGGTGCTCCAGCCCTCAGATCTTCTTTGTGGTCTCCTCTGGGCTTGCTCCAGCAGCTCCATGTCCTTTTGTTAAGGACCCCAGGGCTAGAGGCAGCATTGTAGTTGGGGTTCTCACTGTTTAGACCCTTTACTGAAGTCCTCAAAACATGGATAAGCAGGTTTCCTAGTTTCTCTGGAGGGAAACAGCAGCTGTCCTGGGCTCATGCTCCCCTTTCTGAAAGCAGAAAACTGAGAAAATGAACTGTGAGTGAAAACAGCAGCTTTTCTGTTCCTGCAGATCTATGCTGGTTTGTCTCATAACAAGCCTTGTTCAGGTAAGGACTGGGAAGTTGGATGAAGATGTGCTTTCAGAGAACTTCAGAGCTGCACAGCCTGGGATGACCTTGGCAGGACTTCTATATTTTTGTTGTTTGCTGTTAGTTCAGGGCTCCACTCTGTCATAGAGTGGATGTATTAAAGAATCCATCCTGTCTGCACAGAACTAGGACCAGGTTTTGTGAAGTTGCATTATTTTGTTACATTTCCAATGCAAATAAGAGAATGACAGAAATGGCTTCAAGGATGGGAATTGCAGTGAGAACTTGGAGCAGAGTGAACATTTGCATGGGCAACATTTCTCATAGCTCATTTGCCTGACATCCTGTCTTCACACTGCCACCAAATGTAAATCCCAGGCCATGCATATTCATCAACTGCTGCAGCTCAGAGCTGCTCAGGGTTTAAGTAACTATTAAATAGGTTTCTCAATTACAGGTTGAGATAAGTGAATTTTCGGAATTGCCTTGGGCTCATTTCTTAAAGCTCAGGAGTGAGAGGGGGGAAAGTAGCACAGAAGAGCTGAGTGCTGTCTCTCTGGTGCTGTCACCTGGCACAGTGGATGGCTGGGGAAAGGAGTGGGAAACCAGAACACTTGCTCAGTTTTGTGCCTCTCACTGGGCCTGGTCCACAGTTTACCACAGCTGGTGAGACTTCTGCCAAGTCTTTGTTGCTTCCCACAACTCTTCTGATATGTAACTGTTTTCTACCCTGTTGACCTGATGGTGGGGTATTGGAGGACCCCAGAATGGGTTTTCCTGGGGCTCCACTTTCTCTTGTTCTACAGACTGTGATTCTCTGCTTTTCATGGGAACTGGTGGCTTTGCCACCTTTCCCCCTTTGCAATCTTCTTTCTTCCCTGGAGCAGGTCATGGGTTTAACTTGAAAAGAGAAAGACCTTCTAGGGATGGAGCAAAATTTGCACCTGAAAGCTCCTGGCTTTTCCAGCTGTTATCCCTGGGCTTGCTGGGAGAGTCTGTCCCTCTGAGCCCTTCCCACCTGCATGTCCAATCCTTTCAGCTTTTGTTATTAGTACCTTACAAAAACCTAGCAGAGTCTAGGCATAGAGAAACAAGCAGTGAAAGGAGCCAAAGCTCTTTGTCTGTGGGATGCACTTGTCCCTGATCACTTCCCATGTGACTGTTACTGAAGCAGATGACTGGGGTGGTTCTGCTGCCCTTGCAGGATTTTGGAAGAATTCCAGGGCTTTGGCCCCTCACAGCAGTAGCAGTGGTGTACAGGTGTGACATCCTGATGACACCCCAGGAGCTCTAAGCTTGGAGGAGAGCAGAGAGGTTGGTGGAGGGAATGTGGTTTTGCTGCTGGATTGCAAACAAAGCTGTGGGGGGGACAACTCTTACTAGAAGGCAATTCTTAATAAAGAGGCAGCTCTACCCAGAAACTCCAGACTTGCCATCACCTCAGGGGCAGGAAGGCTGCTGTGTATCTCATTTCCCAGAATTATGTGCCACCTACCCAGAGGAAGAACCAGGTCCCCTCCCACCTCACCAAGAACAGCCTGCCCTTCACTCCAGCCCCTGCACAGGGCAGCGCTGCAGTGAGACACCTGCTCTGGAGGTGAGATAATGCAGCCCCCTTCCAGCACCATCCAGCTCCTCACTGGCCTTCCCAGCAAACCAGAGGGTGGCCACCAGCCTGCAGACACCTGGGTAGCCTGTCCATGGAGCCAGGAGCCTGTTCCAACAGACCCTGTGGCCCAGGAGGATGAGGATAGCTGGGGATGCTCAGACCTGCATGAGAGCCAGCTCCAGGTCACAGAATCATACAATGCTCAGGGCTGCAGGAAATCTTAGAGAGCATTTAGTCCACCCCCTGTGATGGACAGGGAGGATTCCAGGCCATTTGCTCTGGCTGTGTTTGAGGTCTGGGAGCCAGGGCAAGGAGGGAAGGGAGGGCCAGGCAGAGCTGCAAGCACGGCCTGTCCCTGAGCTGCCCGGTGATTGCCTCCTGCTCAGGTCAGAGCTGCTGCTGAGGAGCCCCCAAACACTTCCTTGGCAGCGACAGCCCCGGCCCAGAGCCCCTTGGCGGATGCTCCCACACAGATGAGAGGACAGATCCTCTTTTTGGTTCTGCTTTCAGTTCTGCTCTGCAGAGCACAGCTGGTGTGTGACTGCCGGGACCTGGGGCCGGTGGTCCTGGCGGCTGCGTGACTTTCTGAAACCACCAACCCCAACAAGGTGCCTCAGCACCAGCTCTGCAAACCCTCTCCACGTCCAGACCTCTGCCTCAGGGGTGGGATGTGCCAGCAGGACTACGGGGCACTGCATCGGGAGGAGGCTCAGGGAGCACCTCTGCTGTTGGTTCTGTCCTCCACAGCCCATGAGTAGGACCCGAGTCACACCCTCATTGCTGTTCGCCAGAAGTCAGTGACAAAATGGGCAGAGATCTTCAGGGGCTCTGGGAGGGCCCCTGCAGCTCTGACTCATCTTCTTTTAAATGATGAAACCCCAAGCACCAGGGCTGGAGCAGATTGGTGCAGGGGCTGACCCCTCTCCCTCCTTTTCATACCGTGCCCCATGGCTCTTCCTCATCATCAGCTCTAACAATCAACCATCCCTTTTGGAAATGTACCGGGAGATGAAACTGTAGCAGGTGAAAGCCCTGCTGCATGTGCAGCACTCCTGGATCCATAAACCCTTGCAATAAGAGGTTTGGGAATTCTGTAGAATCCCCAGATCCATCTTCTACCTTTTCCCCAGGGTAAATTTCCCCACCAGTTTTCAATGCAGGATTAAAACCCCAAGTGCCTGGCTGGGCGGCAGCTGAAGGCAGGATGCGGTGGCCAGAGGCTCCTGGAAGGACTGCTGGTCCCTCGCAGCTGCTGGCGCCGCTGGCTCCGTGCTGAGCCACCCGGGCAGGAGCGGGTGCCCATCCCCGGTGCCCATCCCCGGTGCCCCGGTCCCGCCGCACCCCGGCTCCTGCCCGGCACCGCGGCGAGCTGGGCTCCGCACCCTGCCCGCGCCTGGCGGAAAGAGAAACCAGCGCATCTGTTTCTAATGAAGCCGAAGCCAGTTTAGATCTAGCCCTGCACGAAGCAGAGCTTTTGAAATAGATCTGGAGTTCTGTGAAATGCACACAAAGTGTGCCGGGCGGGGGGCGATGCAGGGGAGCTGCTGCCTTGTGGTGAACAGCCCCTCCGGTGGGCAGCCTGTACTGCTGCTGCCTTTCCTTCTCGGGAATGCTCCCTGGCCATCCATCACAGCCCCTGCCCTCGCCCCAGCCCTGTGAAATGCCCTGTGTGGTGGGGCAGGGGCTGTCCCCCTGCCTGGTCAGAGTTTAAGGTACCTCATCTCATCAGCACCCTCGGGTGAGCGCTGGCACCCTCCCGTTTCTGCCCGTCTCCAGACACCGAGCACGGTGCAGAAATTCAGCAGAGCTTCTGCAGCTGCCAGAAGCCCAAATCTGGGATGTGAGAAGTGATGCTGGCGATCGCCGTGGTGCTGGCTGAGGACAAGCTGTAGCCCTGCCATGCTCCCCGCAGCCCGTGCCAGGCACACATCACCTCCCTACCTCTGGCCAAGCACGGAATCACCTCCAAAATCTTTATTGTGGATGTGCTGCACAGCCGCCAGGGCAGCACAGGCAGCAGGGAGGAGGATGCTGCCCTGGACGGTGTGAACCGCGGCCCGGGGAGGCTCCGGACAGGGCTCAGGACAGGCTGGAGGCTCTGTGGGCCCGGTGGAAAAGGCACCTTCAGCCCCTCAGCCCCGCGGGTGCACGGCAGCTCCTCGCAGCCCGCTGGGCACTGATCCTGCACGTCCCGCCCGTGTCAGCCTTGGCCGCCACTCGGAGCGTGTCAGGGGGACTGAAAACCACCCGGACAGGGCAGGGTAGGGCAGGGCAGGGCAGGGCAGGGCAGGGCAGGGCACACTCAGCCCAGGCCAGCAGGGGAAAAGCGCTGAGCCAGGGAAGGACGGAGCCGGGGGTCTCCTTGGGAAGGTTCGGGTTTGGCGCTGCCAGCAGCCCCTGCCCGCCCAGGAACCTCAGGTTGGCACTGGTGGGACACTGCCCAGCTCGGTGGGACCCTTGGCTGTGGGATAAATCCCCCTGAGGAGGTGGGATAATTCCCCCCTCGGAGAGTGAAATGTTCCCTCTTGGAGCCGCCAATCCTGCTCGGATTAATTCCCGAGTGCCAACCCAGAGCGTGGCAGCAGGAAACGCAGCCCCAAAAAATCACAGCAACTTCAGAGCTTTACAGCAAATATCTTTCCTCCAGCTGAATCAGCCCTGCCAAGGCTGGAATCTGCTTCCAGCCCGTTTTTCCGAGCAGCCGCGGGGCAGGATTCCTTGCAGAAATGTGCGCTGCTCTGGGATCCATCGGGAGAGGGCAGCTCGCCTCCGCTCTGCGCTCGGCTGCATCCCCGCCCGCGAGCCCGGGCACTGCTTGTCCCTCCTGGTGGCTTCTGCAATCTTCTGCTGGCTTTTAACCGGCTGGGTTGGAAAGCCCAGCACTCCTTAGAAAACATCTCCCCGCAGACGTGTAGAATTTAGAAAAAACCTCAAGTTTACAAAATTCTGAAAAATTTTAGAAAAAATCGGTAAAAATCCATGAATCCCCTATAGCTGCTGATCTCACCCCAAAATGTGATGGCATCACAAGGCTTTGGAAGAAGCATCTCCAATGGATGCACCCACTGACATTCATTCAGTCAGAAACATCAACAACAGAGCCAGGCTTTAAAAATTGATTATGATTTTCAGAAAGCTGTGCATTGCTTCCTGAGCCTTAGGGCTGAATTTCCCAAGAAGTGTTCCATAATCTGGAGAGGAAGAGGGGTAATTTTATCCTTTTAAAATTTAAACTTTGCCTGTCATGAGCAGTTGCCAAAATGATGGTGCTTTGTCCAATCTGCCTCAAAAGCGCCAGACCTGGCAGTGTCCAGCATTTCTCCACCTAGCCTGGGGCTTGGGTTGATGAGTGAAAAGAGGTGGTAGCAGAGAGGCACACTCAGAAATCGTTTCTTTTTTCTGCCATTGTATTTGGCCTTTATTCTCCTTGGTGAATTGGGCCTGTACTCTCCTACAAAGGATGCTGAATCTTTTTGAGTGAAAGCCCAGACTGTTGCATCCCCCAGTTTGCAGCACTGGGCATTCAAAGGGCATCACCAAACACAGGAATGAGGTGGAGAAGGGTTTCTGCAAAGCCCAACTGATCTGCAGCCAGCTGTTTTCCACCAGCACCTCAGCCTGAGGGCTGCACTTGCCATGGACCTGCTTAAAGGTAGGTGCTGTGCTTTGTATTCTGTTAAATGAATGAGGCATGCAAAGTTTCTAGCTACACATTTATTCTCTCAAGTGCATTTCTTACGGGTGTCACAAAATGAACTGACAAAAAAACACCACACAAATGCTGTATATATACAAATATATATATATTTCATACATCTACAGTGAGCTGGAGAGAGGCAAGTGGCTCATAAGGATTAGCTCTGCCCCCAGGAGAGGAAAAGCTAATTTCTGGTTTTGAGCCAATAAAGATGTGTCAGAGGGCTGGAGTGAAGGGGAAACATTGGCAGCACCTCTGTACTTTTCAGCATATTAAGATGTCACCATGCTTGGATTAAAAAAAAAAAAAAAAACCACAAAAAAACAAGGCATGAATAATAAATAGAGCAACATGCAGCTGACTTCAAGGGAAAACTAATTTCCCTGGGGCTTGCTCCACTCCATATACATTAAAATCTCACCTGCTTTGACAGCTCTGTGACCTGAAGAGAGATGCTGAGAAATTGGTGTTCAGAGCAGAGCCTGGCCAAGGTCCTGCTCCCAAACATGACTGGGATTTCTTTTCAATGCTTTGCTCCCCCCTGCCAGCCATGGCTTGCTCAACCTGTGGAAGGAGCCACAGTGCAAACCTAGCTGAAATTATGTTTGACTATTGTTTGTTTTCAATATGCAGCCCTCAAATTTCTGTGTCAGGCTGCCTGAAGGGTATTCTGCTTTCCTGATGTTTTCTGTCCTGCTGTGGGACAGTCCATGGGATGGGGCTGCCCTGCTGCACACCTTGCTGCTGCACACCTTGCTGGACATGGTGGGCACAGAGATGGGATGTGGGGTCAGGCTAGGATGGCTACTACCCTCAAATAAATATGGAAAAAATTCTGGAAAACACTCTCTGCTCCCCCCTGGAGCCCCAACCTTCCAGCGAAGGAGTTACAGCTGCTTCCACACCCTCTGCACCCTCTTGAATTTCCATCACTGGTGCTGCCCTACTCCAGAAGAGTGTCACTTTGTGTGAGCATGGCCCGGGTCCATAGCCTTGGTTTTTCTCTTTTAGTTCTCTGCTTATTTGGGCAATGCTTGACCTGGTGCCTTTTATCCTGGACCAAGTTTCCACCATAAAAACGAGAGCTGGTCTGATGTGGGGTGTCCCAGGTGCTGGCACATCCTGGCAGACTGGGAGAGCTCAGTTTCCCCCTCATTCTGTGGATGTTTCTGGCACCTCGGGGCTTTGGGTGTAACCAAAGCAGGTTCCTGCGTGCTGAGCCCCATCCCAAGGGAAACGTGGGCTTTCCTGGGGTCAGCACTCTTGGGCGGCACTACCCCTGTTTGCTCAGACAACACTGCAAAGCCACTGACCTCGTTACTCCGTTCTTCCTCACTGAGTCACCCCCGAGCGCATTCCGGTAACTTTGCCCGCGCCAATGACTAATTTCTCCCTAACTCTTCTTTCCTCCCCTCTGCCCTTTCAGCTGGAAGAGCGGCATGGCCCTGGGCAGTGGTTGGGGTGGGTTATTTTGTTTTGGAACCCGAGGTTATCTGGGTGTGACCGGGGCTGCTGCTGCGGGCTGAGCCCAGTCCGCCGACAGGGCAGGGCTGGGACTCGAACCCGAGTCACCCGCTATACAAGCCGACGCCTTCCCCCCTCGCCCACGGCCGGAGGGAGGAGCTCATCTCGACCCCGCCCTCGCCCCGCCCCCGCGCGGGCTCGCCTGACGACAGCTGCAAAGCACTTTTTCAGCAGCCGCAAGTGAGGTGAGTCGCGGCCCCGCGGCGCGGGGGGGGTCGGAGCCCCCCCGGCCCCTCAGGCCGGGCCGGGGCTGCCGGGACGAGCGGCGGGGCCGCGGCCGCTCCCCCGCCCCGCCGGGGCCGCGCCGCCCGCGCTCTGGCACCGGGCGGGGCGGGGGGCGCGGGCGGCGGGGCCGCGGGGCGGGGAGGGGCGGCCGGCGGCGGTAGCGGCGCAGCCCGCGCCTTCCCCGGCAGCCCGGCGCGGGGCCCGCGGTGACCGGCGCCGCCCCGGGGCTGGGGGCGGCCGGTGCCCTCAGGGGGCGGCGGCGGGGCCGGGCTCGGGCTGCCCGCGTCCCTCCCGCTTCCCTCGCGCGTCCCTCCGCAGGGGTCCGGCGCAGCGCCCCGGTGACCGCCGTGCCAGCCCGCGGCCTCCGCGCTACCTGAGCCAATGCTAGATCTGGAGGTGGTGCCCGAGCGCTCTCTGGGGAACGAGCAATGGGAGTTCACCTTAGGTAAGTGTTTTCTTCCCCCGGCCTGGGCTCAGTGGGGCCGTGCGGGTCCCCGGGTGCTCTCCCAGCGCTCTCCGGGAGTTGGAGGGAGAAGGGGAGCGAGAGCCGAAGCTCGCCTTTCGCTGTCGCTAAAAATACTAAAGTACGGGCTGAAAGGATTTCCTTGTAGTTCATAGTTTCACCTTTAGCTTTTGCGTGCCAGCTTGTGCTTTGTTTATCTGATTGTGTGCTTTCATCTGCTCGTTTGCTTTCTTCTGTCTTGCCGTGTAAGACTAGTCATTCTTTTAAATAACTCCGAAAAGAGGAAGCATGAATGTGCTGATTGTCACCTGAATATGTGTCAGGTGATACTGGCAGCTTCAGCTGTGCGCTGATACTTGCTCTAACTGCTGTGCTTTTCTGTACAAACCCTTCATAAACATGAGTCGAGTTTCACAATTTCTTTGTGTCGCTGTTGGGTTGCGAAATAGGAGAGAAAGTAAACTTTGGAGATATTTTCTCAGGGTTGGATAGCAAGTATTTTTCCCCCAGATCACTTGTATTTTTTCATCTTGCCGAGTAGTCCTTCCCTACCAGTTATTGCTCTAGTTACTGTGATGAGAAAGAACTTTCCCTCAGCTGATGCAAATTTGGTTGGTGCTCAGGCAGGACACTTACACGAGCAGTTGAAAAGAGATGATGTGGATTCTTTGGGTGACCTGTGTTTTCAAGCAGATGTTGGTAGTCCTTAAAACTCTCAGAAAGTTCTGTAGATGTGACCTTTGCTGAGTGGTTGTGTGACATATCAGTGTTGGCCTCTTTCGTTTCAGTTTTCCATCGTTGCTGCAGCTCTCTGTGAAGGTGGTGGTGGTGGGGGTTTGGTGGGTGTAAACAAGCACTGTGTGTGTCACCCTCTGTGCCTGCCCGAACTTGGGTTTCACTTGGGCTGCTGCTCTTGTCGCCTGTGACAGCCAGGGGACAGATTGTTCTAAAGACACTGTTACACAGTTGCCCTGAACTAGGTTGGACCTAAGGAGTGGTGCTGTGCCTTGGGGTTGTTTATGTGAAATCCATCAAACACAAAGGGCTGTCTGTGCTGCTGTGGCTTCAGTCAAGTACAACTTGATGGTTACCAACAGGGCTCAGTGGCTTCTGGAGGCTAATTATAGCACCTCAGGTCCCACCCTTGGAAATCTGGGTGAACTCCTTGTACCCTAAATGTTCTGTGCTCTCAGCTTGGTGTGAACATCTGCCACCCTTTAGTGCCTGTGTTACCTGGGGAACAGCAACCTCCCCCTGCATACCCTGACTGTCTTCATAAATACAGAGTACCAGCTCCCCTCCATTCTCCATATCAAAACAAGAAAAGGAAAGAGGAAATGTTTTTCCTTTGCCGCGAGGAAAGCTTGTCAATGCAGTCTCATGGTAAAAGTTTTCCAGTGTCTCTGTGTATGTGCACAAACACACACATGCATAGATGTGAGAGGAGGAAACTCAGCTGTATTTCTTGGAGTAAACATAGCCACCACGTGATGTGTCTAATATATAATTAGCATGACCTGCTGGTGCAGAGCAGGAGGCTGACTAGGTCTGAGGATACTTGACTTTGTCCTGCACCAGCAGTGGTGTGTGAAGATTGTCCCTGCTGACAAAACTGCTTCAGCTGTGGCAGCGCTGGTGTGAGTGGGGCTCTCACTGCCAGCACTGTTCCACTCGCTATTTGTTTAGCTCTGCTCTTAGCAGAACTAATGGCAGTATTCCTGAACTGCTGCTGTCTCTGGCTTCCAGTACTATGCCCACAGTGGAGATGACTGAGGGGAAATGCCAGGAAAATTTTGTACATGACTTTTTGGATTCTGTTTCTGGCTCCAGTGTTGACTCACAATGTGACTAGAGCATAAAAAATTTAACTGAGACTGAGTTTAGATACCTGTGCCACTGCACCTCTTGGGCTGCATTCCTGCTGTTTTAAAAAGAGAACAATTAAATACTGACTCTGTAGTGCCTATAGCTATATTATTTGTGTTTGAGATGTATAATTTCTAAGGCATGCTTGCATTTCTCTTGGGCTTTATACTTTCTTTTCTTACTGAGTATCACATATATTTATTTAATGCATTATGATTAATCTTAGATTTTCTTTTATTTTTCTCCTAATCTTAATTCACTTCTCTGTCCCCATCCTTTCAAGCCACACAGTCTTAGCACAGGCTGATGCTTCAAGCCATGATGTTCCTGGCCAGTGTATGTGAGAGAACTGTCTTGTGCTGCTTGTATCACTCCAGCATTTAGAAGAGGGAAAGGTCTGTGACAGAGGAGCCCTAGCACTGGTCTTTGTGGGCATTACTGCCATGGCTCAGTTTGGTTGACTGATGTGCTGGAAACCATGTTTGCTTCCCCATTCCCCCTGACTGATGAGTAAGGGAAAAAGAATTCTTTGTTTTCCTCTTTGCAAAGGCTGACAAATGTTGAGGAAAAAGGGGATGTTGTGTGTGAGAAGACTGGAGAAAAAGAACTCATTTTTTTATTCCTCCTTTGACTTTCTAGAAGCAAATGGAGGCAAAGAGAGGATACTGACTGTTCAACACATTTTGGGTCCTGTAAACTGTTCCTGGAGAATTTGGGTTGCTCGCTGTAGCTCTGCTAAGCAGCTGCATGGCCAAATCTGTTTGATTCTCAGTGGCTGAAAACTGAACCAAGGCAGTCCATGTCCACTTGCTTGCAGCCTGAGAAAGCTGTGAGTAAGAGAGTCACATGAGCCATCTGTTTGCACACTTAGCAGCCCAGGATTGCATCAGTTTACGTGAACTTGGTGTTTCTGCACTTCTGGAGCCGGGTGCTTTTGACTGAATCCCCACAGGCTGCTGGCACCATTGGCCTCTGGGTCCTGTCAGCTGTGCTGCCTGGGCTTCAGCCTGTGCCACTGGTTTATTTTTTAACTGAGCCCATGGTCTTGGCTCTGCAGGTCTTTTATGAATACTGACTTAGAACATGGGTTTTGTACTCCTCAGTCAACCTTACTTTTTTTTTCTGCATTCGTACTTTTTGCCAGGTTGAGAAATGTGGAACTTTTACAGCAGCGTCTTTGATCTTAGCTTCTTGCTGCTATTCATGTTTCTATTCGATTTTGAAAATATCTAATACATAATATCTGTCATCTTCAAACTCTGCTGCCTAGACTGCAAGGCAACTGCTATTTCCTAGATAATAGGAAACAGTGCTGCTTTATTGTGTGGCTCTGCATTTTAATTTCGTTACTGTTATTAAAATAATAACTCTTTTTTATTTAATATAGTCTACTGATATGTAATTTCTAGCTGCAAACCAAATTGTCCCCAAGATTATGGGCTAAGGTGAAAACCAGTTTTGCAGACAGGTTTGTATGTGGTATTTACAAATTGAATCACTGTAGTTCTAATCTGTACATCTGTTTTACCAAAACTTGATTTCATCATTTCAGCAAAGCTGCAATGTATGGGCACAACAATGAAAACTGTATTTTTGGGGTTTTTTTCAGTGTTATACTATTGTTACTTTAGAGCAGTACCCATGGTGAGCAAGGTGTGTGTTACAAATAGATATATATGGAAAGAGAGACTTTTCTCACTTTAATACTGTAGTTAATGTCTAAAAGGACATGATATATTGCCTGAGTTTGGTTGGTGTAGCAAGTAACTAAAAGTTTTGAATGTAATAAATGTAGGTTCTGAGGTAAATTATGGCTAATCAGGCCAACTCTCAACATTTAAAAGCTAGAAATAGAAAAGGACCAGGCAAGGAATGGAAATAAAATGTCAGATAACAAATCTAAATTGACTTGCAGCAGTTAGTAGGAAAATAAAACTTCACAATTATGAGCTCATAACCTCACTTTATAAATGCCTGCTTTGAATCCAGGAATATGATCACATTTCATTTGGAAGGGCAACAAAGGTTTTTAGTGTGATAAATGATGAGATGGGGTGGTGTTATTTTTTCTGCAGAATCAGCTGTTTCATTCTGCTTTCAAAAGTATGTAATTGTAAAGATAAGATATACACCAAGGAAAGCAAAAAAGCCCTTGAAATTGTATGAGAGGCTGAGTGACTATTAGTGTATTGCCTCAATTGAACCAAATTTTTAGTATGTGTATCCTGTCTGTAAACTGAGAAGATAAAGTTTCTTCCTTGACACAAGTAGAGCCATATCAGCAGCTAATGTGGCCTCTTCATGTGGTTTGAGGAGAATCATTGCTCTGTGTTAGTATTTGTATGTGTCTGGTGTGGATACCCAGTACTCCACCAAGGTTTATAAAGAGTAATAAAAGGTGTTTCAGGAGCCTATTGAGTGTGTGTAGGAGTGCCCTAGCCAGCTCTAGGGGAGTTTGATATAGGCTATTTTATCAGTTTTTGGAATGATGACCCCAAAAAGCAGAAAACTTTGTGCACAGGCTGTGGCAAGCTCTCTGCTTTTTCTGCTTGAACTTTGCTGTTTAATTTTGTGTCTAGAGAGACTTTTTTTCCATATATGCCTAACAACTGGTAGATAAACAATGACTTTTCTGTTTCCAAACACCAGGTCTGTGCTGATACCATGAGTCAAGTCGGCTTGTTTGTTGACCACATACCTTTCTGTTGTAACTCAGTGTTTGCTGATGTTGGTTTGGTTACCTCATGTGTCACCTTGCTGTTAAAAAACTTTGTAAGCTGGTTTCTGCACTGAAGAAAACCTGTTTTTATTTCCAGGAATGCCGTTGGCTCAGGCTGTAGCAATTCTTCAGAAACACTGTCGCATTATCAAAAACGTCCAGGTTCTCTACAGCGAGCAGGTGAGCAGGCACGGGCTGCCCAGGAAAGGCTCCTCATGCTGAAATGAAGACATGCTTTGTGCTCATCTACATATTGGGAGAGTTGTGGGGCTGCTTGAAATTGAGCTACACCAAATTATTGCCACCACGTGAGAGATGCAGCTTTTATAAGTTTCTTGTCAGATGTAATAATCCTCAGCACAGCAGTATAGTGATTTAACAACTGTCAGTTTTGTGTATGCAATGGAGGAGTGGCATTGTTTTTCCTTTAAGACGTGAAATGTTATGTAATTAGCTGGACAATTTAATTCTAGTCTATTTACTTTATCATTGTGAAGTGATGCTGCAATTTAAAGAACTGAATCACTCATTACTTTCTGCTTTTGTGTTTGGTCCAGTGGTGGTGAGCCCCGTGAAAAACCTTCTGCACCTTTTCTCTGCATCTGCAAATTTGTCTGCAGAAAGTGGGTGCAGTGATTTAAGCCAGCTATAAATGTTTTAATCATTCTTCATAACTCAGCAGTAAGTTCCTGATATGTTTGACTTCCATCAAAAAGGGGACTAGAAGTAAAACCCTTCTGCTAGATCAAGTAAAATGTGTTATTCTGATGGAAGTGTAAGGGGAGATAGGACAAAGATGTCTCAAAGGACTCTCTAGATGTTTTATGTGCAATGCATGTTTATAAGAAGATGATATTCGTATGTTGCAAATTACAGCTCTTTGCATCAGGAAGAAGGCAGAGTCTGTACAATGTTAGTTTGTATCAAAATAAGGATTCAGGGCTTGTGCATTTGCAGTGAGTACCGAATGGCTAAGAACAACCTTGACTCTGGTGTTCAGTGCTGGAAACATATTTCACGTTAGTAAATTAATTATGGGTTTTTTTCACTTTGTGTGGATTTACGGGTTTTCTGATGAGTGAACTGCAAATCTGGCTACTTGTGATTAATGCATGGGAGCATCTGTCTGGCAGTGAGCATGTTCCCTGGTTTTTGTATTCTTTGAAGGGTTTTAGTTTTTCTTACCACAGTGCATTTGAATTATTTCTAGAGTTGTTTAGATAAATGATGAGATTCCTGTTCCACTCAGATTGTAGAATCACAGAAGGATTATTGGTTCAGTGCTAGTAAGCAGAGGTGTTGCACTCCTTGGCTTTTTACACCTCTTGGAAAGTTATATTGTTCTTGACTGTGTACACTAAACTTCTGTTCTGCCTGCAGAGGGAAGGTTTAGTGGTTTGGGTTTTTTTTTTTCCCAAAATGTAATAAGTGTAAAGATGTTTTAGCACCTGCATAGTCTACAAAATATTTCTTCCCATCTTTCTGGAATATTTCTGATGATTTTTTTTTTCCTGTTTATTATTGCAATTCAGTGCCTGCTATTTTTTTTCACACACCACTCAGGGCCTGCATTTGATTGTCTGGCTCTGTCCTCACCCTTGTGCAGAGTGTCATGCATTTCATTAGCAGCTGAGCACAAAGAGCTCAGTTCTTAAAAGATTCAAAGCCTTAAATTAACTTTGCCATGCACAACTTGTATCTTGAAAAAACTCTACCTGAACAGCCTTCATGTTTTTTCTCATTGCCTTGTAAAAGAATGCCTTTGAGCCCTGTGATCAAATGTTATTTAAAGCTGTTGCATCTCTAAATTTGAATTTCTGATCCTGGAACTCCAGCAGTGAGTATTTCCTTTCAAAAATTTATATGGCAATTAAATGCAATTAGATCTGCCCATGGTGTGCTCTCTTTAACTTGACATAAATGGGATGCCCAAACTGTGCCAAAAAAGCTTGATGAATCCTTTTCTGTGAATAAAAGAATTTTAACTCATTTTTGGTCAGTTTAAGTGGGATTGCCTAATTGCCTAAACTAATTGCCTTTGTTTTCCTGCTCTTCTTCCACTGCATTGTGGTTGATGGGATTGTTCAGTGAGAACAGTTTTTCCCGTATCTTTGTGTAGATTAGCAATATAACTGCAGATCTGTGGTGCTTCCTTCAAGAAGATCTCTCCTGTTGCTTTTTGGCATCATCTTTCATACTTGAGGTTCTGTTTTGTGTATTGAAAGTCACATGAACTAAATTTGTGCCCTTGAATCTTTCCATGTATTAGAAAATATGCCAGCATAGAACAGAAGCCATTTGCTGTTCTAATTATTAAGCTTTTCCTCAGATGTTTGGGGTTTTTTTCCATCCACTCAAAAGTACTTGTAATGCTCTCATTAATTTTGGAATAACCTTATGAAAACTATTTAGAAACCAATGAAATGCAGAGCATATCCCATAGCAGAACAACTCAGCTGGTGTATTTGAATGCCAGATTACGAGGCTTTTTTGCTCTATCTGTAGCCTTTCTAAATTAGATTTATAAGGGATTAGAAAATGACTGTCATGATCAACATTAGGCCTTTTTATCTCAAGCTTATAGTTCTGTTGCAATGCTGCTTCAGTTCTACACAGAGCCATAAAAGTTTTTCAGCAAGAATGAGGTGCCATCAATTGATGGCATTGTGTGAAATGTGAAAGTTTCATTTAGGACAGAGTTGACAGGTCACTGGTGTTCAGGAAAGATGGGCTCAAACTGGACCAACTTCAGGAAAAGCTACTGCAGTGATCCAGGGGAGCCGGAAATTTTCATCACAGGGGATGGAAAGCCCCATGGGCTTTAACTTGGTGATGTGAGATCTAGGATCTGATTACTTGGCTGTATGGTTTGGGAAGGGGTGGGACATGCACATGAAAATGCTCAGAAAGTATCAAGGCTAGAGGACAGTGCTGATGTGAGAAAATTGAGGATGAGAATTGGGCTTTTGGCAGTCAAACCCCAGAGCTCCTCTGAGTAGAGCAAAGTAAGATAGCTTATGCTTAATTCATGAAAGGGCTGTATGGTGTGGCTGTCCACTTTAGAAGCCTTTATTTGCCTCAGTTGTCCATCCCCATTCTGTTTTTTGCTAGCAAACTGCCTGGTGCAGTTCTAGGGCATGAATCTTGCTGCCTGCCTACCATTCCACCTTTTTTTTTCCTCTGAGACAGCTGTGGGGGATAGAGCATTTTGAAGCAAATGTGCTTTAGATGGTATATGATCAAAAAGCTGAACTGGGGCCAAGTGGCTGTGTCTGTGTGGTTTGCACTGGTGGAGCAGGGAGCAGCTTCCCCAGCAGACTGAGAGGGTGTAGAGCCTATACAGACACCAGGAAAGCCAGTGGAATGTCTCCTATTGACTCCAGCAGACTGCAAATTAAGCCTTTAGTTGTTATGAATCACAGTAACTAAGGAAACCTAAATTCACAACATGAGAGTCTGAAGCCTTCCTTTTGAGGCCTAAAAAAGACTGTGACAGTTTGATTTTTGAAGTGGAAAGCCATCTCTTTGTCAAGCACATGCCTGGCTCTGATGTGAGCAGTGGTACTTTGTGCAGCAAGAATGAAACAGAGGCTGTCTAGATGATGATGTCTCTAATGCTAAACTGGGAATGTTAATTTTCGAGGTGGGGTTTTGTTTCTTTTTTTTAAATGGGGTAGGGGGTTATATTGTTTTGAGTTTTCTTTTTTTTTTTTTCCTCCACTTACAGTAATGGGTAAAGTACTCTTAGGAGTTTTTGCAGGGTACAGATATTATACAGGCACTTCTATTTCTTTTCATGAGGAAACTGAAGGGTTTGAGAGGTTTGGGCCAAATGTATTTTAGTTATGCTTATTCATTGAACAAGTGATTGTTTTCTGAGGTAGTTTTGCTTTTCTAAAATAACCAATTTATACTTTTACAGTAATGTAGATCTTAACAAAGAAATCTTGAAATTAGAAGCCTAACAGCTTTTTTCTTTATTTTTACAGTCACCTCTTAGCCATGACCTCATCCTTAACCTGACTCAGGATGGAATCAAACTGCTGTTTGATGCTTTCAATCAGAGACTTAAGGTAATGAAACACCCCTCCTCCAAGCAGACAATGCACACCAAAACCCTGGGATGTATTGGCACTTAGCAGAGCATAAGTGGCTCCTGTAGACATTTAATTTGTCTTAAGTAGAGTGCTCTCCTGTGATTATGAACTGCATCTCTTCAGTTTGGGATTTAAATCTTTGTTTCTGTAAGTAAGACAGCTTACCTGTGCTCTGGGATGTACAAGTGCCACACAAGTGTGATGGTGCAGTGTGGCCTCACCTGTCTTGTCTTGAGTGGCACAGAAAGTGCACAAGGCCCTTACTAAAGCTAAGCCTTGGGTCTGAAATCAGATCATCATTAATGCAAGCCAGACAGTGTTGTTTTCTGCCCACGTTGTTCCTTTATCTAGGCTGCCATTTTATTTATGAAGTTAAACTTCCTCCTATTCATAGTTTTCATTTGAGCTAGCTTTGCAGAGTACTTGTGTGGCTGTGAGTGTGTGATTCCCCCCCAGAAAGCCACATCCAGGCCTCTGGTGAGCAGCTGGCTCCTGCACTGACTTCAGTTTGTTCTGGATGGGTTTTGATTTTTGCATTTGATGTCTTCAGTTCTGCTTTTGTGCTTGTTGGTGACCAAGAGTTGATGTGCATCTCAAGGATGCTTAGTGTAGTTAAGATGCAAAATAACAGGCAGGCTGGTCACTGCCTTCTCATGACATTTATGCTTGCAAAGTATCTGTAATGGAAGGGGTATTTTTTATCCATACAGAGTGGGCAGCTGTGGGACTGTAGAGGTATATGACTACATGTGTAGAAAGTTTTGAAAACCTCTTAACTAAAGCCTTTAAAATATCTTTGTGTACTCCTTAGTTATTCAGAGTGGTCCTTTCAGTCAGACCAGCTGTTCTGAATAATTGTCACTGATTCTCACCTGGTGGGTGTAAATTTCTCTGTGACAGAAGTGTTTAGGTGTTGATTTGGCTAATTGGGTGAGAGTGAATTGCTCTAACTGCTGTGCTGCTTGACATGTGAAAGCAGAAGTGTGGAGTTAAGTGTGATACTAAAAAATGGAATGCTTACCCTTAGGTAAGTCTGGAATATGGTGCTCACATCCATAGCTGCAGGGTTTGGAACAGTGGTAGGTGGAGCCCTCTGCCCTTTACTCACATCTAAAATAAAACCAGCAGAAAAATGCCACTCTCCAAAGTTCAGCCATTGCTTTAGCCCAAAAATTACTGTAGGAGAGAAGCATGTGCTGTCAGCTGAAACTCAAGCTCTTTTTATATATATATATATATATATATATATATATATATATATATATATAAAATTGTTGAATAGCAACCCAGATTAGTTGTTGAAAGTACTTATTTCTCTAAGAATAGGCTGTAACACCATGGTATGCTTGTATTTTTTTTAAAAATTTTTACATTATAAAAATACACATTTTGACGAAAATTTTCAGTTCAATTTCAGCTCAGTTGAGGGACAACTGAGCACTTTTTTCCCCAGATTTCTGTTTGTAATTGCCTTATGGTAGTTTTTGTTCATGAAATCTTTCTATAATAATGGTATCCTTGTTTTTAACAAGTTTTTGAATTTACTTATTCAGACTGTGTATGTGGTTTCACAGTTTTTAAGAGAATATCTTGAAAATTCTTTGTCAGCTGTATGGAATCTTTCTAACTGGATGTAATTCTGCAGGAGACTGAATTAAAAGTTGGCATAATCATTTCAAGTACACGGCTTGCTGGCTGGCATTTTTGGGGAATGTTCCAATTCTGTAGTGTTTTTGAGGTGCTGTAAGTAATGTATACCATGTATCTTCATCTCCAGTTTCTGAGGGCCTGATGTTGTCACACCCAGTGTGCTAAGAACCAAGCAAGAGCTTTTCTTGCCTTTCTGTATTTCTTTGCCTTTTTTTTCCTTGCTTTTCTATATTTAAAAACTAGTTTTAAAGAAAAAAATAGAAACCTCAAGCTCTTCTGGTATGTGTTTCTAGATTTGTTTCAAAAATAAAAATAATACAGGAAAAAACAATCTCTTCTGTTTTGTTGTGGTTCAGTGGTCTAGTGATACTTCTGTTTGTTTGAACCATGACTAGTCAAGCTGTCTAAATGCATACAGTGCTATGAAAACTTATACTTGTAAAAGTGTCCAGAAAGCTTTCTAGAAGAAATTTGGTAGGATCAGTTCAGAAGTGAGCAACAGCACTTGTTAAAAGATACAGTAGGTGTAAAGTAAGTAATGCCTGTTTTTAGGATGGTGTGATTGTGTTTTCAGTGTTGCTCAGCAGCAGCAAAACTGGAAACATCAGGAGGCCTTTATTCTCTATGTGTTTTTTTTAAATACATGCTCGCTAATAAATTTGACTATGAAAGAGATTGAAATATAGGCTACTAAGATGGAAAATCTTGGCAATTCCAAGGAAGCTGGTGCAGGAATAAAGTCAGCAATATTCCTAAGAAGTTTCCTCCCTTTTTTCAGGGAGAAGGGGGAAAGACTCACCTTCAGTAGCCAAAGCATTGCAGGAGATGTTGCTGACGTGAATTGGTAGATCCAGGACCAGGTTCTGAGAGTAATTTTAGCATTGAGGTCTCTCATGTGTCCTCCCTCTGAGGTGGAGAAAGAGTTGGGTTTCATAGCATTGGTCTGTTATTGCTGGTAACAGACACCTGAACATTTGTGTAAGTCTTTGTAGTAATTATCAAAACAGTGAGTGTGAGGAAACATCAGCTTTTACTCATTTAAAGCAACTGTCTTCTGACTCTGTAGTAACCCATCACTGAACAGTCCTTGGTCTTCTCAGTTTATGTTCTCTGCACATAGAGTCACACTGATCCTTTTGTCAGTGTAGCTGCTGTAATTTAGAGAAGAATTTTTTTTCAAGTGCTCTGGCCTGTTTTCCATTATGACTTTTATGACTTATGAGATCCTTTGACTGCCATTAAGTTTTGCTAAGTTTTACTTGTTTTTTCCTCTGCTGTTGGTAAAAAGAAATGTTGATTTGAGTTGATCTGTTTGAGTCTGGGGAAGAAGACTGTTGGCAAACTGGTGCCTGTTAGCTGCTGTCAGGGTGTGTCTCCTGGGGGGAACCACATTTGTGCCCCTGCAGTTCTCTGTGCTCTTCTCCTGGTGTTCAGCTCATCCTTTTGTCTTGCACGGTGCAGTTTTTGTAGAACTTCAGGAGGGTGCCCAGTGCACACAGCAGTGGCTGCAAAACAAGATCTGGGGTGGGGCTGGTTCTCTCTATTTTCAGAAGAAATTTTGTGGAGGGAAAAGATGTGCAAGAGTGCTAAAAAAAAAAGTAAAATCCGTCCTAGCTTTTCATAAAAGTAGCCTTTGTTTTTTAATAGGCTTTAACAGTAAAGGAAATCTGGACATGTCAACTGCACTTGAATTAAAATACTAGATAACTAGGTTTTTCCAAGAAGCATAATTCCAAGTGTATTTTATTAAGAAGAAGAATGTTTGTTGTCTTGTTGGTTCTGCCAAAATGTTAATTTGTTACTTACTTTGTGCCCTACTTGTTGCTTATATTTTGAAATGCCATTAAATGTTGATTTATTTTTTTTTTTTTTTCTAAATATATATATAGAGGTAGTGGTTTAAACATGGTGAGTTGTTTTATTTAGGGTTATTTGCTGGGCATCTCCCAAAACCAAGACTTCCTTCTCAGCTGGTGATATTTTTAGGCTTTAAAGCCACACTTGGTAGCAAGCTCCCTGGGAAATTCTGCTTTATTCTCTTGCTGAAGAGTGGGTCTTGCCAGAATCTGCCAGTGATTTGTTGGAGGATTATACAAAACAAAAACCAGGTTTTACCTTTGCTTTGCAGTGGTTATGAGCTGTATGTGTTTTCTTTTCCTGCTGACACAGGAACATGTATGTAAGATAGAAGAAGCTTGTGTTTTTCCATGGCTACTTGCCAAAAATCATCTGCTTAAAGCCCAGTATAGCCTCAAAATGCAGCAGCAGTCATAAAAATCATATGACATCAGTTTCAGATGCATGTTTGCAGTGATGTATTCAGAACAAAGGATCCTTATCTAATATTTTCTGCAGAGAGGAAATCTCCTTGGAATATTCAGTAAGGTTTAAAGCATTTTCTGAATATCAGGACTGGATATTACTGCTTGCCCTGATTCCTCATGTGCTGTTCTTCTGATTGTCTCCTGTAATGCTTGGTGAGGTTGCAAGATATCTTAAGGATAATTGAAATGGGATATATTTGCTAAGCATTGCTATGTTCATCTTTTGCTTTAGAAGAGTTGGAAAGTTACAGCAGTGCAGTCAGTGTAAGGCCTTTGTACCCTGCACAGGTAATAAGAGCCACCCAAGGAATGGCCCATTGACATTCATCAGAGGATTCCCTAATTAGCTAATTCTTGCTGTTGCTTTCCTTTGAATTTGTTTGAGTAAACTTTGTAGAAATCAAGATGCTGATGTCAGTGACAGTATTTCTTCCTGCAGGCAGTACTGATGTACATGGGATATGGGGGTTCTCTCCTGAACCCAGGCTTGTTCAGTCCTTATTTCAGATGTGCAGTTGTTGAGTCAGTTTTTGAAGTTTGGTCTCTGACACTGTGGTTTGTCGTGGCAGAGTTCTGTAAGAAGGGGAGCAGGCAGCACTAGCTAGTCTTGCCTTTTGACAAGGATTTATTATCTCTGTAATGATTTGCAAGTATCTGAATTATGGCAATGTTTTTGTTTCCTGTGTTTCAGGTGATTGAAGTTTATGACTTGACTAAGGTGAAGTTAAAATATTGGTAAGTGGTTTAAGACCTCTCATGATTTCCTCTTGGTTAGAGTGACTGGTTTTACTCACTTTTTTAAAATCCTGAATTCATTTTTTCAATTATTCATTTTAAAAATCAAAAATAGCTGTCATAAAGGAGTGTGCATAATCATCCTTTCTTGAACATGGCACTCAGTTAAATTACTAGTTTACTCTTCTATCTTGGAGACTTATTACAATTTAGAATGGTATTTACTAATGGTTTTGCCATTAGTAAATGTTTGTAGCATCTGTTTGGCTTCCTTCAGGCAGATTAATTTTGGTTTTTTGTTTCAGTGGTGTCCATTTTAACTCTCAGGCAATTGCTCCAACCATAGAACAAATTGATCAGTCATTTGGAGCAACACATCCAGGAGGTAAGCCAAAAAATTTCTGAGAAGCACACCTAGCCTGACAGACTTCTTTCTAGGAAACCTTTCCGGTATGTCTGCCTTGAGCAATGTGTAGGCAGTTCTGTTGTCATATAGTCCGGAGCTGTGTTCCAGAATGGTCATATTCTTACAGCTGGGAAATCCTCTAAAATGTATTGTCAGTTCACTTGTGACTCTTTTAAAAAAGAGTGATGGTGAGGCAGAGAGTCACTGGCACAGAGTGGTGTGTTCAGATGTCATTAATGATCTGTTTTGAAGTGCCACTACCAGAAAACTGTGATCTTTGTTGTTGTTACACATCCTTATGCATGGCCAGCTCTCAAGCATCCTTAGGGAGTGTGTATACCATGAGCACAGACATCCGAGCTGCTCTCTGTGCAGAGGCAGCCAGGGCTGTTTGCTGAGTCTCCATGCTCCGGGAATGTGGTTACACCCCTGCTAGGCAGGAGCAAACATGAGCTGTGTGTAACTGGCTCACACCTCCCTGAGCCCCCTCCTCTGCTGGGGGCACTGGGGAGGTGTGCACTCAGTCTACGTGCAGCATGAGCAGAACCAAGACAAGTTTGTTTAACCTGGCTGACCCCACTCTGACTCTTGCACAGCCCTTTGGCTGTTCACCCTCTCTGCAGCAGGGAAGACTATCTTTAAGCTCCTTGTTTATGTATGAGAAGGAGGAGTGTATTTCAGGGGGTTCCTAGGCCATGAAAATAAGCTGGTGGAGAAACTTTTGAGCTTTATAATTAAACTGCCTGGGAACTTTCAAGAAATGGGGCCACAAACTGGCACAACAAGGAAGAACTTTACCTCCATATAGTCAAGATACCATTTTCAGAGCCTCATTTTCTATTTTTAGCTTAAGCCAGTCCATTTGCAGTAGTCAGGCTGATCCCAAACAGGCGAATGTTCTTTGTGATGGATGGTGATTGCATATCCAGCCTTTGTCTCTGCTCTCTGCAGACAATCTCTTGCACATTACAGAACAGGATTTATTAACTGGGGAGGGTCATGTGGCTAGAACAGTATTATTGCATAAAAGCCTGCAGTAGTAGATGAATATCAGATTGAGATAAATGAAGCTTGGAACATTTCTAGCTGTAATACTCCAAGGACCAGAATTAACGTTTCTAAATTTTGGTCCTGACATTAACAGTTCCTCTTAGATGGAAGCTCTGAAATCTATGGTTAGATCTATTATGGAAATGGTATGTACAAGAAACTGTAGAAATAAAGAAGGGTAAAAGTGGTTCCGTGTCCTGGGTGGGTTATCATTTTTATTTGTTCTGTGATGATGGGTTATTTGCAAATATGTAGAAGTGGAGCACTTCCAAAATTGTGGTATTATGAACTGTAAAAATATCTATCTAGACATAAGCATTGCCTGTGGTAGTGATAGCATATTTTATTACTGCATAAAATTGTATGCAAGCACTTAAAAACATAGTTTGGCACCACGTGTCCTTGTGCTGAATTTGCAGATCTTGTGCATCTGTCATATTCAATTAAGAAGACTTGCATGCTTGCTTCATCTGGTGATAGTTTTTCATAACATCTTTTCATCTTGTGACATGTGGATAAGAAAATGTATTTATTAAAATGCTGGCCTCTATTACCATTTCACTAGTGCATTTGCTTATTCGAGTTTCCTCATTTGAAAAATACTTATTCCATTAACAGCCTACTTAGCAGAAGTAAAGCTCTGTATTCAGCTGCCTGTCACAAACAGTTTGAACTGTATTATGCAACCCAAGTTTTTGATAACTCTTTTTTTTCCTTTTTGTTTTCTGAAACAGAAAAGGTGAAGAAACAGAATGGTTTTCAGCATGGGGGAGGGAAGGTGATGGTGTTTTCATGTCCCACAAAAATTGGAGCTGGGGTGAGAGGAGAAACCTTCCTCTTAATGTGACCAAAGCACCAAATGCTAGGTTTCATGAATGAGAGGAATATAACCATCCCTTTACTTCTCTGTGCTAATGCTCCTCCAAAGCCCCAATGCAAGCACGTCAAACTTATTTTGTTTTTTATCTCTGTTAACTAACCTCCACTAGAATTTCACTCAAAATGTTGTCTTTCACTTAAAACCAAGGTGGTTGCAGCAGAACTTTCCTGCAACAGGATACAGTACTAGTTTCAAAATAAATTTCAAAAGGTTAGCAACAGTTTTGTGTTGAAACCGACCTTAAGTGAGCATTTTTGGTTTTGCCAGATTGGTGGTTTTAAAAAATAAGAGTCATCAGAAAAATCAATCAGCTTCATTACTTTTTGGCTAATGGTAGTTTGAAACATTGCAGTACCTTTGTCATGGGGCTTATTGAAATACAACCACTTTGGAGGTCAACAGCTTCATCAAAGCCAAGATTTTTATCCCACATTTCCATGACTCTCTGACCCGACCTCCTGCTGGTAAGGGCTTGCTTTTGCCAGTGGCTCTATTGAAACCACATCCTGTCCTGAGTCCTCCTGGATGTGGCTTTGTGCCATTCAGCAAGGACCAGAGCTGTGGGGTTGAGCTCAAGTCATAAGGTAGAAGTCCTCCTTCCCACCTACCAAAGGCCTTGCAAGGATGGCGGGAGTTGCTGTGTTCTGGCTCTCTAACTCTCAGACTTCACCTTCCCCTAAGGTGCCAGAAAAGTCTTGTGCTTGATACCAGTGAAAATTGACTTTTGGATCTGCCTCTGCTTTTAGTAAAGCTGTGTCCATTTTGCAGCCTTGCTAGTGTTGGTGGCTTTTTCCTGTCAGTTCTACAGAAATGTTTCCCAGCTGGTCGCACTCTGCTGCCTTCCTGGAAGGCAAGCCTCCTCCCTGTCCCCCACCCAGAGTGCAGTAGCAAAGAAGCAGTCTTTTTGCTTCTGTCAGCAATTTTGAATGGAATTAGCAGGGTACCTGTGTGATAAAAAAAATTAAAAATAATAATACAAAAAATCCTTACCTTGCTCAGTCATGTGGATGTGATCTGTGGTTTTGAGAGAGACATGAGAGAACTTCCCAAGAATAAAAAAATTCCTTGCCCTTTAAACCTAAGCATCAACAAACATTGCAGGGGATGGGAACTGATGCAATTTGTATAATCAGATATCACACTTGGCATGACTAGGGGAAAAATAGTTCTCCAGCTGGCTGTGGGCTTTGGAAAAGATGTATCATAATTTATCACATGAGAGAGATTTGTATAATTTTCCTGCTGATCAAAACATTTCCCTCTCTCCACACGTTTTCCTTTCAGTGACAAGCGTGGAAAAGACTCTTAGCCAGCACATTCTGTAGAAAAGGCAAATGGTAACTTTTGAAAGTTTAATGCTTATTGCTCAACTATTATTTTTCTATTCTGGGTGGCCTGGCACTGTCCAGATACCCTGTGATGTGTCTTTCAAGTTGAACATTTGAAAGACACTGTGGGAGGGAGGGAATAAAATATTTCTTTATATGCATTTTCTCTTTCTGCTATGTTATTTTAAATATAACATGGTAAGAAAAAAGGGAGTATTGAGCCTTTGGTATTCCTTTGGTAAAATGGAAGAAAGCAGCTTCTCTTTTAGAGGGTTTCTTTATTGTTTTAAGCCTCAGGTGTTTTCAAGCTGTCAGATCCTGTGTGTTACTAGAACACACTGTTCCCCCAGTGGCTACTGGGCACAGGTTGGAGTTTGTAAAATCAATCCTAAAACAGTTTCCAAGCTCTCAGACTTCTGGGATTGTTTTTTAATCTTTCCACAGTCTCAGAAAACAGTATGTCTTGTTAGAGTAAGTACTGGAACGACATTTATTGTTTTCATAGTTGATGTTGTGCAATTGATTGCAATGAATCAGGACATCTCGTGATGTGGTGACAGCTGGAAGTCTGTGCATGCTCTAATTTATTAGTGCCCTTTGTGGGAGCTGACTGGTTGGCTGCTGTTTCTGGTGATGCTATTTTTAATTATCATTGTAAATGGCCTAGGACCTGTGTGTCTGAAGCATTTCCTCCTTGGGCCGTGTCAGTGTTACCCGGGCGTGCACGGAGCTGACTGGGGCATGGGAGCTCCTCTTGGGAGGAGAGATGGAAATGCAGGTCACAGGGTGAACTCTCCTTTGAACTCCCCATGTGTGAAAGAGGAAATTATCAGTGTCTGTGCACATCTCTCTCAAAGCCTTTCTGGTTAACACTGTGCAATGTTTTACATAAGAATGAACAGAATTGTTTTATACCAGTAGTGGCTATTTAAACTACTTTAGAGATATTAAGGTATAATTGATTGTGTCATGTTGTATAATTGTATTGTTAGGGATAGGTTAGTGCCTGCAGGCTTGCACAGGTAACTGCAATGAATCTATGGTTTCTCTTATTGCTGTATTTTTACTGCATGAAATTAAAAGCAAAGCTGTTATAGTCCAGTGTAATTGTGTTCCTCCTGCATTCTGAGATTCATTGAGGTGATGAAGGTGCTGTTAGATATGAACTGGAGAATTCTTAGATTATTTTGGTAACTCTGATTTTACTTTCTTTTACTTTCTTTTCCCTTCTAGTGTATAACTCAGCTGAGCAACTCTTTCACCTCAATTTCAGAGGACTGTCATTTTCTTTTCAGTTGGACTCCTGGACTGAAACCCCGAAGTACGAGGTCAGCAATAGTTTGTAGTTAATGGATGGTCTTTTTGCCTCTATGGTACTTGCAAAGTATCACCTCTATTGTGTCTTGCTGTCTTTTGCAAGAAAAAGAAACCGGTAATTTGGAAGGAATTGAACTCTTCTGTTGTGTTCTTATTAATGCTATGTAACCATCTCAAAGTTAAAAATTTACTTCCTGTTGATGAAAGGCATGTGACTAGGGGTTTTGCTTGCATCATGAACTGGGACTAGCAATTCTGTTGGTGAAAGGAGTTGTCTAAAAATATGAGTGCTCTCTATGCAAATACATAAATATTAAGCAATCTACTGGGAGGCTGTTCTTTTATCAGATATTTTTGAATCTCATTGAAGTGATTATGCAACTAAAGTAGGATAGACTTCATAAAATACATTTTCATCTTAAGTGTCCTTCAGTATGAGTGCTTCTAGCAAGCCAAATGAATGAGTTTTATTTGTAATGCCTGTTTGCATATTCACCAAATGTTTGGATGAGTTACTGAATAATTAAATGCATTACTGCATTCTCTGAAATCTTTGGAAATTCCTGTCTAAAGTGGAAACAAGATCAGGTCCTCTGTGGTTTCCTTCTGTACTAATGAAAATGTATGTGTAACTTGGTTTGTGTGAAGATGGAAATGCTCTCAGTTGAGAGCATAATCTGCATTGACCAGTTAAAAAGCATTAGAATAAAGGAGCATATAAAGAGCCAAAACAAAGAAGATGTCAGCCAACATGATGACACATGTTCTTTGTCACAGCTTAGTGCTTTAGTGGTTGTGGTTGACATGTCACAGGGGGTAACCAGGGAAGTTATTGTTCAGCAGTAGTGAAGGTCAGTTGGGTTTCAGATTGGAAGGTGAATAGAAACCTAATAAGGCAAAGAAAAAGAATGCCCCAACAAAGAGTAGTTTCTTTTCATGCAAGAGTTCCCAGGGCATTGATGAATGAAATAGCCAAACTACTGAGGAAGTAAATTGTTTCACCAAAGATTTCAAAAGATCATAAAATATCTCAAGTTGGAAGGAACCTGTAGGGGCATCATTGAGACCAACTCCCTGCTCCTTGCAGGACTACCTAAAAGATGTTAAAATCAAACTGATAGAACAGTGGAGGAAGTAATTCTGCATTCTCTGTGTCTCATTCAGTTGCTCTAGCAATGGTAGTATAATGTTCTTTGTGAAGAGTGTAATGCCAAAGTCTCCCCAGGAGCAGGTAGAAGTAGGATTGCTTTGAAAACAGGGTAGTATGAAACAGTCCACAGAAGACAAGTCTGTGGAAGTTTTTAGAGAGGAACATTAGAAAAGATTGCAGAGTGAAGTCAAATTTGAATCTGTCAAAATCTGTCAAGTTCAGGGAAGATCATATAGGAATGCTAAGGTACTTAGCAAAGCAGTGTAATCTTCTACTAATGGAAATGGAAAAACTCTGAAGAAAACTTTAGAGTTTATTGTATAGCTGGAAACAAGCTGCAGGTGAGAACATGAAAACCTTGGCTCACTTCAGTAATCTGAAGTCTGACTACTTTAAGAAGCAGAAGGTATTAATATTCTAGGCAAATTCAGGATGGGAATTGAAATTGGGACATCTCTATATTTGCTAAGTAGTGGAGGTTCCCTTCTTAATACTTACAGCAGTGAAAGTTATTGTTCTAGGTTAATTTTTTTCATAAAAATTTTTTGTGTGTGTGTTTACCTTATGTGATGCCTGTTAAAGTAGACCAGGTAGTATTTTGCATATTGTGCATCCTGTTTTTGTTGACTGCTTGTGACAAGGATAGGGTTTTTTCTGTCTGGTGACAGCAAAGTATGTTATTGGTCTTGTATGTCCTATCACATTCAGAATTGAAAGAAATTCCTTCTTCTAGTGTAGTATAGAGTCAATCTGACTTCCTTAGCATGCCTTCTATTTGATGAGAGCACTCAAATCCCTGTCAAAACAGTATGTGTAAAAATGTGGTGATAAGGAGAGCGGAAAATCTATTTAATGAACAAGTTTCAGTTCATCAGATAAGGCATCTTGGAAGCCAGCAAATGTTAAAAGGCAGAAATTAATGCAGGGGGAGACAAAAAAGGGAAGTTTTCCTTTTAATCAGATGATTTTTTTAGACCTTAAATACAGTATATCAGTACAAATACTTGGAAATTGCTAGCTGCCCATGATCAAACCAAAGAAAGACTTGAATTCTCAGTTCACACAGTGGCTAATTGTCAGACTAATGGCATCTTTTGATGAATAAACATGCTGAGTGTTTCACCCCAGCTCAGGAATTCAGGAGTGGTGGAATATAAAGAAACACCACCTAGAAGGTTGGGTTTTCTGTTATTTTGCCCCCTTGTCTTTTGCTGGAGACTTGCTTGAATTGGTGAGCATATATAGCTTCTCTAAAGCAATTTCTGACCTTAAGCTGAAGTGTCTGCTGTGGTGTGTAACAAGAGTGATTTTGTGTTTCCCCAGCCTAACTTTGCCCATGGTCTGGCCTCTCTGCAAATTCCGCATGGCGCGACTGTGAAACGCATGTACATCTACAACGGAAACAGCCTGCAGGACACCAAGTATGTGCAGCTGCTCCTGCTCTTTCCATCATTTATTGAGTGCTTTGCCATTGCTAAATAGAATAGTATGTTTTTTTTAGTTCACTTTGGGTCTTCTATTAATTTGGTAATGTGCAGAATGCCTTTAGATACCAACCTCAGCCAGATTTCTGTTGTTGTTGTCTTCAGCTGTTATAAACAAATGTTGGTTTGATTTATGTTGCTGTAAAATGAGCTTGGTTCAGCTGTAGTAGGAAAGTTCAACTGACCTGAAAATGAATTAAAGTAGGGAACATTGTGAATTTAGTAACATATGTTAAGGCTATTCTTCCTCTAGATTTTATTTATGCTGATGACCTCTTCCTAAGCAAATCAAACTTGGTGTAGGCAGTCTGTAAGCTTGTAGGATATTGCTAATATGTATGTCATGGCAGGGCCCATTCAAAGGTCTTAAACTCTCTTGCTAAACAAAACTAATAAAATATGCCATATGCATAATCTGCCATATGTTCAATGTATTTGCAGATACCTGACTGACACTGTTATTATCTTAAAGGCCAAGCTGGATGGGGCTTTGAGCAACCTGGCCTAGTGGAAGGAGTCTCTGCCCGTGGCAGAGGGGCTGGAATTAGATGTTCTTTAAGGTCCCTTCCAACCCAAATCATTCTAGGATTCTGAGATACCTAATCTTAGAAATACCCAAACTGGTAAGATGGTATTTTTTGCAGAGACAGTTGAGTTTTAAGGCCAGAGATAAACACATCCTTGGATTACTGCACAGAAGGGAAGGAGCTTAGTTTATGTAGACATTGTCTCCTAATTAGAAATAAGTGCACTTGAGAAAAGTGCTGTTGTCTGTGCCCATGTGTGACATGGTGAGCTTTAGTGAAAGCACTGATTGTTGCATGGGGCTCTGTTGTGTGTGTGAGAGAGAGCTCAAAGCCCAACTTTTAGCTTGTCATTCACACAGAGGAGAATCGTAAGAACAGGGAATTTTAGGGAGCATATCCAGGCTGATACACAGAAAATAGGCCTTTCCATTAAAAATATCTCACTGTGATTATTTTCTAAAATAATATTGGTGTTGAATAAATTGAGAAGTACCCCAGTAAAGCAGCACAGTTGCCTTGGTGTACCTGCACAAACTGATTTAATGTTCTGGGCTATGAAGTACCTTGCCAAGAGCAGTAAGAGCTTCAGGGAGAAAGCTCTTTTGCTGCATTTGGCTGACATGCCTAGTTCAAGGATTTAGTTAGCTCTAAAATCTCCTCAGTTTCATTTTCCCTGAGAGAAATTTGAGCTGACGTTTCCTCATAGGTGATATCCAAAGGCTAGGTACAGTTTCTATAGTTCCTTAATTCCTGGAGTCTTTGAAACTTGCTGTTTTTTCATTAATGGTAAAGATCTTGCATTTGAGTGCTGTCTTGTTCCTCTTCCTTTTCCCCCACACTTTCTGATCCTTCTGTTTAATACAACTTTTAATCTTCAGTCTCAGTTACATGCAGCTTTGTCAAAATTAATGTGCTCTGTTCCAGTGAACTGCTACCAGCTTGTTACAGGAAAATTTGAAGGTGAAGCAAATCCTGAGCACATTTTGTTTGATTGGTTTCAGGGCTCCCTTGATGCCTCTCAGCTGTTTCCTTGGGAATGTGTATGCTGAGAACGTTGATGTTCTGCGAGATGGAACTGGACCCTCAGGTTTACGGCTTCGCCTACTCACTGCAGGTATTGGAGACAGAACATTGCACTGCTTGTTCCCCTCAGGGAAAGAAGGGTAAACCTGTGTAAGTGAAGCACAGGTTATTTGTGATGATTTAGTAAGGGATTTCACAGTGTTCTATCTACCTTATTTTGAATTATTGGAAACAAAACCCAGTTAAATCCTTTTGAAGATGAACCTGCTCAATGCTGCGTTTTCCTAACCCTGGAGAAATTACTGGGAACTGGAGCCCTCACATGTTCCAAGTCCTTAGAATATGTTTGCAGAAATGGAATTTGTCTCCAGATGTATGTAGAAGAAAACAGATCACTGTTCTCAGTATGTCACTAAAAAAACCAATGACAAACCAAGAAACCTTGTGTATGTGTGCATTTTCTGGCATTCCAGGGAGCTGTATGGTGTTGATATTTTTGTGATTAAATCTGGAAGGCTTTTAAAAGGCAAGCAAGTGACTACATTAATGCTGCAGCATTAAACTGCACTTCCCATTCAGTTCTGTTTTCATTTACTGTAGGAGACAGTGGTGAAAGTGAAGAGAGGCTGATGAGTCTCTATTTTTTATGTGCTTTCAGAGATGGGAGGGTGCTTAGAAATTAGGGCAAGATGTAACAACTGCAAAGGAGTCTTGTTTAGTTACCACAACTTGAGACTTGACAACGTTTTTAAGAAAAACAATTTTTAATCATTTTCATTAGGAGGCTCAGCTTTTCACCTGTCCTGATTGCTAGCTCTATGTATATTGAGGAAAACATTTGGAATGCACTCACAATATGCAAAAGTTGAAAAAAGAAAATTATAGATGAAGAATAAAAAAGGAGCAGATATTTTCAACCTACTTTGCTTCTCTTATTACAGAGGAAGATAAGGTAGAGCAGTCTAGTGCAGAGAACATACAGCCTTGTGTACTGGGGAAGGAGTTAGTATAGCATCATAATTATATAAATGATTTTGAGAAATTGGGCAGTTACATTGTCAAGTTTTGTTAAAAATGTATATGCATGTGGTTTAAAGGAAATGTTGTGAGTAAAATAATTATTAAAATATCACTGATGTTCAGACAAAATTGCAGAGAGGCAATCTGAACATGTGCTGTTGTTGCAAAGTTTGTAGAAACTCTTGTAAAGCATACTACACACCTCTTCTAGCTCAAGTTTCTCTGCCTGTGTATTAATTTGAAGAAATCAAGGATGACTGAATTGGATTTTTCTGATTTATTTCATTGGGTAACTAGCTACATAAATAATGCAGAGTGAGGAAAGCTAAGTGTGTATTCAGAGCACATCCTGTGTTTTGCAATAACTGCTGCATATGTGTACTTGCATTCTTGTAAATGTAAGATGCTGCATTCCTGAAAGCAAGTGGGCTCACAAACTGCAGCATCTTTCCATTTCCTCACATCTGGTAACATTTGTCAGCAATTCATCTGTGTAATGGCTCTTCAGTAAGATCTGCTTTAACGTTGTTTGCACAGGGATGTACTTGCTATTGATTTAGTAAGTTATGGGAATCTTGAGTAAAGAATGTGTGTTTTGTGATACAGTTAATGTGGATGAGGGATTTCACTTCATGCGCTTGACGTTTTTAGCTGGAGATAAATCTCTAGCTGCTAAAGTAGAGTATTCTAGGGATAGAAATAATTCCTGGTATTTACTGCTAATAGCCAGCTGATCAAATTGAGATGGGCTGGGAAACCAAGTCATGTCCATGTGAATGGCAAGGAAGTGAAGTAGTATGGCTGAAATTGGGGTTGGAAATGGGGAACCATGCAACAATCAGCGCATGTGCTGCTCTGATAAGAAATATTTACACTGTTGCAAAGTCAATGATTAAATTTGGTTTGGCGCTGTTGTCTGAGGAATGCAGCTGTTTGGTTTGTGATAAATAGAGGAATGCCAACCTTTTGGTGTTGATTTACTGATGTGTTCTGTGATCAGCAAGGATGCTGTTTTCCATTCCTCAGGCTGCGGCCCAGGTGTTTTGGCTGATGCCAAGATGCGGGTATTCGAGCGCTGTGTGTACTTCGGTGATTCCTGCCAGGATGTGCTCAGCACCTTGGGCTCTCCACACAAAGTCTTCTACAAGTCTGAAGACAAGGTGAGGGAATTCATTCAGGCACAGACTTTGTTCATCGGAATCTCAGTCTCATCATAGTGCTTGTGTTTGGTAAGGTGTATGAAGTTGAACTGCCATGTAGCACAAATTCCAAGTGCTCAGCATATTACTTGACATGATAGACCAGGCTGAACCGTTACGTAATAGGTTTTAAGAAGCTTTTTTAAAATCTAAATTGATGCAAATCTGTTTAAATTTATTTTAAAAATCAAATTGCATAATGTTAACTGGCTTAAGAATGGTTACAAATGGGAGTGCTTTTGTATCCCAAATGTGCCTTAGCCTAGTGTGTGCTGCCTGGTTTTTTTTCCCACTTATAATGTATGTAAAGTAACCTCAACATATACTTTGATCTTTCCCTAACATTTTTACGCAGCATAATGTAAATAAACCTTTAAATTATGATAACTGGAAAAGCTGATGTGTTACTGTGCCTGCTGCAAGCAGGTGATGGTCCTGTCATGAAGCGCAGTATCTTCCTTTGTTGAAGAAAGGTTTCAAATGAGATTATAGCAATTTGTTTGATTGTAGAATTGTTATTAAAGGCATTAATCTTTTAAGCATTCTTGAACGCATCTGAAAAGTGTATTTCTTGCAGATGAAAATCCATTCACCCTCGCCCCATAAGCAGGTCCCATCAAAGTGCAATGACTACTTCTTCAATTATTTCACACTTGGAGTGGTGAGTGGAAAGCTTCTCTAAACAATTCATGTAAACTTCTGATTTAGTTACACAGCAATCCTTTCAGGAGGCTAAAGGCTGTGGGAAATGAGAGGCCGCAAAACTCTTGATTGCTGCCTTAGGAATCTCTGGATATGAAAAGCTACACTTGACTTCCTTTAACCCTTACAAATTTAATCAGCAGCATTTTATCTCCACCAGTGGATGGAGGGCTCTTTGCACTTCGGCAGCCTCTTAGGTTTTCTCCTTTTTCTGTAGTGCCTGATGCATAGGTAACTAGTTCTTGTTCCTGAGATCCATGCCCCTGTCCCACAGAACTGAGGCAAGTGTGCCATAGCATCAGTTGTGAAAGCTTGCTGAGCTGTGGGGTGTAGGTAAATCTTCATGTTCCTTCTTGCAGCTGTTTTGCTTTAGTTTACATTACTGTAAATAATATGCAGAAAAACAGGACCTCCTTAGAAAACTTTCCAGCATTAGCAAATGAAGCTGCAGTTGTGATTGAGTGCTGGAGGAAATGTGTTATTTGAATTTACAAAGTCTTATTTTCAAATAGTACTTTTCATCATTTGATTCAGTTACAGTGAGATAAATGTATGTTAGTCTATACAGGGGCTATTTTAAGTAATCTCAAGTTAGTTTAGGGAATGCCCCTTCCTACCCAAATTGCTTCATCTTGTTTTTTTGTCTTCAACAGGATATTCTCTTTGATGCAAACACTCACAAGGTGAAGAAATTTGTCCTGCATACAAATTATCCTGGTCATTACAACTTTAACATGTGAGTGTACAGAACTCATCGAGGAAAGAGTACATTAAAGCAACTGAAAAGGAAATCTTATATTCTCTTTATAGAATTACAGTATTTTTTTGTAAGTCTCTTTAGTGTATCTAGTAACCTGTGGAGGTTGCAGACATCATTAGTAACATTTTTTAGTAGTATTTTCTTTTTACTTTTAAATGCATTTATATATACTGGCAAGTATGTTTTAAATGTCTTATCACTTTCTGGTAGCTGCATTGCTGTTTTCTTCCTAATGTGATTTCAATTAGTGATTAAAAAAATCTCATCTTCTGAACATGTTTTCAATACTTTCTAAGTGTAAACTCTTTAGAGGAGGAGTATGAGTTAGTGACTGGATGTCTGATTAAAGCAGTTAGTGACAGAGAAATCTAAAGTGCTGTTTCATAGCTAAATATTTCTCCATCCACTCTGTGTAACAACAGAGTAATTTGTGCTGAAGGACTTCTTGTGTCCTCTAAAGAATTGTATTAGGACATTCCCAGGCTGCTGCCTTTTTTGATGTAGAAAATCTGAGAACTTAATCTGCTATCATAGATTCTCACTTTCATTTTATTATTGATATGACTTTTCATGAAAGGGATTATTAAGAGCTGCAAGTCTGTGGCTGTGCAGTTTATCTTGGCTTCTCTGTTCCCTAATAGCTTTTACAATTTGCCCTTTCTAGTTACCATCGCTGTGAATTCAAGATTCCACTCGTCATTAAGAGAGGTGAGCATTTCCCTGCTGTCCTGCTGCAGGGGGCACACAATGCTCCAAGGGAGCTGGGATCAGTCTCTGTCTTTCATTATCAGAGGATGCTAACAGTGACAGAAATTGAGGCAGAGAAGTAGTTTTGGGATTAGGTTTCTATTTAAGTGGAAAAGACACTTCAGGGCAAGGTAGCAGTTCTCTGATTTTACTTACACTAGCTCTTCACTTACTTGGATCATGCAAATATTTAGCTGCAACATCACAATATCCTGTAATGCTGCTGCTCTGCTAAAATCAATTACCTTGTACCTGGAGACTCAAAATCTGTAAAGCAGTGTTAGTCTGAGCTCATCTGTCCAGTCCACTGGTATTTAATATAATCTGGTTTATCTGGGAATGAAAATAAACATCCTGATATGTTGGTTCTGTGTGCCACAGACAAAGTATGTCTGTGCTCACCTGAAAATCTATAAATCTTTAAGAAAATAACTCTATAATCAGTAGAGCTGATTTGGCAAGGTACTAAGATATTCCCAGCTCTGTGCAGTAAAGTAGGGGAACCCTGTCTGAAAATCACAGTGATTGAAGTAGACTTCTTCAACATAAGAAAAAATGTGTACTGGGAAGGTATTTGGATTATCCAGGGAATGCCAGATGCTCCCTAGGTTTTGGCCAGGGATGTTTTCCTCATTCTGATTGGTATTTACTGCCATCACTTTGCTGTGTAAAGTGCAATCCTCCTGTGGCTGTCACAGCAGTTTGAGCATATGGAGGATTAAAGACCTGGAAAAACAATGTTTATGTATACAGGCTTTTATGGAAGTTGATTTGTACTTCAGCCAAGAGAATGAGCATGAAAATTCTCACTTCTAAAATTATTTTCCCTTAGGTTATTGTACTTCAAAGCATTAATTTGTGATTAATTTTATTTACCTCAAGTAGCATTATGAATTTATTCTTAATGTGTCTGTTTTTTTGTTTATTTGGCATTTCTAACCAGCTTTTCTGGCCTCTAGCTTACGTCCAGAACATGCAACAAGTTGTGAACAGATGTTAAACCAGTTTTGAAGAGCCCATCTTCTTCCCTCTGGTGGCAGTGCCTGATGCAGTTTTATTAGCTCCCTTTTGTACTTCAAGTTCAGATGATAAATTACGAGCCAGAGTTCAAGTTGCACAGACACTGAACTCTTAGCACAAAGAGAGCATATTTAGAGAGGGAAAAATACAGAGGAGCAAATGGTCTTTAACTTTACTAAAAGCTCTGTTTGACGTTTTAATGTTGAGGTCCATTCCCACTGCTTTGGGAACAAGCTTTCAGTATTCAGGAGTACCCAAATATGTGTATGTAAGATATGTATGACAGTACTTGAAACCACCAGCAAACAGTTTGTTTAAAAACTGTAATTGTAAATGCAATGATTTCCTTTTATTTTTTAATAGGTAGGCTGTGATTCCCAAGCTGTCTGCCATCTTTATTGTGGGAGAGTGATGTTTTCACTGATCTCAGGCCTGCCAGCTCCTGAGTCTCCAGATGTCACTTTTAGCCAGCTTTCCTTCCAAGTGCAGTGGAGTGCTTTGGAATTAATGAGTGGCACATCATGTTACCTCCTGGAGGGGCTGTGCTAGGCCTGCTAGCTTGGTGCAGAGATGGAGTTTCTTCTACAGTGGTGTTCTTCCATCTGAAATTAAAGCTTAAGCTTTTATAGTTTTAAAGTTGGGACTTGCTGTAAATAGGGAGGTTTGCTTTATCGCCTTGACTGGCATTTAGTCAGTGTTACTGACAATTCTGACTGCTAGTGAATGCTGATAAATTTGTATATGACCTGATTTAATGCTCCTGTGTCTCCTGCTATCTGAATTAACATGCCAAAATAAAGGATTATGTAGGGGACTGTTGAAGCTTAAGCTATAAAAGCTTTTCTGTTTTTGTTTCATAGATAGTGCTGATTCACAGACAGAAACATGTACAACATACAGCAAGGTAAGCCTGTGCAGAACTGAGTGTTTTTCTGATTTTTCTTAATCCATCTAAATGATTCATGCCAACTTTACAACACACTTCAGAGAAATTACGGCAGTAGGATCATGCTGTTTTAAAGTGGAATAGTAGAAGGCCAAAAGTTAGCGTGTATCTTGTGTTTTAAATATTTTGGTATGTTAAATGATGATTGAATTCATTTGTAATAGCACTCTTCAAGTAAACTAAATTGCTGCATTATGGTATAGCTTGCATTTTAACACAGCTGCAGGTAGAAATAGTGAAATAAGTGGCAGGGGAAAACAAGAGCAGTGGTAGCTGTATGTTAGCTAGAGACATTCTCACAGAGCTATTGTACTAAGCACAGCTCTTAAAGACATGGACTATTGAACAGGAGAGTCCAGTGCCCTTCCACTTTCTTCTGAAGGGCACCAGTAATGGGGTGTTCCTTAGGCAGCAGCCTTTCAAAAATGTCACTGCCAGTGTGACATCTCCTGATGGCAGCAGACTCCTTGAAGACTCCACAGGCTTACCACCTAAATGAACTTCCCAGCTGGGCAGTGCTGCTGCATATTTGACAGCTGCATTAAGTTGAAAAACTTCTCAAAAACTGTTCATGAATGTCTCTGCAGTCAGCATTCAGCCAGGGTCACTGCTGCTCTCTTGGTTCCCAGGGTGCCAAATGAAGGCTTTCCTTGGTGAATTTTGGGTCCCATACTGGGAAGAAAAATTGAAGTCAGCAGTCTGGAAGATGCCATTCTATGCTTTTTGATTTGAATTAACTTACTCCCTTCAGTGCTTTGACTTATTTCAGTCTTGTATGTGAAACTGCAGCTTCTTGGAGTCTGGTTCAAGTGAGGAAAACTGTTGGACACTTCCCAGTCATTAAATAGTGCAGCTTTCCTACCTCCAATATGGTTGCTTAAATCAAGGAAAGTCTTAAGGGAGAGGTAGCAGTGGGGCTATTTTTCCTCTCTGCAAAGGTATGTAAGAGGATATTTTGTTGAAGTTTCCCACAGCTGCTTTGCTGTCTGAGGTGCCCCTAAAATGCCACAAGACTTTCCAGCAACATTTTATCCGTAAGACCAATAGAAATTTTTATGTTAATAATTCTAACTCCAAACTATTTTTAGATAAAAATGAGAATATACCTTAAGATAATTTACTAGCCCTAGCAGTGGATAGTTCCATTATTGAGTATGGCTCCAGTCACAAGATACTTCTGTAAATACAACCTCAGGTTTATTTGACAAATAGGTTTGTCACTAAAAATGTGCATGGCACTCTTCCTAGATAAAAAGAAGAGTTTTCTTGTGCCTCATTTTAACACAAATTCATTGATGTATTTACAGTGGGACAGTATTCAGGACCTACTGGGGCACCCTGTAGAGAAGCCAGTGGTACTTCACAGGTAAAAATCTCTCTTTATTTTACTTGGCAAGGACTGGGTTGACAACAGAGGGTGAGGAAGACTGTTTATGGCACTGGTTACTTTTGTACTGCTTTGCTGGTTAAAGTTTCAGGGGTTTTTTGGCCACTAACAAGATGAGAGAGCTGCTCTCAGAGGAAATAAACCGACATGCTGAGTGAAAGCATTTCCAAAATTTCTTGAAATGCAAAATCCAGAGAAGACCTCAGAGTGAACAGTGCATTGAAAAGTCTTTTTTATCAGTAATAAATAGTGTGGAGTTTTTTTACTTTTTATATATAAAGTATTTCAATAACATGACATTATATAGCACAGTATATATGCACGTGATAACATATCCAACAGCAGTCTATCTGAAGAAGCTTGTCTTTTCTGAACATATGTGGTTCTACATAGGCTTCTTTAGGCTGACTGAAGGCAGAATAGCCCTTAAATTTGCTGTCCTTCTGCAGGCATTGAAGTGTATACTGGGTTAAATGGGCATTATCTGTTTGCAGAGTTATCATTTTATGATGTGAAACCATGATTTTTATCTCAGGACAAGTGTAAGTGATGGGTACTGTGCAAATACCACAGCAATTTCAGATAAATTAATGTATTTTAATCAGACTTTCACATGATTTTGACTTTGATTTTTTTTTTTCTTTTTTTCCCCCCCTTAATCATTGTGCCCTTTGTTCCCCTTTACTCCTGTGGTATGCCAGTGAGATGATTAGAGCAGAAGCCATGTGAATGAAGTAAAGCTAAGGTGAAATAGTGATGACATAGAGCCCTTCTATTTCTTCCATCTGTGTTGTAGAGAGTAGTTCAACCAGAGAGCGCTTTACTGAGCACATCTCAAATGGCTCAGACATGCAATTTGAAAAACTGACCAGTTTACAAGAAAGGACAAAAGGTAAATATTCATTAGGGGGTTTTTTTGGCTGTAATCTCAAATTCATTGCAGTCAACAGAAATTGTCAATGTGTAATCCAAAAATACCAGAAATAACTGGAAGAAAGTGGTACATAGATCTTGAAAAATACTGTTTAATAAAACTTGGATTATTCCATTTCAGCATCATATAGGTTAATCTTCTTAACATGCTAAATCCAGTTGATTAATAGACAGTATCTAGTTAATCTAAATAACAGAGTATATGTAGTAAATATATATGGTAAAGGTTGAGACACAAAGGGAAGGATCTTGCACAAAAATAATGTGTAGTAACATGGTGCTTCTCTCTTCCTGTGTATCTGGGGGTTTTTTAGGGTTCTTCCTGTTCAAGTTAAGTGCAGGAGAGTTTTCCTGTAGAGGTCACTAGTGGCTTTTTTTTTTTTTTTTACTTTATCCCTAAGTGTTATTAGTGGCTCTGTAGCATCAAACAGTTTCCTTTGGCTCACTTGGAGTCTAGCAATGGTGTTGCATAATGTAGAGGTACTTTCTTTGGATGAAAGCCATGATAAAGATGCTGTAATTAACATTATGTTCCTGAGTAGTTATTGCTCCTTAAGATGTTCCTGATCCTCAGATACCCATTTTAAAATTTTCCCCCCTCTTTTCTGTTCAGGTCATCATCTCCAAACAACACTAACCCATTTGGGTCAACCTTTTGCTTTGGACTGCAACGAATGATCTTTGAGGTTAGGAAAAAACCCTTTTATTTTTGTCTGAGCATGGGAAGATGAGTTTGCTATTACTATGAGTGGCTTCTTACTTCCTATTGCAGTAGAAGCCAGTGCTTGGGAGTGGTATAATTTTAGGATAGGGAAACTTTGCAACCTCTTCTCTGAGGTTGTACATTTGTATGTTAAAGCTGAAACTTCAAGTTTGTCACCTGGAACTCGTGCTAGCAGGAGTTCACATGGCTGGTTGGAGCAGATGGCGTTGTGTCATGGAAATCTAAGACTTTTTAGGAACTAGCCAAGAGCTCGTTGCTGTCATTTGTGGTTGGGATTTATTTCTTCAGGCAGATCACTTCTGGATTCACCATTTTAATACTTCTGATTTTCTGTTTATTGTAGTACTTTGTTTAATTTCCCTTTTCCCTGCTGTGCTTTTGCAGGTGATGCAGAATAATCACATAGCTTCTGTTACTCTGTATGGCCCCACACGGCCCAGCAGCCAGTTGAGAACGTCGGACCTTCCCCAGTGAGCATCCCCTGCAAAGTCAGCTAATCTCAATGCTACAGAATTAGTACAGCGTGCCTTGATTTGCTGCCACTTATAATATGGAAAGCACGTTATGATTTTATTTTTTTTTTCAATAAGCCTTTCCACCCTGGAGTGGTGTGGAGAGGAAATTTCTCTCAACCCTTCATCATGGGGCATGGAACTGTTGATGGAGGAAAGCAGCTTAGGTGCCTGTGCCGTCATTTATTCCTCTCCGTTGCCCTCATCCTATGCAGCACAGAGGTGAAGAGACTGTCCCTCCTTCTCAGCTGGCAGAAGGAGGAATGGAAGAGGGGCACGTAATGACTGCAAGAATTAGAAGCACAAACTTTCTGAGCCTTGGAGCATCTGGAAGCAGGTATTGATTTTAGTCTGTTTGTGTTACTGTATTGATGTGGTGGTCACATTTTAAGAAAACGTGTGTGTATATATATATAGATCTAAACACCTCGGTATTTCTGTGGCTTAGGACATTGTACCAAGTGTGACAAGGATGTATATATGTCCATGATTTCAGGCACCACATCTTTGTGTAACTTCAAACCAAGCAAGTAGCATGTGCATAATACTTGGTTGTAACATTTGCACTACATACACTTTAATTACTTGATAAACGTTTATCTTCACTGAGGAGCATCTGTGTACTGGGTGTGAGTGGGGTGTGGTGGTTATTTAATGTACACTGCGCATAAAGCTTATTTATACAGTGGATCCAATTTATCCACCTTCCTGCACTAATATGTACTTGATATGCTGATACAATTTTTTTCTGTCATGGCTGGTTTACTAATTTTTTTTCATATGCAGTTTCGAAAGAAAAAAAATTCTGGAAGGGGTTATTTCTATGACTGAATTATGTTTTAATGAAAAGATTTGATACAATTTTTCATACTAGTGAAAAATTTAACAAAGAAATAATGTTGCCTCATTTGCCTCTGTTCCAAAATCCTTTATCCCTCCTCTATTTCCTCAGAGAAAGAAAAGCTGTATATAATGGTATCTCAGAAAGAAATTCTGGAATTCCGCCATCACCGAGATAACCTTTTCTGTAACTTTTGATGTATGATTTTAATTTATGCCAAAGGTTTAGCCAAAGACATCCTCGTTGTAGTTTCACCATTTCTGTACATAGATGCTAACTGCACACCCCACCCCAGCAGACAGGATAGAGGCTTCTTTCTAGTTGGGAGATGCTGCTCGCGACATTTTATCCCAGGAGGATACTTTAGGTTTCTAGTTCTCTTACCAGTCTTATTTGGGAGAAATAGGTGGTCTGTCTTTGAAATAATGAACCCTTTTTAAAAATGGACAAGAGAAATGTATAATTTTATCCCATTTTTAATATTTTGGTGTCGCAACTTGTGATACATAGATGACAATTTTGTGAGTTTTACTATGTGTGTACAGATTTTTGTAAATATGACATTTTTGTAATTTTAACTCCATGTACAGTGTAATCCTGTATAGTTTATCAATGAATGAGAGATAGGAAATCGAATGTTAACTGAAGTTTGGGATCCTGGACCAGTAGCAGGGATAAATGTGTGTGTGTGTGTGTGAGACGTTCTTTGCCATTTAGTCTTCCTGTATACTGTGATACTCTAAACTGTTTTGCTAAAACAAACAAAAAAGCCCCATGGAGAATCTAATGGATAAGGAAAAAGTTACTGTTTACCTTTATCCCTAGGTGTCACTCCTGTTGAATCCCTGTTCAATCTGTGCTGTCTCCTGTGATCGTTGCTTGCTAAGAAAATTCTATGCCTCAATCTTCCTTTTTGTTTCCTCTCTAATTTTAATTTTATTTTACATAGCCCTTCTGTAAATTAAATGGAATAATAATGAGCATGTACACTGAAAGAAAAATAAAAAGAGACTCTCAGTTACTGTTTTTGTGTTAAATACAGTTGCTGGGTGTTTTTGTAATAAAATCATGGATGTTTTTGCTTTTTGTTTTCTTATTAATTAATTCTCTTTTTTTACTGTTTTTCAGACATTGTATTAGAAGTACCTGACTAGTGTATAGTGACGTTATAGCCAGTTCAGTATGTTCTCCAAAGAAACAGTAACTACCATAACTTGAAAGATACATGAAAGCGTTTTGTAAGGTTTTGCCCTGAAGTGGAGAAGTCTTTAAACTGTGGTCGATAGCACCGTGGGCTCTGCATTGTGTTCAGAAATGAGATTGTTATGCTCCTTTAGGCCCTTGGGATCATGGAAATCAATTGAGCTTCAAAGAGGGGGAATATTGTACAGCAGAAGGGAGGAAATGCCTGCAGTGAAAGCTGCAAATGTGAATTCTCCTGCACAGAAAAGCTTTGGGAGTCTCCGTGCCCTGAAGCAGCTCCAGGGTTAATGCAGGGCACAAGGAAGGGACTCCTGCACTGGCTGTGTGGGCAGGCAGAGCCCTTTGCCCCCTCCTGCAGCCTCCCCAGTGCTGCAGTGCAGGCTGACCCTGCCTGCCCTGGCTCAGGGGGCTCTCACAGAATTCTGTGGTTTCTCAACTGAGGTGCTGTGCGTGCTCATTCTTGTTACTGAAATGTGACAGCAGTCCTGATGCTAACTTCAATTAATTTTAATCCATCCTTTTCGAATAAAGGCTCCAGGTAAGCTGCAAGAGGAGATAAATCCTTGATGGGATGATTTGAGTAATGGCTATGGAGATGCCAATATCTTGCTCTCAAGGATATTGAGTTGAAGTTCTTCAGAAGAGTGAGGTCAGGCCTGCTGCTGTAGCATGAACCCTGAGACCTAGGACAGGAGCAGTAGCTAACTTGTGGTATTTAATAACTACAGTGGCTTCCAGCTTCACTTGTAATGCTCTGGTGAAGACCTAGTGACTAGAATAGTATTGGTAATTAACAGTTCTCTCTTAACAACCCGTATACTTCTCTAGGTCAGCCCCTTGATATTGAAAAATTCTCTGCACAGACAAAAAATTAAAGGCACTATTGCATCTTGGCTGTTGCTGCTGGGCTGAGCTCAAAGCATTTGACTTTTGGGAGAGGCAGATCTGAAGAAGCACCAGGAGAGAGAATGTGGAGCTGCTTTTAGGGATTTCCTCACCCACCCTTTGTGGATGCAGCTGTTCACAACTCTCTTGTCTGAGATGTTTTGATTTGTTTGTTCCTTTTGGGACTAAGGCAAGCCAAGCTGTTCCTGAGCTGATGCGTTAGAGAAGCATTGTGGAGCATTTAAGGACTTGCTGGCATGAGAGGTTCAGGAATGGATAGAGGGGACTGATGGTGGGTTTGAATCAGAAAGAAGAGAGGAAGGAGTAGAGGAGCTCTGGGGGACAAGGCAAGGATGGCAGTGTGGCAGGAAGGGAGGCTGGATGAGGCAGCTCACCTGAACCAAGAGCTCTTCTGGGCAAAGGGCTGCTCAGGGGGAGCAAGGGGCCAGCTCTGCCTCCCCTTGCCAAAGGAACTGAGAGATTTGGGCTGCATCAGATCCCATTTTGCTAGGTGGCCTTGTTCCTTGTGATAATTCTGTGTGGTTTGATACAGATCCTGCATGTTGGTAACATGTGCATTGGTTCACCATTTTGGATTCAAATGATAAAACTGTTTGATATAAAGTTAAGTACAATTGCATTTTTAATAAAACATGTAGTGCATATGATCCCCTTCTGATGTGTGCTGTTTTCCTTTGTAAAGAGGTGAGGAGTTTGTGTGTGTGTGTGTGTCTGCTTAACTTGAATATTGCAGTACTGTCCACAGTATTTCATTTGTTTATACTTAATAAAACTGATTGTTGTGCCCTTCTTTATGGAGGTGAAGCTGACATTTCTTCACCTGTTCTTCAGCCTTCCAGCAGTCCCTGGGCTCCTGTGATGGCTCCAGGCAGTGCTATATAAATAAGTGCTGCTGTGTAATACTAGAACCCTCTGTTCCCCAAAATGCAGCTCCTGACAAGAAGAAGCAATCTTCTGTTGCCAGGAACTGCCACATTTTTAATTCTAAACAGATTTTCTTTTTCCTGAAAGACTATTCATATGGTGTGTGAGAACTGATTCATGTGATCATGATCGTTCAAATTCCAGAGCTCCCATCCAACCTGTTTAAAACAAAATCTTTCAGCACCACAGGAAGATGGTGATTCATCATTGCTTTGGGGCTGGCTGGAGGTTAGGGGCCAGCTGCTCTTTTCCAGAGGGAAATCAAGGGTGTTGCTGCCCCCTTCACACTGACTCTCTACCTGCTGTTAGAACCTGTTAGTCGCTTCTCTCAGCCAGAACTTCTGTTAGGTTTTTGGTTTTGGTGGCTCAAAATGTCCATTAAAACTAAATCTGCATGTGTGAGTCAGCGTGGCTCTTACTTTGAAAGAAATGTTATGTCCAAGCCCTCTCTGCTTGCTTTCTCCAGAGTATTTGGGCAGAGACCAAGTTGTCTGATTTGGCCCAATTTTACATGGGCTGGTTGTGTTCAGAATAATTTTTGATGTTACGATGCAAGGAACATTATTCCGTGCTAGTTACAATTGTTCTGTGTCAAGTTTTGCCTGATAAACACCTTTTCAAGCCTTGATTACACCAGTGCAAAGCCCCCTCCTCTCTGCCTGACTCTGTCAGCCACAATCTGACACAGCACATGTAGGAAATAAATACCTCACTGTGTTTCTGTGGAGTTCAAATACTGGTTGGTTCTGGTGCTTCTCTTCATGTAAAGTGTGAACCAGGTTGTTTCAGAGGGAAGGTAAGGCTGAAGTAAAACAAGGGGCAAATGAAAGTTGAATCTTACTGAAGATGTAACTCTTTAGCATTAAAAATAGGCTCAGTGAAGCAGAGCCCATGAAGGATTTTTTGGGGGAGTGTATGTGTTACTTGGAGGGCTCTGGTTCAACTCAAATACCATATTCTTTGCCTATGTGAATTTTTACTCTAACTAATGAAGTCACTGTTAAAATGTTTATCTGCCAAAGCTTACATCCCAAGCTCTTGTGGTGTTTGTGGAGATGTCTGTTTTTCCAGCAGGTAAAATAATTTCTCCTCATGATCTGGAAAAAATGAGTGCTTGAAACAGCAGGAAAGGTAAGCTGGAGTTTGCAGAGTTGGGCACTCACTGTACTCTAAGATACCGTTATTACAGTAACTTTTGTTCTGGACTGGCTGTAATGGTTTAATCTTTTCCATACATTAATGAATTCCCCTTTAAATTTTGCTCCTTGAGGTATTTTAAAGTACTGCATATTCCAATTCTGGAAGATGGTTTTAAGTGCCTTAATGCTTTACACCTACGCTATATATATATATATATATATATATATATATATATATATATATGTATTCCACTGAGTGCTTAAGTTTCATTCTTTTATTATTATCCTTCAGAGAGACATTTAGTTTAAATACCAATCACAGAAAGCCCTGCATGATTATGCAATGTGCAATCTAATCAACTAAATAATCAAACCAGCCTGATTTGCTGTATTCCCTTTCCTCCTTTGCTCATCTCAGAAAAACTGCAGCCCTGAAATTCTGAATTTACCTTGTCCCTTGCTGGGTAAGCTCTGCTGCATCCACAAATAGGAGGTTACAGAGATTATTCCACCCTTTTCTGCTTCTCTGGCTGTAGACACCATTTGTCTTATTGTCACACCTTGATTCCCACCCAGCTCAGGCACCCCCTGAGACAAGGCTGCCACTGCAAACCTGTGTTGGGTTTTTTCCAAGGTTTTAGCCCATGGATTGTCAACAGGTGGGGAGAGAGAAGATCCATGAGCTGAGTCTGAATGGTTTGGAGAGATCATTGGGCTGGCCAGGAATGGTGGGGGAGCTGTTTGCCACTCCTGGAGGGACTCAGTTTTGCTCCTCCTTTGGGTTTACTTTTCCCCCTCATTCCTCAGTATGGTTTTCTTACTGATCATAAGCCTAGAAAGTAATGAAAAATTATATTTAAAGGTTTTACTGGTTTTTAAATCTGTCACTGCAATTAGTAGCATCATGAGGGAAATGTGGTGGGCAGATTTTCTGGGCTGCTGCGACTTGCAAGTCCAGCTGGAAGAGGTACAGCCCAGGAGATCATGCTGGGCTTTGGGATTGACTTCTTTTTCTCTCTGATCTGATGGTCTTTCAGCACTCCCAGGGGATGTTCTCAGTGCTGATATGTGGTGAAGGTTCTCTGAGCTGTTTGATTATTTTGTACTGTTGGAGTTTGCAGCTGAGGTTTGCTTCTGAGAACCTGCTGTAGAAAGATGAATAATTAAGCTGCAGACAGGAAGCAGAAGATTTTAATACTGAATTGCTTCAGTCCCCTTTGGCTTTCTTTTTTGTGATGTCTGAGTCTGCAGTGGCTTGTCTGAATGATGGATCTTGGCATTCCCTACCAGCTTGTGTGTCCAGAGATGTACTTGGAGGTGCTGAATGTGAGGCTCAAGCCAGCTCTGCTCATTGTAGTGACCAAATCTGGCTACTGATGTACAGCAGGATCAAAACTTGACTGTGTGTGGATCCTTGGGACTCCATAAAACTTACTGTACTCTATTAGTTTCAGAAGGTTATACTGAGAAAGTCTGCTTGCCTTGTTTGCTACTGGTAGCACCCACTTAAAATGTTTTTGTTTTCTTTTCCTGTCCTGGGTTAGTCATGAAAGAATTGCCAAGCAAAGATTTATAGCAAGTATGACTGGTGCACTCAATTGGCCAGTTAATAAAACCTACTCAGAATGTCATTCTGAAAAGGATGGCTTTGGGTTTCTGTGATGCATCAGGAAGGTCAGCAGAGGCTCCTTCCTGCTAGTTCTCGTAATCACCTGGGGCTTTAGGGTTTTCTGAAAAGACCCTCATCCTTAAGGAAACAATCTTCAGCCTGGGTGAAGTCAAAGCCTTTGCCTACTGTAGCAGTAAGCAGAACTCAATAAACTGCAGGGGGTGCAGCACAGCCCTCAGCATTCCCCAGAGCATTATGCTCACATGTGGTCTCTGAACTTCCAGCTCAACTGCAGAGGCAAATGGAAACAAAGCCAGGTCAAACAGGCCATGCAGCAGAGGCTGGAGAACAAAACCAGATGGATCTTTCATCAAGAGAGACTCTGGTGTTCACTGGATAAGAGAAATGAGCTATTCTATAGACTAAGATAATGGAGTAAACAGTTTACTCTAGTTCTGTTCCTGCCATCAGGGTATGTGCTGGCACAGACTGTGTCAACACAGCTGTTGAACAACTTTGATCTGGGACAAAATGCACTCATTAATGCTGTGCTGTGATAGATTGCAGATCTCAAGACATTACAAGGGAGGACCCAATCTCTGCATCTTCAAGTGTAAAATGAAAACCTTAATAAAGACTGCTGAACCTGACTAGCTGCCTCAAAGGAAATCACAAGGTAAACTGTGTTTATTTTTCTGTCATTGCCATTAAAATAAGTCCAGCATAAGGAAACACTTACCAAGTTATCCAAAATAATGAATAATGTATTTTTCATGTTACTGTCTTCATGAAAAATCCCTGTGGTTTTAGTCTTACAACATGTGTGTAGGTGTACTTGACAAACTCACTCTGACAACTAGAGGCACATCTGCATGCTGTCTTTTAATGATGGTATAAATGATTTCCCAAACTGTAAACTACTCCCAGGTAATACATTTCTGTACAGTCTCATAAATACACAAGTATCACACATGTTAGCAGACATGGGCAGGGGTGACTTTGTCCTACCAGTGAGGCTTTGGCTTAGTTCCACACCCTGCAAAGCTCCTTGTGAAGCTCACGTGAACATTTTGTATTTCAGGATTGCATCCTGAAAATATCTCAAAGGTAGAAATCTTTCCATTTCCATAAAGCTGACCTTTTCTTGGAAATAAATTGTTGTAAGGCCTGAACTCATGCTGAATATCACCAATGTGTAAAGCTGCTGTCCATAGGCTGTTTCCCAGCCTGCTGCTCTCTCTGTGCATTGTCAGTACCAGCACAGAGCCCAAATGCTGCAGGGAGGGAGGGAGGATGGGAGGGAGCTTACCCACGGATATGAAATGCAGCTGTGCTCCAGGCTCTGTGCAAGGGAAAGGAACTTTGGGCTTTTGTCACTGGTTGTAGTTTCCTTTGAAGCTGTGTGGATGTGCCATCCTGAGGGGTTCTCTGATGGACAAGATTTTTGTTGAGCAGGTAAAAACTTGTAAAAGAATTAACAAACACAGTATCAGAGGTGAATTCAGGCTCTTTGTCCCATGAATTTCACAGCTTTGTAACCCTGATTTAGAGGAATTCACTTCTGCTTTGATGTCTGATAAAAGTATATTCTTCTAAGGTAGTCTGCTGTTGGGAAAAACAAAATTCATCAAAGTCTGGACTGTACTTTGAAAAACTGAGCAATTCAGTGTTCTTGTCTGATGCTTAAAATACTCACAAAGTTCCTGACTGAACCTTGGAAAGCCAACAGAAAGACTGCTGTGTGGTTTTGATTTTTTGCAATAAATGTAGATGGACTTTTATTTTGAAGTCCTTTTGTCTGAAAACTTTCTCCCTTCACATGACATCTGCAGCAGTATGAGAGTCCTGGCTGCCCTCTGCAGCTGACTGTGCCAAGCAAAAGCCCAAGGTCTGTAGAAACCAGCCCAGTGCACTCTGGTTGGAAGCAGCTCCCAGATGTGATGCAAGCAGCAGCTCTGTGTGGGGTTGCACTTATGAGCAGAAGCCAAAGGATCTCTCCAGATGCAAACCTTTTGAAAATCTGGGTCAGATCATGAGAGTGATGAAATACTGTTGATGACTTCTGAATTTTCCATGAATGTCAATCAGTGCAGTGCAGAGAGCCTGAGCTCAGGGAAGTGCCAAAACCTGCTCCACTGGTTCCCTGCATCTTGAGCATGTCAATAGAGCAGATATCTGAACTGAGAAGAATGATGAAAAATCAAGACTCAAAGTGATCAGTTAGAAGTTCTTGTCCTTTCTCTAAAGGCCCTTTAGTCTGCTCCTTTCTAGTCATCTACTTACCTGCCCTTTGCTCCATCAGCCATGCCAGCCTCAGCATCCAGTTTGATTTCTTGTAATCCACCTGAACTGCAACTGTAGGACCCCATTTCAAGAGCTGTTTGTTGTTCTCTTCTTACAAGGCCTGTGGAAAACCAGCAGGCAGCAGTGATGTGATCTGAGCAGACACTAAGGGGACTCGATTTCCTGTACTCTAGTTCCTGTCTGGTCATTTTTCAATGAGTCCAAGTCAAGCAGGAAGTTGACAATGATCCCTGTGCTCCCTGGTGTCTGTTCTTACCCTAGGTCTTCTTTCATGTCTCACACTTCTGACCATGCTGAAAAATGTCCAAGGACTGCATTTTTCAATGTGCTTTTACACCCTGTCCCACTAAACACTACTATAATGCTAATAAATAATAATAAATTATATATATGTCATGATTATTTGGACTCATTAGTACAGAAGGACCCACATTATGTGTATGTGCAAATGTGGAATTTGGGCAAATTCCTGTAATTGTTTGTTGTCTTCTCTTAATGTTGTAAATAAGATGTGCTAAAATACTTAGAAAGTTTGTTTCTAAGTTTAGAAAGTTTAGGTTTGTTGGGCAGTGTCAGTTCCAGGGTCCCTCTCCTGGCTGGTTTGCTATGTGTGCTGCACTCTGCCTGCATTATCTGAGGGGTGATGCTGCTGTTGTTATCTGAGCTTTCTTCTTCCACTGGAAAGGCTTCTTCACCTGCTTCTTCTGAGTACAGGAAAGCCGTGGGCTGTGGAGCAGGTTCCACATCAGCCAGATCTCAGCAACTTTCAGGCTATGAACCACCATGAGATCTTTGTAAAAACAGGGATCAAAGGTCTGTAGGTGTGGGGCAGCAGAAGGCTTAACAATGCCAAAGGTCTTGAACCCTTCGTGTAAAATGGGCTTGAGGCTGATTCTCTGTAAGCACATGCCCAAAAAGACATCATCAATGGGGAACAGCTCCACTTCTCTGCAAGCCCTGGAGAGCTTCCTCATGGTGCAGCTGGACAGCAGGAACCCTCCTCCCCCAGCGTAGGCGGGGTAGATGCTCAGCCCATACATGCTCTCCGGGATGTAGTACTTGCTCTCGCGGACGCGGATGGGACGCGCGTTGTAGATGATGTCCCCCACAAAGAGGTCTTCAGTGGGATCGTGCCTCTTGAGGAAATCAACGATGTTCTCGACGTTGACAAAAACATCAGCGTCACCTTTGAAAATAAATTTCACGTTGTGGCAGAATTCAGCAGCCCAGCTCAGGAAGTGGATCTCCTTCAGGGTCAGGTTGAAGAAAGTGTCCGTGAAGTCCCAGAGTAAAATGTCCCGGTATGTCTGACTCTCCTGGTGCATCAGGGTCTCCCATGTTGCCAGCACTGTCCTGTTCTTTGGTGTTCCCAGCAGGAACACTCGCTGGATCTGCTCCCCATTCACCAAACCCTCCCTGCCCCAAGTTTTCCGGACAATCTCACGCCTGTCAAAGTCCTCAACCACTGATTTGATAGCAATGAGCAGGAAGGGACCTCCCGGCGGTTTTCGGCACTTCCTGGGCTGGTTAATGAGGAGATTGAAGTTCCTGTTATCCTTGTTTAGGAGATAGAGCTTGAAGTTGAAGGCAGAATCAGTCAGCAGGGGTGGAGTTGTAGTTTGGATCCTGGTTTTGGCCACTTCTGTTGGTCTCATGACAGGGGTAACTTGGGGTCTGGGTGCAGTTGCCTCTGCTGGCATCAGCCTCCGAGGTGCTCTGGGATCAGAGAATATTTTTGGTGCCCCTCGAGGTTTGTTCTGTGCTGGCTCCTTCTTTCCTGCTGGGATCAAATGTTCCAGCTGGGAGTAGAGCAAGGAACAAAGCGCCACCAGCAGGAAGAGGGTACAGATCACATCCCCTTTGAGGCGAACTCTCATTGTCTCTCTGCTGTTCCTGGGACTGCTAAAAGCCGTGTTTGAGCTGCCTGGCACCACTGTCCATCTGTACATAAACAGAGTGTGTCAGCAGTGAGGATTTGGCAGGTCTGAAGCAGGCAGGCAAGACTAAACACCATTTAAAAACCCAGCAGTAAAGCACATTTAACTCACACAAGCACACAGACATTGAGGAACTTGTCAAAAGGCAGCCAGGGTTGCAGACTTACTGCTGATCCCAGTGCCAGCCAGCTCTGTGACCTGGCTAAGCAGCCATCCATCGTCCTGAAAACCACCCTCTAAGCACAACCCAAACTCCTGCATCCCTTACTGCTGAAGGTGTTCTGTCATTTCAGAGATTTCACTGGGAAAAGCAAAGTAGAAAATGATGAATGATGCTATTCTCCCATAAATAATTACCTTTTTTACTTCCTAGCTTGACAACCATTACTTGCTTTTATCCTTTTTGACTCAAACCAGGGAGGCCCAGAGCTGACTGCTGAAGGGCAGACTCTTCATGGCAGTGTGCTGCTGGTGTCTCCCTGCACATGGAGCCAACTTTTGTTAAACTGAAATTTGTACTCAAAATGAATATGTTGGGTACAATCTGGAATTCACACAGGACCTTTCTCCTGCCAGAATTCTTTACAAAATATTAAACCATTGTAAGTAACTTCCATTAAAAGGTTAGAAGGGCCCATGGGTGTTTTTTGTCTGCCAAATCACCCTAACCCCTAAGTGAGAGGTGGGGAAATAAATCCCAATACGCAGAAGCAAGACAGAACATGGTGTTAGGAAAATTTTGTTCATGTATGATAGGTGAAGCTGCTTTTTGAAATACAGGATTTTTCCTCACTTACACTTTTCCTGGAGATCTTCTGTCTTATTTGATCAGTTCTTCAACTGCAAACAAAATGAGAATGAAAGAGTAGTAAGAAGGCAGCAAGCAGCAGGTCCTCTCATCACCCTGTAGGTGCAGCCACTCCCTGCAGCAGCAACAGCAGAGCTGGACAGAGGGACCCCCCAGCTGCTCCAGGAGAAGGTGAGAGACCATCATCATTGCCATGACCCATTCCCATCACCATTCCTCCTGTCCTCAGCAAAAATGAAGTTGAGCCCCACCCAAAAATTTCCCCACAAGTGCACGTAAGTGTTTTATACCTCTGCTAATAATGGATCATGTTCATGTGTGATTTGTGGCTCTCTCTTGCCTGTGCTGTACTAAGAGAAGCTACCTGTGAAGGAATTGCAGTTCTCTGTCCAGAATTAGCTGAGATCATACCCAAAGATGACTTCTGGGATAAAAACAGCTGCAGAGGGACATTTGACAAGGGCATACAGTGATAGGACCAGGTGCAAATGCTTGGTAAGAATTTGGTGGAATCTGTTTTCAGTAAATCTCCTTTTACTGTCCTGGACTGGATCACTTGCTAATTGCTCATTAACTATCCATTTTGTATCAGCCATAATGTTAAGTTTTCAAACTCAGAATTAGATGGATGAGTCTGTAATAATGAAGTAATAAAACAGTGGCACCAGTGGTATCTAAGCAATATTTTAAGACTTAAGAGGAAGAAAATTATTACACCAGTTGATTTCTTCACCAGACCCTTTAAAATTCTTAGATGCACATTGTTTGGACATCATTATTTAAGTACTGTGCTTTTTCAGTACTGGTTAGCTTCACCTCCAAGGTACTGTTGAAATAGAGTATTTCACCATCATACGCTATTGCATATCTTTTTCCCAAGCTCCAAAATGTTTACTGACCTTATTCTCTTTGTCTCCATTATTTATGAAATCATTATTTGGGAAAACAGCATACCCATGCCTTGGTGTAAGGCTCTTTAAATCCTGGTGGATTTAAAATCACTTTAGCCTTGTCCTGATGACCATGGGGTTTTTCCTTAGGCCTTGTTTCTTGCTTTTTTCTGCTCTCTGACAGAGGCTTTTCTTCATTTGTAAGCTTTTTTTGTTTACCTTTCACTCCTCTCCTAGGCAGATGTTTTCACTGGCATAACTTTATTACTAATAGCAGGACTGAACAGTTTTCTCAGATCTCTTGTAAATTGTTGTTCAAATGTTTAGAATATCCAGGATCTGTTTTCTGTTTATGTTCTTTCTGCCACGTGGCTTGGCTCATAACCATGCTCAGCCTGATGAAACAGTCCCTCCTGACACGTATAGGATGTTGGTCTGCATTTTACATCTGAAGTCCCCTCTCTTTCTTCACAGTAACAGCAAATTTCTTTTTCATTTTCTATGAAGTTTGATCTTATTTCAGCTGCCAGGCTTCAGATGGTAATTAAGGAGCTGGATGAAAGTCCTGGATATTTCCTGTGTTTAATGTTATCGACAAGGGTTTGGAATAAAATGCGCGTCACAAAACTCGTAATTTCCATGGCTTGCAGCTTCATACAGCATCTCAGAATCTGGCAGTAAGTGCCCTTGGAAAAGCCAAGAAAAACCCTGAATTGTTACAAGCCTGGGCAGATAGCCCAGATTTTCCTCTGTGTTTTCTTTTATTGAAAGTAAAGGATCCAAAAGAGTGATTTCCACGCTGAAATAAAGCAGTTCAGTGCTGAATACAGACCTCTCATTTTCAAATGAAGTTGCCAGCCCTTGAAGTCATTCCTTGATCTAATTATATGGATTTTCCAGTCTTTGTTAGGTATTTCCTTCTTTGGAAGGAAAATACCCTTGATTATTACAGTGGTGTAAGCTCTATCCACGGATGTCAGTGTGGGAAAAGCTGTTCTGCTCTCGAGTACAGAGGGACTGGTGATTCTGGCAGATGCTCTGGCATGTCCTAAAGCCAAAAGGATTATTCATCCACCTTGACACCAGGGTAAAAGAATTACAGGGCTATCAAAGTGAGCAGGAAATATCTGATGCCAAAGGAAAGATGAGAGCACAGCAGTGTTTCTCAGCACATCCCTGAGTGTCTGAGGCAGAGGCACCTCTGCTTCCTCTGCTGCTGTGGGGAACCTCCATCCACTCTGAAATGGAGCTGGGCTTACAAACTGCTGCATCACTCAGGGCCTCGAGGAATGGCCTGGCTGCCAGCACTGCCTCTTGTGTCCTCCCAGCTTGGAAAAACAGGCAGCTGTCCCTCTTTGTGTTGGCTGTGTGGGGATGGACACAGAGGGGTGTTGAGTCTGGCCTGATGGGGTCTGAAAGGGATAATGGGGCTGGTCTCCCCAGCACAGGGGTCCTGGGGAAGGCTGGGGATGCTCCATCCTGGGCTGAGCACCAGCAATGTCAGAGGCTGAGCCGGGCAGGAGGAAGAGGCTGACAGGTCCCATATCCACGAGGTGGCAAGATGGGCAGCCATAAATGGGGAATGAGCTGGAGGAACCAGGGGGGCACAGCCTGCAGAGCCCAAGAGACAACAAAAGGCTGGAAAGCTGAAAGTGGCCAGACCTGGGCATGGCACCCTGATGAGCACCCAGGCAGGGAGTCTGACCTGTGCTGCTGCACACTCAGGCAGAGGGCCCAGTCCTCTGCCTGGTTTTCATTTATTTGAGAGGAGGACTCTGAAATATGGCCAAGAACAGCTGCAATAAAAAGCAGTCAAGTGATGATAAAAAAAAATAAATTGCTAGCCCTTCATTCCCAGTTGAATGATATGAAACCTTGAGCCCATCCTGGCAATTTTTTTTGCAGCAGTCATCACATCTCCATCACTTGGCATTTCTGCTCACGGCCAAAGTGGGAAAAAGTCCTCTGGATCCTGTCCTCAGATTCAGTCAAGAAGCCTTGGTGATTCTGGCACACTGCTTTGTGCCTTGAGGAGTGGTTATTTGATCCAGCCAGCCCTGAGAAAAGCAGCTGAGACAATCAAGCTGAAAACATCATGCACTGAGCATGGGGGCACAAAGCCAGCAACGAGCTCTGCTGCCCACTCACCCCAGCCTGGCTTCCAGAAACATCCATCCCCACCAAGCACAGCTGAGGGGTGTCCTTGGGTCAGCTCCTCCTGCTGCAGGGGAAATGCTTCCAGCTCCCTCCTGACTCCTCTCCTCACTCCTGATGCTGGAGCTGCCACTGGTAGGTTTGGGTTGGGCAGCAGAGGGGACACTGTGTGCCCATGAAAGGTGTGGGGCTGTGGCTGCTGGTGGAGGTGTCCTATCTGTCTGTCCATAAAATGAGCTAAAGAAAGTGTGGGGGATCCAGCCCTGGTGGGTTTGATGAGGATTTCTTGTAATCATCATAGAAGATGGTATAACCCTGGTGGTGGGGATACTTTGAGGCAACGCTTCAGGTTTGGGATATTTGTTTTCATTTCATGTTTGCTGAATGCATTCCACAAGAACAAAGTCATCTTGTAGCAGCCAGTGCTGGATACTGAGACCTGCCCGGGCTCTGGCCTGCAAGGGGAAAAGCCTGTACACATGTCCCTCTCCTGCCTTGTTTACAGGAATGTTTCCACCCAGACTCCCTCAGCAAGAGCAAAGCAAACTCCCAGGATCCTCCTCACCTGGTTCCTCTGCCTCAGGAAGAATCCTGACACTGTTCCAGAAGCAATAATGGCACACCCTCTGCCCATGCTGCAGCTGGGGCTGTGTGGAACAGACGTGTGCAGGTGAGCTTTGACCCACCAGGGCAGGATGCTGACACCAAGAAGTCTGCACTGCCTGCAGCCCTGGAGGCTGCACCTTCCCACTGACACCCTTGGTCCCATCCCCTGCACCCCTGAGGGCTGGGAGAGTGTTTGAGTCCTGTGTCTGCACCACTTTAATTGAAATGTCTTGCTGAACACACGGATATGGGAAGTGTTGTTTGGGGTGAGGAATCACATTTTGCTCTCTTCAAGCTGCACTGGGCTCCATCCTTCTCCTACCCTTCTACAGGAACCTGAGGTGAAGTGCAAAGGCCAAGGCTTCAACTTCTCAATCTTGTCCTGATGTAAAACCTGGCAAAACCTCATCTGGGCTCTTTGGGGTACCCACAGGGAACTGTGTCAGCTGACACATGTGGGATCATGTAAATGGGGTTTGTTCTGCCCCACACACAAAAACTTGCATGAAGAAACTTGAGTTTAATCATTTAAGCTGGGTGTGAAGTGTTTAAAGAAGCCCTGTGTGTTGGAGCAGGGGAAGAAGCTGAAGCTGCGTTCCACTTCTATGTTTGGGTGTCATGCAGTGGCTTTTATTTCTCCATGGGTTTGGAGTTTGTTTGTTTGTTTCTTTCCTTCTTTGCTTTTCTACAGCCCCACTCTAGGCAAAGTCAATAACCTCAAAGCAATCAAAGTTATTGCTTTAAGTCCCCTGGTGTTGAACAACTCTCTGCATTTCAGGGTGTTTGTGAAGAGGTCTCATTTGGAGGTACAGGATCATAAAGTGATGCTGAATTATTTGATCTTCTTGATTAGAAGACAGAGGTGGCTGAAATACAAAGACCCCTTCTGGCATGCTGGTAAGTGCAAAGCCCTAGAAATATGAAGTAACCAAAACTCTTGCTGTGCTGCCTTACCAGATAAAAACTCATCTTCTTCAGCTACTTACAAGTTCTGAAGTCTATAAACAAACTGAGAGCAGGCTGTGTGTCTTGAGAGCTGTTCCAGGAACTGGGTTTCTGAACCAGAACCAAGGGAGCACAGGGAGAGGAGCAGAGGCTCAGTGCTCAGCTGCCCACGATGGCACAGCTCAGACACTGCTGCCCAGTGCCACAGGCACAGCACTGCAGCATCACTGCTGCTGGTTTTGCTGCAGCACCTGGAGGCAAAAGCTGTTGAGTCAAATACTGAGGAAGCAGGTAACAAAAATGCAGGCTCTGCTCCAAAGACAATTTCCAACTTTCCTGTCAGAGCTGCTTTTCAGGGCATTTTAAATTTTTTTCCAGGCCAGAGCAAACGAATGGATGAGATCCATGCTGTTACAGGACAGGGTGCCTTATTTATCTGCCTGCCTCAGTCCTCAAATATGTAGCTTGATCAGCTTCCCAGCTGGCTGGTCCCATTTTACTGCAGTTTCTCCTGTTGGCACTGCCAGCCTTTCCTTTGCAATGCCAGTCACGTTGGATCACTGCTTGCAAATGGCTGCTGCAGTCGCCTCCTTTCACCTTCCACTCCAGCCAGAAACTTCTGTGAAGAAACTCAAACACAGAGAAGCTGCAGAGCTGCTGTGAGGCTGTTGAGGTGTCTGTTTCCAAGTGCAGGGGTCCCAGAGAGGAACTGGCCCCTTCTTGCTGGGGACTGCAGTCCCATGGGAGCCCTGCTGACCCTGGCAGGAGCAGCTGCCTGCAGGACTGAGCTCAGGGAAGGCTGGCTGCCAGCCCCCTGCTCCCCTGGCCCTGCACCCTGCTCCCCTGGCCCTGCTGGCCCAGTGTAAGCACTCAGGGCACAGTTTGGGGCTGCAGCTCGTTAGGCAGTGTCTGATGCTCTCTGTCCCTCTTCAGATGCAGTCCTGCTGCTGGTAGTCTGATTTTCAGAACGGCAGAGGGCTCAGCAGCTCAACTCACCCTGAGTGCTCTGGGGAGAGAGGTCTGTCCAGAGCAGCCAAGGTGAGGAACCTGCTGTCTCTTTTTCAAACATAAATTTTTCTGGGCCCCAGGAGGGGAATAAAGCCTTGCAAATTTGTGAAGGGGTAAGAAACTGAAACAAACACCTTCCTTTCCCAGCCCTCCCCAGGTTGTAGTGCTCGCCACCTCTTCAGCTCTCGGACCCTTTTCTGATAAGTAATTTGCCCAATGCACCCCAACCCCAAGCAACTGCAGTGCAGTAGCACGGATGTATTGTTACATCTATGGGGGATGGGACAGGGAGTACACGCCGATGTGCCCCACTAATTTCAAGATCATACCCAATACAAACATTTCTTAGAATTCGCACAAAGGCTATTAAAAATATCAGTAACTGCCTGATGATTCACAGGGGCTAAATTATTTTCTCTTTTTGTGACCCTAGAGAGCTTGAAAATTCCCATGTTTTGCTCAAAGCATACCACAGTGTAACATGGGGGAGATTCATGTCCTTTTACTGATGAAGAATGGCTTGTAAATGCAACGTGCCACCACTGGAACATGTTTGTGGTTGGGAGGAGACCCTGTCTCGGAGCACGGCGGGCATTGTCTGAAGAAGCCCCACACTTTTGTAAAAACAGCCTAAACATTCAAAGAAAGTTCTTTGGAAGTAAAGAGTAAAGCAGATGTCTCGGGGCTGGAGCCTGCGTGTTCAGAGCCTGCAGCCGAGCCTGCTGCGTGTTAACCATCACGGTCCGGGCTGCCGCACGGAACAACATTCGAGAGCAGCAGGGCGAAAAGAAAAGCTGGGAGCAAAGGGAAGCAGTAGGGACAGGCTCCAGTCCACCCTGCTCGCTGCACCACAACCCTCCCAACCCACCGAGATCAAACACACTTAATAGATACTTACAGCCCATTTGATAGCGCTGATCCAGCGTCCCCTCGGTACCGTCTGTGCAGCGGGCTGCCAAGCAGGCGCATCTGGATGTGGTTAGTGAGAGACATCGCTCAGCCTTCCAGCGAAGCCCAGGACACCCTGGGGGCGCCGAGCAGAGCTGGGGCTCGGGGCCGCTCCCGCCGGCAGCGAGCGGAGCTGCCCGGCCCGGGACTGCGGGTGCGGCGGGGCCGGGAGCGGGCTGGGAACGGGGCTGGGATGGGGCTGGGAACGGGGCCGGGAGTGTGGCTGGGATAGGGCCAGGAGCGGGGCTGGGAGCGGGACTGGAATGGGACCGGGAACGGGCCAGGAGCGGGGCTGGGAGCGGGACTGGAATGGGACCGGGAACGGGCCAGGAGCGGGGCTGGGAGCGGGACTGGAGTGGGAGCGGGATCGGGCCAGGAGCGGGACTGGAATGGGAGCGGGATCGGGCCGGGGTCGGGGCGGCCCCAGCGCAGCTCCAGCCCCGCAGCGAGCGGAGCCCGGCGGGCAGAGCGGGCCGCGGCAGAGCCGGGTCCCGTCCAAGGCCGGACACGTGATGGGGCCGGGGAGCGCCGATGGCTCCGGCGGGACAGGGCGGAGGTGTCGAGAGGGAGAACGCACAGCCAGGTTGGGATTTGCACCAATTCTGCTAAAAGGCCGGCTTTTTCTTTGCCGCACTCCCCCCCCCGCCCCCGCGCTGTACTTTTTTTCAATAGGAAATTTATTAATTTTTCTGAGTTTCTTTTTCTTCTATACTTTGGCTTTTTTTCTTTTAATTCCCTTGTCTTTACCTCTGCAAAGAGTCAGATTTAAAATAGAGGTTGGGTTCAGCTCAGAAGTTAAATTCACTTGGGTGTTGTTTTTTTTCTCTCCTAGTGGGGAAATGATGGGAGGATGTGTGAGCTGAGCAGTGCAGAGGCTGAAGACAGATTCAAGGGTCCCTTCAAAAACCTGTAATAAAAAAAACCCCTAACTCCACTTTTTTGCCATGAAGTTAGGAATTCACATTTGTGGTAGATAAAGAAGGGCTGATCTTGTGATTTTCAAACAGTGTTTGAGATTTAAGAGATTCAGGGTAAAATACATCTCTGCTCCAGTTCTTGGCAAAAGGAGTTTCCCTGGATTCAGCTGTCAGGTCAGCCAGTGGTTTCCTGTGCAAAGCTGCTGCAGATTTTATATCCCAGCTCCTTGGCTCTCCACCTGTGGGGCAGCCTTGTGAGAGAGCTCACTGGGAGTGAGGTACTTGAGATTACAGAGGTGCTGTGGCCTCAGAGGAGTCCCAGGTATCCAACAGCACTGAAAGAAACACAGTGAGCTCCTCCAGGTGCAGGGGTGGGACAGACCTCCCCTTCTGGCCATGCTGGCTGAAAAAGGCTCATCAAAGCAGTGACTGGAAACTGGGCAAACCAAAAGCTTGGCTTGGTTTTGTAATCAGAGCTGATCCCTTGCAGGTGGGACACCAGCCTTGGCATGTCAGGAGAGACGTGTGACTTTGGGCAGAGCCCTGCTGGGCAGCCACCCTCAGGCTGGATACTCCTCTGGAGCTGCTGATCACCAAATGTGGCCAGAACTTCAGTGACCCCTGCTCTTCCTACTGCAGTTAAGTGTTCAATGAAAGTCTGAGGCAGATTTCATCAAAAGTATATATTTATTTATAAAAAAGAATAGGAAAAAAATATATACCAAGGAGCTTTTTCTGTAAAAGACAGTTCCTTGGAGGCTGAACGTCCTAGACCCAAGTATGCCTGGCACTGCAGTCCATGGCTGTAGATGGCTGATCCAGATCTGATGCTGAATATCATGGGAATTTGGAATCAGATGGTTCAGCAAGGGATTTTTCCACTGAAAACTAAGAGACATTAACCACACATCTCAAACAGGTTTGTATTAGACATGTACAGCCAGCTCCCTACAGGGGGTTTAAAATTCAATCTAGAGAAGAAAAAAATACATATTTTTTGACTCTAGGCCTTAAATAGCTTCACTGTTTGAGTCCATCTCCATACAAAAGACACATGGCCAGCCCCCTGTCCAGTGTAAAGCACCAGTGGCATGCACACACTCCAATATGTGGGTCAGACTCAGAAAACCTTTTGATCCCTCTTCTTGTACCTCCTTGGTTTAAGGGTACCAAATACAATACCAGAGGTTCACCAGAATTTTCAGTTTAACTCAATCATCAATTTAAGTGAATTTGAAGCTCCTCATTCTGCCCATGCTCTCTCCTGGTTTCAGAGTCTGTGGGCAGCTGTTGGGATGTGGTTCCTTGGGAACATAGAGGGGAGACAGTAACCAGACAGCAGGACAGCTGCTCAGTGCTGAACCTGCCTTTGAAATGAAAGGCCAAATAAACAGATCTTTTCCTTTGAGACAGTTTTGTATCAGGGGATCCTGTCAGGTTTGCTTCTATCAGATGCCTCATGTCAAAGTACATCTGGTGAGCATTTTAACTTCGCTCTCCTCTTTGTTATCATCTGTTTGAACACTGTAGGTCAGCTATGACCAAACAAATCATTCAAATTCTCCTTTGGATGGATCTTTTATTCCTTCTGGCAGGCTGAACGGAGGCTACTTCAATTCTGAAACATGGTTAAAATGACAAAAACAATCTGTACCAGAAAAAGAAAGCCCTCTTGGATCTCTTCCTGTAAGCACATTTGGCCTAATTTCTGCTGCTTGTTTTATGTTTTTTTTTTCTGGTTTAGATTTTATATGCAACTGATTAGCACCTTTATTTGCTTTTAATGTTGTGTTTGGTTCTGAATCACTAGCATCACCCCTGAATTTTTCTTTTTCACAGATATATCTCAGAATATGGAGAAGAGCAGTTACTGGGATAAGGCAAATTTCTCCAGCAGCAGCACTGTCCATGGCTTATCTCCCACCATGATGATGACTGCTCATGGAAAAGGAGGTATGAAACAACCACTGCTATGTCCCAAACCACACCATGTGCTGGAGACAATTTCACCATGGAATATCACTGAAAAACCCTTTTCCTTCAAGTTTCTGCAATGAAGGCACCTGTGAATGATGTTGGAGATTATGACATTCCAGAAAGGTTGCTAGGCACTTCTAACAGGGAATATGTGAGTAAGAGGAGATACACATGCCAGTTACTGGCAGAAAGAAAACGTTTACATTCAGAAGAAAGCGTTCATGGTTAGTCCTCTGTAAAAGAGTAACAGCAGTAAAAAAGTTTTCTGGACTTGAAGTAGATGCTGAATAATAAGACTTTCTCATTTTGAGCATTAACAGATGCTACAAAAACTAGTAATTCTCACTATGCAGTGGCTGCCTTATAACTGTATGTGCAAGTTGTGCACATATAGCTGGTCTGAGAGCTTAGAAAAATTAATTGTAAATGAGACAGCAGGCTTTTCTTAAAAAAGTTATTTCTGCAAAATCAAGAGCAAACTCTCTTGCTCTTAAAGTAAATTTCAAGTTTTTGATTTTTTAATTTTCTAAAATATGATTTGTCAGGTGGGTTTCTGCCAAACGGAGGTCCCCAGCTGGGATTTGGCAGGAAAGCTAAATACTTTGAGGTATGGAGCCAGAGCAGTCTAAATTAGGCAAGATCAGTACCACTGTGTTGGTCCCAAAAGCAAAACTGTCAGAGAGGTAATTGCTTCATTTTGGGAAGAGCACTGGTACTACTGGAAGGGAGAGGGTAGCATGTGGAGCAGGAATGGAGGGGATGAAACTGCAATGGCACTGATATAAAATGGCTTAATAAAAGGTGATGGAGCCACAGTCTTTGCAGAGATGGTGCCTCCATGAAGTCCTGCTTCCTTGGAAGGCAGGGGCAAGATGGAAACAGATTCACTCACACCCTGAAAACCTTCTCCCCCTTCTTTTCCTGGTTCTGTATGTAACCTCAGGGGTTCAAAATCTGCAGAAAACAAGTCATGTTTCCCTGGCTTACACTAAGGATGTGATATTCAGCTCATCTGAGGCATGTGGAACCCAGCTGGCTCAAAGCAGACCATCTAAATCCTGCCCATCCAGGTCTCCAGTGACTGATGCTCAGGTGTTCCAGCAGAAGGTACAGGAGTGTCTCCAGCCCCAGGAGCTTGGATCTGAGCCCACACCTGAATCTGAGGTTATGTTCCTCCTTACTGATTCACAGCTTTGACTCCAGGGAAGGAGTAAGATGTGAGTTATGGTTTAAAAGGCCTCAGAGTTGTTCCTCCCATGGCTGCTAGCAGCCTGATATTGTCACGTGCACACAGACTTTGTGTGTGTGGCTGGAGTCGCCCTCTGCACCTGAAAACATTTCCATGGCCCACTGGCTATTCCCACAGATGGGAAGGGAAAGAAAGGATAGAATTAATGGAATAGTATTAGTAAAAACCTATCAGGGAAGCACTGGGAATATGGCAAAGGTCATTGAGCTGCTGTTCTGCTTCACAGGAGCCATGTCATGCCAGACACTTGTTGCTCTGTGCTTTGTCACAGCAGAAGTGCAGCTGCTGTGTTGCAGTCTGCATCAGCCATACCAGGAGACACTCAGCTTCTCCCACAGGAACTGAAAGCAGGAGTCAGCCCTGGGGTTTGGGAGATTTGTCTCTTAAACCATTTTTACCCTAAAAATCAGTGCAGGTAAATCCAGGCACGGTGGCAGCTGATGGTTGATTGCCCCACAGTGACAGCAGTGCTAGGGAAAGGCTCTCTGTAAGTCCTGACACCTGTGGGACACAGCAGGGTGAGCTGTCCCCTCCAGGGGCCCAGCAGGCTGAGGGTGGTCAGGAAGTGAGAGCAGCCAGCTGGGTGTGGTGATTGCTCAGCTCTGTGGTCTGAGGATGGCATTTGATGCTGCAATGCCCTGAGGGCAGCAGTTCCAAACCAGGCTCCACAGGTACCTTGCTGTTGAGAACACTCTTTTCCTTCCAGCAGTGTGTTTTGCTTTCCATAGCTGCAGGCTCCCTCAGGCTGGCAGGCAAGAGCTAATCAACATATTACTGTCTACCACAAATAAGAATATGTTGACAATCATTGTCTGAATTTGAGTTTGTCCATTTTGTTTGTTCAGTGTCTGCCATTTGTTGTACAGCAGCAATCTTTTGCCCTTTGGAAGACTGTGGCTGTCCCAGGTAGAAGGAAAGCCTTCAGGTGGTGTGAGGCTGGAAGGAGCTATAACAGAGCAGGGCAGAACAGATTCTCTGGCCACGAATGTTCTTTGTTCTTCAAACAAAGAAGGAAAATAATGTAAAATTGACATTTCTTTACTTTCTCCTTTTTCTTTACTTGATGTCATGGCTGAGGGCAAAAATGTTTTCAATGTCAAAATATATAGCAGCTCTCCAGGTGATGCCCTGGACACAGCCTGAGAAGCAGGCTTCCCATAGAAATTCTATGAGAAGACTTGCTTGCTTTTCTCCTCTCCCTAATTCTCCCCTAGGGCTCTCTGTCTGGCTGCTTCCCTGTCACAGTCCTGAAGGAAGTCAGGGTGAAAGCCTCTCACCAGTTCACAGGAAGGTAGTGCTATATTTCTGGAAACACAATGAAATAAGGAAAGTCAGAGGTCCATGCTGGCTTCTGCAAACACAGAACCTCTCCCCTGAGCATTTCCACCTCGATGGAAACCTGTGGTGATGTTCAGGACTTTACATTCCCAGACACTGGCAGCAGTTTCATACAGTAGCTAAAGCAGGAAAGCCCTTAGCAATGGCACTGTCCTCTGGGCTCTAGGAGCAGTCCTCACTGGAATGGAGGCCCAGGAGCTCCTCAGCCAAGCTGACGAGACCGTTCTCCTCCAGGGCAGTGATCAGCCGTGCTATGGTGGCCCTCTTGCCCTCGGAATGGATGAACCTGAGGAGCATCTGGTAGGCTTGTTCATAGAGTCCCTCCCGGTCGTACTCCAGCGCCAGGTTGTCAATGGCAGGGTCACGCAGGGCCCGGCAGGACCTCTGCAGAGAGCGACCCACTTGCTTCCACTTCTTGGACACGGACTTGGCAAACTTCTGGTGGTCATCTGGTGTGATTGTTCTGTTGTCTGAAAGGGGCAGAGGCCAGGTAAAACACAGAAGTTTCATGGCTGATGTGATGCAGCTGGGGCCAGTTCAAGGTTTGGTCAGTATTCTTTGGAGCAGGGAGTCCGAGCTCCTGCCTTGCCCAGCTGTTCCCTTACAGAAATCCTCCCACAACAACAAAGCATCTGGGCTTGTCCCTACCCTGCAAGCTTGGCAAGGCCTATTCTTTTGTTTCTCTCTCAAAACTGTCCTGTGGTTTGCCAGAGCTCTTTTTTTTTTTTTTTTTTTGATGGACACCCTCTTCATTTGTTTTAGCCTTTCAAAGGCCACTTGGTAAGGCCTTTCTGACAAAGTCCCCTGTTCCCTACCTAAACATCCTCAAAACATGAAATGCTGACAGGAGCTCCCTCCTCAGCTGTTTAGCACTGGAGACTATACACAGCTTAAGCAAGCTCAAAAATGATCTAGCTTATCTCAAGTTGATATGCTATTGAGACTCTCTGAAAGCTCCCTGTAAGGACAGACCCCAAAGCCAGCTGGTGAACTGAGGGGGCCTGGACAAATCAGTCCCGTCTGAAAGCAGGGCTGAGGGTGTCCCAGTAACTTCCCCAGTCTGATCCAACCTACACTACTAACTCACCTCAACCAAGTGACATGGAAGAAGAGAAAAATACTCTCTATTCTTCCTTTCACTATTAATTTTAAAATGTGAGGAACCTGGAAGGGAGACAGACTCTGAAACATCTGGTTCTGTGCCATCCCAGAAAAGAAAACAGGTTAAGGCCTGATGTGAAGCATCATGGCAATATCTTAGGACTACTGTAATTCCTTTCTTATGGGATGCTGGGAAATCCTTGCTTTATCTGAGATAGACCCCAATATGTAGTCATGATAATTCTCCCTCCTGGGCTGTGAGGCAGACCAAGGGCTCTGTTGGTCAGCTCTAGCTACTCACCAAACTGTTGTCCCTGAAAGATGAAGGTGAGCTGTGTGGGAAGGGAGCTGCCTTGAGGAGGATAAGGCTGAGACGGGGACTTCAGAGATGAGCAGTCTTTTCCAGCCACATTGTTGTTGGTGCTCTGGTGAAGCATCAGGCTCTTGAGGCATTCCTCCAGCTCTGTGATCTCCTCGTCCGGCAGGTGGTCAGGCTGTAACACAAACAGCATCAGTGACTCTGCCAGGGCCACCAGCCTGCGAAGCTGTGCTTGCAGAGGTCAAGAGAGAAGCAATGAGAGATAGCATGAGCTGTCAACCAGCCCAATGAGGTGGTCTAGTGGAGCTCTGGCTGTAATAGGATGGCTGTAAGTGGATTTGAATCTGTAATGTGATATGAAATAGACAATCTCTTCCCCTGGGTTTCTCACCTGCACCAGTGAGTGCTTACAAGTTGCACAAAACAGCTACTAGCACATGTTAGTTTCCAGAAGCCCTCTGCAAGAATTATGGTGCATTGCAGGCAGCCAGGCTTCTCCCAACACCCTATGAGGGTGAGACCCACAAAACAGGGTGATCTGATCCAACAGCTCATGGCCACACAAGCAGGCAGCTCCTGTTCCCCACCTTCTCTCTCTCTCTGCCCCTCTGCTCCCTAAGGTTTGTTGTTCCTGGCTACTCACCAAGCCAGTTTTTTCACTAGCCAAGAGAAAATTAGTCTGACCTCCAAGAAGCTGGTAATGAAAAAAGGAGTAAAGCACATGGGAAGAGTCAAACCTGGCAGTACTGTGCCTCAGTCAGAGGTAAACACTGTTTAGCTCACTTACAGCAGGTACCCAGCACTGCTCTCAGCTGCTGAAGGCTGTGTTCCAGTGCCAACTTTCTGCCTGTTGCACTGTTAGGCAGGGTCAGACTGAGTCACTTTTGGGGAAGTGAGAATAAACCCACTTCTTTTATTCAATCAGCTAGTTCAGCACAGGGAGGGAGCAGCAAGCCATAGTTCACAGGGTAAGGGATATCACATGTTGTTTGGTTTGGAAATGAAAGGTTTGAGTTTATTCTCTGTGCTTGCAGAAAAGCAACCTGGAAAGACATGCTCTTGTGCCTAATATTCCTGACTGATAGTGAGTGCCTGTTTCACAGGACCATTTAGAGGAACCAGAGCTAAAGTTCCAGATGGAAAAGAGAGGAGGGGAACAAGTCCGTGAGTTTAATCATGTCAAGTGCCTTGTAGTGAGATGACAAGATCTCACTGTTCTTGCAAGCAGGATTAGAGTGCCAGTGCCAAAGTGTGCAATGAGCCAAATGTCAGATGAGAGAGACTTTGCCTTCAGAAGGGCAGCCTACTCCTGCTGGCAGCAGATGCTGTGTTTCCCCACTCTGACACAAGTTTTTGCTGTGATGTGCAATGTTTGCACTCGCTTCCACTGCTCATTTCCAGGTGCAGTTACCTTTGACACTCTGGGAGGAGGTGTTGTGTGAGGCAGGGGAGGGAGCTGCAGAGCAGTGATGGCTCCAGCCACAGCTGCTCCTCTCTGCCTGCCTCACAGCTGTACTGAGGCACACTGGTGCTGTCAGCTGCACTGTCTAGAGCTCCTTGTCTTAGTGGGGTTAACAGCCACACTAGCTGTTATACACAGAAGGCACAAGCAGGATCTTTGCAGGCTGCTTTAGGTAACTCTATTGCCCTTCTAGAAAATTGCACAGCTCTTTTCTGAGCAAGGGCAGAGCAGTTTCTCCACATTAGAGTTAAGAGCTGAAGGACTGAGAAGTTTGTTAACCTGACATGCTGCATCAGAACAAGATTTGCACCCACCTCTGCAAGCCCAGTGCCACCCCTCCTCATTGCCGACAAGCCTCCCTCCCTCTCCCACTCACCTTTTCTCTGTAGATGCACTCCAGGCAACGATCCTCATCCTTCAGCATCTTGTCAAGGTGCTCACTGCCAGCCTTCAGCTCCACTTCCAGAGGCACCGTGGTTGTGGCCAAGGAGAGCTGGAGGTGGCTCTGGAGGGATTTCTGGAGCGCACCTTCGCGGTAGCTGCGCAGGAAGCGGCGGCAGTTCTCGCGCCTGCAGAACCTCAGGTGCACTATCAGGTGGGGGTGGCTGCAGCGCACCTTGAGCATGTCCACACCATTCACGCTGCCAGTGGAGTCTGGCAGGGAGAAGGGAGCACAGTCACAGTCCAGGCGTGAGCCAGCCCACCCAGACCCACACTCATCCACAACAAGCCTGCAATGGAGGATCTTTTGAATCCTCTTTGTGATAAAGTCCTCTGGGATGGAAAAGTGTGTTAAACCAAGAGGGAAGGATTAAGCTTATGCTGCCCTGCCACCACTGATCTCCATGAAGTATGGTGTCTAACTGAAGATGTATGGAACTTCATCCCAGGTAATTATATCAACACTGCTTATTAGGGCAAGTTTTGAATTTGAGGTTCCATTTCCAGGGCAGTGATGGTTATGATAAACTGGTAGCACAGCAAAGTTTTATAGATGAAGGCTCAGTTCACCTCAGTGCTCAGTCAGTCTTCAGTCCTTGTGGCTGGAGTTTTATGCAGTGATGGACGTCCTGGAAAGAAGCCCAGTGTTTCCTCTCCACCTGTGCCTAGAGGTAACTTTTGTCTCTCTTAGTCTTTAACACATCTCACAAACAGCAAATGACAGATCCGGCCACAGGGATTAAGCTGCTTGAGATTGGGCCTTGACTTGATATTTTGCACAGAGAATTAATTAATGGTAAAACCTAAACAAGGAGAAGCCAGGGATGTACCCTCTAACATTAATGCAGGAGGAGCACAAGTGATGTAGACACAGAAAATGCCAGGACTTAATTCTTCCTTCTCCTAGCAGAATTAATTTTTATTAGCTGTGCTCATTATCTTTATCTTCACAGGGTTTTATATGCTGATGATGAGTTCTATGTATGTGTTTTTCTCTTTTTTTGCAGCAGAGGCCTATGTGAGGCTGCTGTACTGCTTCCAGACCTGACTGAGGGCTGTGTGGAGGCACCAGCTCACACTGGCACTAGACCACATGTCATGGCATGGAGGACAATCTTGAGGCAAGGCAGACCTCTGTGCTCCACATTAAGCAGGGCAAGTGACCTTGCATTTAGCAGTATAGTATCTAACAGTGGCTTTACATGTTTAGTAAGTCCTGTTTGCATCTGGTCTAGTTTGGACCACATGTGTAACTGACACATGGGTTTAGGCACCTAGAAAAGACATTTTAATTCACCATGGGTGATTTTTTATCACTTCTTTCATGCTTTGCTTTTTATGAGCGCTTATTAAACAAAATTTCCATAATAGGGCAGGAGGGCTGTGGAGGGAAAGCTGCACAGACATGGAAACCTTTATGAAGAGTGTACAAGACAGCTGTAAAGCTGCCTCAAAAGATGGGACTATGCAGGCATTTCTGCCTGAAACCTCAGACAGCTTAAGATTTTATGTCCTTTTCAGGTCTGAATAAGCATGGTAGGATTTCAGTTTTGTGAACTGTCCTTTAAATGTGAGTAGATTCACATTCCAGTGCCACAAAGCAGCCATAAATCAAGCCTAACTGGACAATTGTGTTAGGCTGCTTACTTCCTGTTTCCTGTATTTGAGCTGCAGAATGAGCAGGCCTGTATTGCCATGATTTCCAGAAGAAACTGCAGAACAGTTAGACAAGCCCAATTAAAGAACAGAGTCTCAGCTGTGTGACAGGTAAAGAATACCATGAGAGTCTTTCTGGGTAAGTGTGATAAACTCTTCAAATTACTCTTATTCTGCAGTGTGCTTGGTGCAAGGCTGGATAGAGAACTATAGTTTTATAGCTATTTGGATCTCAAATAATTTTTTGATGTAAATAGGGTTACATACACCTCAAGCTAATGTAAGTGTGTCTGTTTATATCAGAATTTGAATAGAAATGAATTTATACTGGCTATCACTTGATTTAAAAACCAACTTCTCAAAGCAGGAATCATGTTTCTGTGGTGGTATTAAGACAGTAATTAAATCTTCTTTCACAGCAATTGCAATCTTTTCCTCTCTTACATAAATGGGTTTAAACAAACATTCATAAAGTTGGATAATTCATAGGATGGTTCAAGTTGGAAGGAAGCCCAGGCAGTGTCTAGCCCAACCTCCTATGTAAAGCAGGGTCAGCTCTGAGGTCAGAACCAGTTGCTCAGGGCTTTATCCAGTCCCATTTGAAAGCCCTTGAGGATGGAGAGTACACAGTCACTCTGGGCAACTGCCTGGCTGTCTTAATGGGGAAAACACTTTTCCTTTTATCGGGTGTCTACCTCTCATTTCAATCTGTGCCTCTTGCCTCTCATTCCCCTGCACCACTATGAACAGTGTGGCTCCATCTCTCCCTCCCTCAGCTATCAGCAGGCTGTTGGTAGGTCCCCTGAAACCTTCTCTTCCCCAGGCTCAACAAGTCCAACTCCCTCTGCCTCTTCTCACAGGAAAGGTACTCCAGCCCCCAACCATCTTGGTGAACCTCTGCTGAGCTTCCTCCACTTTATTGCCTTTCCTAAACAGACTGAGCATGAGCTTTCCTTACTTACCCCTGAGGGTGAGATTAAAGAAAGGCACTGCACACCAAGATACCAGAGGATGGGTACCTGCTAATGCCAGCTTCAGGGCCTTGAACACACAAGGCTTCTTCTGGGAGCTCTCGTAGAGGGACGGCAGAGCGATGGTCTTGCAGGTGGACTGAAGGAACAGGTAAGCACTGCCAGTCCACGGAGGGGAGCTGCCTGCCATCTTCAGCACCCTACAAAATCACACAGGCAAGCTGATGTTGCTAAAGCAAGTGTAGCCTTTGGGGGGTTTACTGTTACTCTGTAAAGCACACAACAGTGGGACACCATATCCCAAAGACAGAAGCTCACAAAGCTTTGCTTTCATTTTCCACTGGAGTCCATTCATTTTATAGTCCAAAGATACTCTGAAGCAGAATTTCAGTCCCTGTGCCTCTGACTAGCCAAGCTGGAAAAATGTGAAATAACTGAATTGCTCCAGGGACCACCCAGCAGTCCTGGCTCTGGCATGCTCCCATGGACTGAAGCCCCATTGCAACCAGAGACGTTCTCCTCAAGGTCCTGGTTCCCTGGCTGTTCACAGGCCCAGAGCCCTTGTTACAGCACACTCTACACAGGCAGGACAAGGGTAGTAATTTTAAACTAAAAGAGGGTAGATTTAGATTAGATATCAGGAAGAATTTTTTTACAGTGAGGGTGGTGAGGCATTAGCACAGAGAAGTGATGGATGCCCCATCTCTGAAAATATTCAAGGCCAGGTTGGACTGGGCTCTGAGAGCATAGTTGAAGATTTCCCAGTGACCACAGACGAGTTGAAGTAGATGGCCTTGGAAAGGTCCCTTCCAACCCAAACCATTCGGTGCTTCTGTGACCCAGGGCCACACCTCTGCTTTGTTTATGCCCTTTGTTCTTGTGCCTCTGCAGCGTTACCCAGCGGGTGAATCCTCCCGTCCAGTGGGTGAGCACTGCCCCATCCCAGTCCCCGCTCCGCGGTCAAACCGCTCTGGGTGCTTCCAAAAACCAGCCCCGGACGGCAAGCCACGTTTGCGATCACGGCTATTGCCTTTTCGCTGACTCCTGCAGGCGTCAGGCCACCGCGGCTCAATTCCCGTCACAGCCTGGCTGGGAGGGGGCTGTCCCTGAGGGAAAAGGGCCGGAGCAGCCGCCGGCCCCGTCCCACCGCGCTGTGCCCCGTGTCCGCTGCCCGGCTGTCCGCTCGGTGCCCGACTGTCCCCCCAGCCCGGCACGGCGGGCCCGGAGCGCGGCCCCTCCAGCCCGGCCCCTCCAGCTGTCCCGGCGGGACCGCCCGGCCCCGGCCCCGGCCCCGGCCCCCTGCCCGCGGCCCCTGGCAGCCCCGGCCCGGCGGCCCCGGGCGGCGTTACCTCCTCAGCGCCGGCCTCGGCCCTCACACTTCCGCCCGGGCGCGGCGCCGCTCGGCACCCTGCTGCGGGCGGGGAAACGGGAAGGCGAAAGTAATCCCAGCAGCCCCCTGGAATGGCCGGCGGCACTTCCCTGTAATGCCTGCTGTTTGCCCAGGCCCGCCCGAGCCGTGCCGGCCCCGAGGCCTCGCGGGGCAAGGGCTGCTGCGGGGAGCCCCGGACGGGGCTTGCCGACACCTTGGCGCTTCCAGGTGTCTCCGTCGCAAGGCCACCCACCCAGCTCGGTGCCTTGGTGTCTCGTGTAAGTGAGGATCTGTCAGAAATACTCCGTTCAGGTGGCTCCAGAGCTGCCCGAGGGCTGGGATGGATGTGTCTCTCTGGACCATTAGGGATGGAGGCGAGTGCGGTGGCTTGAAGCCCCTGTGTGGCTTGTGGCTGACACAGGCGAGGCTGGTGGGTCCCGGCTGGCACTTGCCAGCTTTTCCCTGTAGTGCTGCTGCTGAGAGTTTGGATAGGTAGAGAGAATGAAGCAGCATTTCCCAAGTCCACGAGAGGTTCTGTGCCAAGCAAAGCATGATTTTGGTCTCCATTGCTCAACCTCAGGTAGAGGCCTCCTGCCCAGGCTCCATCTGCCCTGCATAGGTGCCCTGTGAGCTGAAGGACAGCAGCAGCTCCCTTGTTTGTCCCAGCTGGTGAAAAGCTGGCATGGGCCTGGGGCCAGATTTTGGGCTCACGTGCAAGCTGCAGTCACTCTGGCTTGGCAGTGGTTTTGTGCAAACTGGAGGGGCTGAACTGCAAAAAAAGCAGGAAGCATTTTAAAACACTAAAAATACCTATATATCTGATGCTATTTTACAACAACAGTATTTTAACAATATAAACCTAATTTGTTTGCTAAAGGAAAGACGTGATTCAAATAGATCTGTAAATGGGTTGATCTGGGCTGGATCTCCTGGGTGCTCTGGATCACCCAGGGTCAGATCTAGGGGGGCAGGCAGTGCCCCCAGACCCCTTCAGGGTCTGCAGGCCTGATGGTGCCAATGCTTCTGGAAACAAAGCATTTACTTGCTAACAGTGTAAGCAAGTGATTTCATACATTTAAGGTCTGTCTGATGGGGCTAAATGAACCTGGGCATCCCAACATTTCACTACAAAAGCTAAACCTGAAGCAGTGCTGGCTCCCAGAACCAGATGGGAACCACACAGTGATTGCTGTGGGGAGCATCACCCACCCATGTCCTGGAAATGTTTTGTCCTTATAGCCAATCCACCTGCTGTATACTGTGGGGGTAAAAAAAGAATGGGGAGCTGAGCCCCAAGTTTCTCCTCTGCTGACCCTTGCTGAGTTTGTGCCTTCTGGGAGCATCCCATGGGGTGAAATCAAAGTGCTTGATGAGCACTTGGAGTTTCATTTTGTTGTTTTCCACTTGGGAAGTAAAGATGGCAGTGAGGGGAGAGGCTGTGGCTCAGTGGGGCTCAGCTGGCACAGAATTGGGGGGTCAGGGTTCAGTGGCAGGTCTGCCTGGCTCTGGGATAGGACAGGCTGCCCTGAGCTGGCAGCAGTCAGAAGGCTAAAAGCATGCTCTGTCTATGAGATTCACAATCCTTTTCTTAATGGCTCCAAAGGCTTTAAGGCAATAATAAAACAAAAGGAGCTGAACACATGAGATCTCATTTTGCCTGAACTCTTTGGCAGATGTGTGTTAGAGACAGTATTAAAAGCAGAGAAGCAATGTCCGAGTGTTGAGGTGATTGTCAGAGAAGATGGCAAAAGATGCTGAGTTCCCAGGAAGGAAGCAGGACGGTGTCACTTGGCTGCTGTAGCTGGGCTGGGTGGGAAGGGGGTTGTCACTGATATGATGGCAGATAAGATAGCAGAGCTGCTGTGCTGCTGCCACCTCACACTCCCAGTAGAGTCACTCTTCAAAGCAGCACATTCTAGAAAAACGTGCAGTCGTGTCCCCTCTGCCTCATGCTTTTTGCTGCTCCGTTCCTGCTTCAGGGGTTTCAGCTCCATCCCTTCTTTGAGGCTCTCTTGGTGCACAGGTTTTCATTTCAATGAAACCTGCACTGCTGAGGGAATGCTGTAGCTCTGGGACCTGGGGCTTTCACAGCCCCAGAGAGGGCATGCCATGAAATTCACAGTGAGATTGTGAGACTTGGCCCACACTCCAGTGCTGGCCTGGGAAGGGGAATGCTTGCTTTTAAAAATCTCTTGCTTGGTTATGAGAGGCCTGAAAAAACATGTCATGGTGGTAGTTTAGTTTGTGCAGAAATCTAGAAGAGAGGTGCAACACATTTTGGAAGAAGGGAAATGGAAAAGTTAGGTAATGATCTGATGCCCTAAACCTTCTTCCCAGATACTTTTCTGCATTGTAGTTCACAGGAAAGGTTGATTAAAATACATTTTTCCCTTATTGTGTCAGACCTTGTAAGTACAGTTTCTGCAAACTGGAGTCAAAGTCAAAAAAGGTTTTTTTTCCAAACTGCAACACCTCATCACAGGCAAGGACCACTGTCATTAAGCTTCTGGTTTCTACTCTAGGCCTTCTGTTGCACTATCAGTAAAAAAATGGAAATGTGAGGCTGTTTTCTGTGCAGAGCTTCTGCTTGCAAAGAGGTTTTCCCCCCACAGTTTGAGAAATCTATCTCAGCTTTTTGAATACCAGTGCAGCAGTACCAGAAAATTCCCTTGCATTTTTATTACTCAGGGTAGCAAAACCTCACTGTAGGAAAAAAGACGATTTTTTCCCAAAAAAGCTTTGATCTGACATTTTTAATTCTTGAAAAGTATCAGTCAGCTTATTAGGATTGATTGAAAAAAACCATTGACCAAGAAATTTTCATAATTTTTTAAGTTCAAATTCAAAATATGGTGAAATTTCAAGTTTGAGTTTTTTTTAACCTCCTCTGTAGTCCAGTTTGATTTGTTAGTTAAATCCTTATGGTGTGTCTGAGCCTTTTTTGATGTTCTTGCTGAATTTTTCTCAACAGGGACTCTTGAGAATTAATTGTAGTTTTGGAAGTTTTCTCATGTCTGAATTGACAAAATGTCTGCTCCAGTGCCAGAACTGTGGCATTGCATCCCAGAAGAAATCCTTGTCTGAATATTGTATTATCTTTGAGATGAACACAGAATCTTCCAGGGGTGCAGACCAGGGGCTGCAGCTGTTCTTCCAGCTCTGTTTGGCACTTCGCAGAGGTCAGGTGACAGGAGTGGGGTCCTCTGTCCAAGCACTTTGCAGGAATAACCTGATCCTTGTTTCCAGTGTGTGTCAAACATCTCCTCCACTCTGCTGTGGCACTGCTGACCTTGTGCCTTCTGTGTGAGATGATATTACCTGGCATGACTATTACCTGCTTATATCAAATTTGTGTGACTTGCTGGGTTTTGTCAGTCCCTAATGGTGATTTGTGTTTTAGGGGAAATACCACATTCTTAGGTACACTGTTCTAAATTGCCCTTTGAAAATGGCAAGAAAAAATTAATGTCTTGTTGTCCTTACTCTGACACTTACTTATCTTGTCTCTTCTCACCTCCTGACTCTTTCTTTCAGTGTTTGGCCTTAAAGGACTCTGTAGGCATCCTGTGAGAACTTTGTTCCATTTTTTAGCAGGAATGTTGAGCTTTGCAAGTTTTTGCTAAGGACCTCAGGAAAATTTATTGTTGATTTTATATTTTATTATGTTATTTAAAGAGCAGTTTCTGAGTTGAAATTACCGTGGCATTAAGCCACACATGTATTTGGAGCTATTTAACACTTTTATATTAATGATAAAACCATATTGTCTAATAGATTCTATGTGTAGCTGGCTTAAGCATCCTCTTTTCTCATGCAAGAGCTAAATAATTTCTGTTGACATATAAAATAGCAGCTAAACCTTCTTACAATTTTGGCTTTTCAAAGTCGTGCTGAAGATGTACAGCCCTGAGTCTGGCCAGCTGTCATTCATCTATGCCAGCCAAAGTTTAGGACAAGAAAATTCCAAGCTAACAACTCAGGTGCCTTCAGAAACCTGTGATTTCTGTGCCTGGGTGTCCCCCAGACTCTGGGCAGGTGGGTTTGCTCTGGTGACTTGCCCACCTCCCAGCATAAGGTGGGCAGCACGTGTTCCCTTTGCATGACACTGCGGATTTATTCACAGCTCTGCGAGATCGGCTGCGGTGCATTTTCATTCTGTGCATTGTTCTCTGGGGCTGGTGATGCCATCCCATTGTGCTGAGTTTTTAAGAGTGTGAGCAGCACTGCTGATGTGACTCCCTGGCTGCCTACTTTCCACTGGCCTGGGATAAAATTGGGTGGCTCATTCTCTGTGGGACGCAGGCGCGTGCAGGGAAGCAGGCGCGCCCAGGGCGATGGGGTCAGTTTAGCTGGGGCACTGCAAAGCTATGCAGGATTCACCCAGCTCTCTGGTGATGGATGGATACTCCAGCAATGTCCCAGCCTTCCTAACAAAACTCTGGACGCTGGTGGAAGACCCTGAAACGAACCATCTCATCTGCTGGAGTTCTGTAAGTGCAAGAGGTACTGGGTGTCACTAATGCTTGCAACAACAGGGGAAACCCAGGAGAACTGCATGGCACAGGAGCTGCCCTCTGCTTGGCAGGTGCTGCCCAGTCACTGGCAGGGTGCAAAAACCAGGATTCAAGTTCAGGCACTTCTGGATATACTTGGTATTATTCATCAGAAATATTGTGGCTTTTCTGTTTCAGAGGGGAAACTGTTTTGTGGGTGTTTTAACTATAGTATTTACATATTTCACTTGAAACATCCTAAAAAGTGTCTAATGTTCTAATTCTAAGAATTCCACATGCTTTGAGAGAAGTATTTTTCACCTTGCTTGAATCTGCAGCTCCCTAACATTTTCTAGGAAATTAGCAAAGCCCTTAAAAAGTTTCACTGCTGTTTGGTATTATCTCACGTGTATTTCTTAGCAGCCTCTCACAAATGTCTAGGTGGAAGGCAGCAGATAAACAGCACTGAGTACTCAGGCTCAAACCTATAATTTAAACACCCTAAATCATTTTGGAAGAACTTTACTTGATTTTTCAATGAGTCTGTGTGATGATCATGGTGATGTGGGTATATATTGTCTGTAAAGATTCATAGGGACAGATTGCTTTTCTTTGGCTTCTTATTTGTCACAGAGGCATTGATATACTAAGTGCAATCACAGAAATAAAATTATTTATCCTCTTTATACAACGCTTTGATACCACTTTGTGCTTTTGACCTACAACTTGCTGCAAATAAAATGATTTGTTTTCAGCAGGGAGTTATTGGATAAACTGTGTGCATAAACTTGTTCTCCAAAATCAAGAATCTATAACACAAGCAAATTTAAAGGGGGGTGGTAAAAAAGTCTAAAGTAGCCTTTCTTATATATACGTTGTGTCCAGTAGACTTTTCATTCAAAACCTGAGAGAGGATTGGAGCTGCATTGGTATCTGTGAACGTGGTTGTTTGATGCTGGTGTTACATGGCCATACCTCTGAGAACCACCAAGTTGTAAATAAGGATTTTAAAGCTAGAAATTATTTTCCAACCTATGTAAATAGTCCCCTCCCTGTTAAACTTAGAACACCGTTGTTTTTGACTGATCACCACTGTGCTTTGCTTTCCTGTAAACTAACATTGGCTGCAACTGCATCCTTGGAGGTTTTGGTAAGGCTTTTAGGTATCTCATTTTCCCCTTGTTGCAGGTATCCATGTTTCACATATTCTTCAGCTTTTATAAATTGGTGATGTTTTAGCTGAGAGATTGTGTGCATACCTAAGATTTCTGGGTGTAATCAGTACTTGTAGAAAATAGGACCCATAAGGACCTGTGAACTGTTTCTTAGCATGTAGAAGAGATGGAGAGGAGATGCAGTAATGGTTTATATATACACTAAAGTCTGCTGTAAAGTGGAAAGAAAAAGTCTGCTCTCTGTCTGTGGCAGTTTGGGCAAGAAGTAATTCAATTAATTTTTTTAATGGAAGTGCAGTAAGTGAGAACTGGCAAATTCCTGGACTAGCACTTGTCTTGTCAGAGCACAAATGTCTGTCCTGGTGGTTCTGTCAAAAGCAGTAAAGATAAGCATCTGCCACGATTGTTGTGCTGCAGAGTCAGTTTTGCTTTGGGCAGAGAAGACTTCCAGAGTTTCTCTGAGTTTGTACTCCTGTGGTGTAAAACAGTCAAGGCACAGCTGCAGTGTGGGAACAAACTGATATGCACAGTTCATCAGTGAGCAGACAGTAACCCCAAAGTCTCTGGTGTCTGTAGGAGCCTTTCTGAGTGTGCCAGCTTCTGAGAACATTGTGGCCCTGAATTCCCCCATAAGGACTTGTTGAGGTATACAAAACTCTTGTGCTTCTCATTTTCCATCGGGGGTCCAGCCTAGGACACACAGCTGTATCCCAGAATGAGGGGGCAGAAGCACAAGGGAAGCAGAATAAACCAGCTGGGTCCCCAGGGCAGTGTCTGCAATGTTGGGAAACCCTGGTTCCTGCTGTTCTGTCTGCGAACTCTCAAAGACAGGATAGTTCCAACATGCAGGTTGTCAGTGAATCTCTTAAGTGCTTGATCAGCCTTTGCTTCTGCTGCACGGGGTGAGGAATGATAGGAAAGACCCCAAAAATCGTCAGAGAGCACTGTTGAGGCACAGTCGGGTTCAGTGCTTGCAGTAGTAAGGAAGGAGCAAGAAGTGCAGCAGAGCCAAAGTGTTAGTGGGTGTTAATTGATGGAGCTGCCAAATGAGCCTGAGCTCAGAGGCAACTGGCACAATGTGGTGGTGGAAATGCAGTGTAGGGCAGCAGGGTTGGCCAGCTGGCTGGTTTCTGTAGCCATGGGCAGGCTGCAGGCACACACCAGCCCCTCTTTAGTCACTGAGTTATCTCATGGCCCTGATTGCACTCCCTGTTTCAGAGATTTCCACACTTCCCTGAGAGCACCCTTGGAGCTGCAGATCCCTGATGGTGTGAGGTGGGACTCACACCACTGGTACCCTCCTCCTGCACACAGAGCCTGAGGGCTGTTACAAAACACTGTCCTGTGTCACAAACCAGCCCCTGTGGAATGCCCACCCAGGCTGACACACCTCTGTCTGCTGGTGGTAGCATTGAACACAGCAGGAGGATGACTGTGGGCTTGTCTCAGACCCCTTCCTGCCAGCATGGTGCAGGATCTGGTGTCCTTAGCTCTTGTCCCTTGAAACTCAGCTGCAGCTGAGGCAAGTCCCTAATACCTGCTGATGTCATTGCACTGATGTAGCTGTCAGCAGGTACAAGGCCAGGCAGGGAAAGCACATGGCCTGCAGTCCATCTTCTCTGCCAGCAGTCCCAGGCAGTTTGCCTTGTTTGGCAGGCATGGATCATTGCAATGCAACCCCAGAAATGGAAGCTTTATCTGATTAACATGTGTGTTGCTAGCTTGGACTGCAAAGCGTGACTCAACATTTTATGGGTTGCCCTTGTGGCTGTTTACTATTAAAAATAATCAATAAAATGTGTGTAGAGCTTGCTTCTGGGCAAGTGTGGCTCTTTTCAGTGTCCCAAACAAGCTCACACAATTGCCTTCCTTTTTCTTCCTTGATCTCTTGCATCTGGGCAAGTGTGGTGTCTCCAGAGAAGACTTGCTTCTTGCCTTGCTGTGTTTCTTGTGCCATGTCTCCCGGCAGTGCTCCCTCCAGAACTGCTGTGCTCTGGAGCGGATGGAATGGGGTTAGATCTGAACAAGGAGGTTATAATGGCAATTCCCACTTTCAGGGCCTTCTTTAGACTCGAGTCTTTCTGTGAAGTCCACAGACTACCTACCAGTTATTTGGGCACAAAAGTCAGTGCTTTCTTTCTCACATCCAAGACTCTCAACTAAGCAGTGACAAAAAGCAGAAAAGGATCAAACCTGCCGCCACAGAGGCCTGACTGTACCAGAACTGAAAGGAGCACATCTGTCATTGGGGGCTGTTGTCACTCCTCTTAGCTTCAAGGTGGCAGTTCAGAGAACAAGACTTCCCCTGCTGTAGGGCTCCTCCTGGATGTCCTGTGGTCAGGGATGCTCCTCTGAGTTTGCCTTTGTCCTTGTCTCCTTTGCAGAATGGCACCAGCTTCCATGTGTTCGACCAAGGCCGCTTTGCCAAGGAGGTGCTGCCCAAGTATTTCAAGCACAACAACATGGCCAGCTTCGTCCGGCAGCTGAACATGTGTGAGTGCAGCTCCCCAGGCCCAGACATGTGGGCCTCACAGATATGGGGGGACAGGAGGCATGGGAGAGAACTGTGCAGAGGAAGCTTTGGGGTCTCTTGTATATGACTTGCTGTGGCATTATTGATTTTGCCAAAGAGGATCTGCCTCTCACATCCCAGAATACTGATCTCCTTGTGTTTACCTTAAATTCCAGCATGGAATTTCTGTTAGATTACATTTCAGGATGTGGGCTAAGAACTTTCACCTACCAGGTGTTCTGCTTCTCTTTCATTGATTTGATGACCTATTATTCATTTTCCATTTTATTCTATATAGTGTTTATGCAGCCACTAACTGTAACACCTCCCCCAGAATATGCTGCTCTTGTGGGTCCTGTGCCCTGAGCTTATCCCTTTCATCAGCTGTATCGCTGAACTAGTAACAGATAGTTCTCCCTGCAAATCTTGCCTTGCTGATCAGACATTTTTACCTCTTAAAGGAGTTGTAATTTAAATTTGGTGTAATTTTCAGCACCTTCAACAATATGATATATGATTGTTCTGATAGTTCTTGGAATTTTTTTAATGAGTTCCTTGGTCAAGTTTTGACTTTGCTATTTCACTCTATAGTAGCATTTTTGCAAATTTTAGGCCAGTCCTTAAATACAGCTTAGAAACTTTTAAGGACTTCAGAGAAGTACTCAAAGCAGATTTCCAAATGTGCATGTGACCCTTTTTTCCAAAAGTGGCACCTGTTGATGGTCTGTGCCTTTGAAAAACCTTCCCCTGAATCCCTGTGGCTTGCAAATTGAGACAGGAATTCCCTAAGAGCTGGCATTTTAGCTGCTGGCAAACCAGTGTGCCTGTGATGGAAAGGCTTTCATGGCACAGGCTGCAGCAGGGGTGGCCAGTGGGATGCACAGGGCTCTCCCTTGCCCTGTGTTTCTGGTGGTTATGGCCCAAAAACATATCCAGGGGTAAGCACTGGCAGCTCAAAAAGTGTGGAGGGTGATCAGATTTGTCCTCAAGAGTGATGAGGATGAGAGGTGGAGGGAGTGCTGGGTCCTGTTGCCCATCGGCTGTGTCCTCTCTGTGCAGATGGCTTCAGGAAGGTGGTGAACATCGAGCAGGGGGGGCTGGTCAAGCCTGAGAGGGACGACACTGAGTTCCAGCACCTCTGCTTCCTGCAGGGCCATGAGCACCTCCTGGAGCACATCAAGAGGAAGGTGAGGGCACTGTGTGGGACAGGAGAACAGGCACCTGCCAGATCCTGCTCAGCATAACTCCAGTATCACCCTGGTCTTGTTTCTGTCCTCCCCACACACATGTGCACCTGGGCTGGGGGTTCTTGGTTTGCAGGGCTTGGCTTGCATCAGAGTTTTGTCTGTGTTTTTCTGCTCTGTTGCTCTCTGTCACAAGATGTTTGTGTAGTGCTGCAGGGCCAGGCTTGCTTCCCACCCTTCTGCCTTTGAATTGTTACTGCTTTCCTAGAGAAATATGGCATAAGTCCTGCAGTGTCCTCAACAGCCACCTCTTTTTTTAATACAAGAAACAGCCTACTCCTGCCCTCTGTTTTCTGTCTTTTAACCTATTGTTCATATCCCCAAAGTGTTGTTCTCTCACTGAATTAGCATAGAAACTTCTGAAAAGGGACTTGAGCAACAGCCTTTTGGAAATCCTGGTGCAGTTTCCATGTCAATTTGAAGCATTTCATCAGACTCATCCCTGTAAAACATGAGGCTCAGTTGGGTATCTGCAGTTAAAGTAGAAAGATTAAATCAATCTAGATCAATTCCTCCCTGATACTCAAAATACTTGTTTTCCCCCAAGCTGATTTATAATCAGCTCTGACAGGGAATGTAGTTCTGTCAGCAGACCCTCTGTATGAATAAATTTGTCCTGCTCTTTCCTCTATCTGGCTCTTGCAATAGTACCCCTAGGGTAGTTCAGACTCTTTGGCATGTGGCCTATCCTGGTATTTCAGCTGGTGACAGTCCTGCACCTGAGCCACCACAATGAATCTCTCTGTCCATGGCCCTTCTTGCACAGGTAAAACCCACCTTTGATTTCTTTCTCCTCAGGTGTCAGTAGTGAAAAGTGAGGAGACCAAGATGCGCCAGGAGGACCTCAGCAGGTTGCTATACGAGGTACAGATTCTGAGAAGTCAGCAGGAGAACATGGAGTGTCAAGTGCAGGACATGAAGCAGTGAGTTGAATCCTACTCAGGCTGCTTCCATGGGCATTTGCTTCTCTGGAGTGGGGAATGGTTGAAAAGAGGAGCCTTGCACACTTCCCTCCCCAGGGAGCATGTGGAGCCAGGGACTGACCAAAGATCTGTTGAGACAGCAAGATGTAGGATTTCTATCTGATCTACAAAATGTGAATTAATGCTCAGCCTCTCTGTCTCATTTGTTTTCCCTTCACAGATGAAGAAAGCACAGAGAAGGTCAGACAGGAAATATGTGCATAACCTGGGGACTTAGATAACTATTGCCTCCAGATGGGAATGGTGATAAAGATGTAACTCTCACACATACAAGAGTCCTTGGCAGAAATGTGGTGGAGTCCACTCCAGCTATTAAGAAATTACCTTTCTGCCATCATTCACCTCCAAAATTTATGACTGGCCTAAAAAATATAGTATGTTGTAAATAAAACATAAGAATTGTGTGTAATTTAGTCCATGGACTCATCTCCCTGAGACTGTGTCATCTGACATGGCCAGAATTGTTGGATAAGAGCAAACCAAGCTGATGCAATGCTTCCTGCATGTGGCTGCCTCCAGCTGTCTGAGTCTCTGGGATTTTCTGACACAGACATGGTCACTAAAAGATTAGGAAGTGGATATGGTTTTATAAATCATGTACTTGGAGAGGTTTTTATTTGCCTCCAGAATTTTAATATTTACAGAGAGCTTTGTTTAAATAGCACTTGAATAATCAAATAGACCCAAACCCTTTATTGTGGGCCTTAAGAGTAACACTGCATACTGGGAAACTTCATTCCAACCAGCACCTTACATGCAATGAATACATATTTTTATCCTGCATCAACTTTTAATGACTCCCACACTTAGCACATGCATGAGTTTGCACTGTGAAATCCAGATACAGCAGCAATGAGTTTCTGGGCTTGCATTTGATTTAATTTTTAAGGAGTTCCAGTATTAGTGATTTGGCATTGATTTTAATTTTTCTCCCTTTTGATTTGCTTGCTCCTTCCCTCCATCTGGCAAAGTTGCATTCAAGTGATGAAAATAATATGATTTTTATAAACTAAGACAGAGGAGAAATCCCAAGCTGAATCCATGTTAAGAAATTTACACTGATGAAGAACAATTAGGACATAACTCCAGTGCAAGCTGTCAGACTAAGGAATGCTGCTTTGCTGAAAATCCTGTCAGGACAAGTACAGAAAGCTCACTGCAGAGATTCTTGTTGTACAAGCTGTTCTACTGTTCTCTTCAGATCTCTGGACCTTCCCTTCCCGGTTCTAGCATCCATCCACACTGGAAGGACTACAAAGCAAAAGGATTTATCAGTTTCACCTGTATGATAGGTTTTGCTGGCCTGACAGTTTAGGTACATCCATATACTCTAGAGATAAATTGGCTGGCAAAACCTTTAGCGGCATGGACTTGGCTGGCATCCAGACTTTAAGGCAGCGCAGTAAATAAACTCTGCCTCTCTCCATCCCACCTAGTGGGGCTGACTGTTAGAGAAAGCCTGTAAGCTCCCCTCTGTGCTGCTTCATTTACAGACAGAAAATACATTTTCTTCCTGCAAGCTGGACACAGGTCTGTGCTGGGTTAAATCAGTGGCTCCCACTAATAACATCATTACAGTCCTCCTAGCTCAAGGCTCTGAGATGCAGGAGCATCTTTTTGTCTGCTCCAGTCACTACCAAACATGCATTTGAACCACCACTTGTATGAGTGAAATAGCCAAACACTGCAAGAGTCCGGAAGTGAGACAGACTTTGCACAGTTGAATCTGTTGTGCATCATGGCAGCACCATGGGCTGTTGGTGTTCCTGTTCTCATGGAAAATGTCTGTTTCACTTTCAGACAAAATGAAGTTCTTTGGCGGGAAGTTGTAGCTCTGCGGCAGAACCACTCACAGCAACAGAAAGTCATCAACAAGGTAGTTATCATACAAACTCCAAACTTGCCTGTGCTGTCTGGTCTGTGTCCTCCTCTGATTTTTTTTTTTCTCATCCCATAATTTCCACACTGTGATATCAGAGTGTAATTATTTTCCCTTTCTTTTAAGTTGTGTGATGCTTTTATGTGTCCTATACAAACAGGTCATTAACAAAGCACAGACCGTGCCCTTAAGCAAAAGATTTTAATTTCTGTGTCAGTCCTTTCTTTGATGTTAGAAATCACTTTTCTGTTGAAATCCAGGGCAGGAGACCACATCTGTCACTAATTGCCCTGTGTTGGCTGTGTTCTAGTTGTACCAATGTCTTTGGGCTTCCCAAGTGTTCCATTTGTTCACAAGAGGAAGCCCACTGCTGCCAGAACCAGTGGGAAGCTGCAGGTGGCAGAATTGGCCACCCATTGCCCAGCTGGGGGAATGTAACAGCAACTGCTACATTTTCTGGCATTACTGGTATTGAGGAATTACTGTACAACCTTTTAGGCTGCAGAACCATCTCCCTTAAAATCTAGCATGACCAATATAGAAAAGGCCTCTCCAGTGATTCCTGAATAGTGCTGACATGACTGAGCACATCACACATCCCAGTCCCCACGTTCTGACCCTCACGTGGCATCATGGAGTCATAGGACTGGACAGAAATGCATGAGGCTATCAAGCCTTCCTCCAGCTCTGAGGCTGGACCGGCCACATGCTTCGTTGTAGAGGCTTTTATAAAACTCTATTTTGTTATATTGAGCAATGAGTGAGAGCCAGCTGTGATATATAATAATAATGTTCTCTTTGTTTGGAGGTCAAAGCAGAGCATTAAGTTCAAGCTGACCTGGGAATATGTTGCTAAGTGATTCCTCTCCAAAGCTACTCTGCTTCCTTTTTAGTGTCCTGTTATATCAACACTGATATTTCACAGAACTGAAAAACTCAACTGAAAGAGCTCAGACCTCCATCCAGGCTCTCCATAGGGAGTTGCATCTTTCACTTGCAAAGTGTTTGCCAGACTTTACAGCACCTCTTCTAAATGTCTATGAAAACTCTAATCGATCTAGGTCTAACTCCAGGCCTAGGAATGTTTGCATGTGTACTTCACGGGTCTGTTAGGACCAGCTGGAGTTCTTCATGCACAAAGTGAAGAGAGAAAGTGCTGAGCACATGCATCCAGGAACCTTTGCACAAAGCAAGCACCTGGCTGTGTCCCTTGAAAGCCAGGCAGGCTGTTTTGAGTTCCTGGACAGCTCATTTCTGTTTGAGGCTCCAATGTCTCATGCAGTTTGGCTCCTATATTCCATGGCTGCTCCCATCTTTGGGGTGCTGTTGGGAGGGAGGAATGTGTGAGATAAAATGGCTGCGAGAGCAGGGAGTGCTGAATCACTCTGCTGATTAACACTGGATTTTGATCTCTCCTGACAGCTGATTCAGTTTCTGTTTGGCCAGCTCCAATCAAGCCCCAGCAGCAGTGGGATAAAGAGGAAGCTGTAAGTCCCCGTGTGTGGTGCACACGCTCACGGGTGCATAATGCTGCCCCCTCAGTAAAAGCACAAGCTCAGCTCGCCCAGGCGGGCGGTCACCGGACCGGGCTCCATGGTGATGGGAGCTGAATGGGCTGAAGTGCAGAGTCAGACCTGCTGACAGGCCCCATTCACTGCTCTCTAGAGAAGCACCGTGTCAGCTCGTGACCTTTATCTGGGGAACACAGCGCGCAGTGGGACATGGGAGTGCTAACTAGAGGGAGGCCAAAGGGCAGGACCCCACTGCTGCTCCTGCATGTTCCAGTTTTGCCACTTGGCAGCAGTAGGAGCAGGCAGCCCACAGACACCTTCAGTTCGACCCACAGTCACTGAATGTGGTGTGTATCCAACACTGGCTTGGTGGTGTTAACCTGCAGGCCTTACAAAGAGGAAGGTGAGGAAAAAATTTAGCTGAGGGGAATCTTTAGATAGGCTCTTAAAGGCAAGTGAATAGAATGACTTGAATTAGGAAGCTTAGTGCCTTTCAGGAGAGCAGCTATGCCTTTCTTGCCCTGTGGTGCTTGTGATTTAAAGAAGGGGAAGAGACTATTGAGTGGAATTTGCTGAGGACAGGGACCTGCCTCCAGTTCCTACCTTTATTACCTTGTGGCCTTTGACAACTTGGAAACTTCTCCATGCTGAAGAGAAAGGAGCCAGACCTCCCACAAGCAGCTCAAAGGAGTCAATTTTCATTAAGTCGGCGTCCTTGTTCTTGACTGACTCCTCTTGTGAGGATTGTAAAGGCAACACAGGATTGAATGAAGAAGCCCATAATCTGTACAAGCCAGTAGGGTATGTGCATCTGTGCCTACCACCTCTATTGGGCCTCTTGGAAGAGCTAAACACTGCAGATAGCAAAGAAAAGGGCTCAAGGGGAGAATAGCAGCTGCTGAGGTTCATGACTGGGGAAATTTTCCTCCAGGAGAGTGGGCAAGCAGAGAAATTAAATGCCAGATTTGACCTCTAATTTTCATGGTCAGGGCTGTGTCCACCCTGTAAAAGCTTTGCAGCCCAAGAAATGTCTTAGACCACTGCTTTTTTGTAAAAAGGCAAATATTAGTGAGAAACTGTGTTGAAAAGGGCAGAAGAGCACAGAACTACCTGCACAGCAATTGTATTGACCCCTTATGATAAGGGATTACACTTCACACAACCAGCTGCAATTTGCAAGGTAATTTGAGTTCCTGCTTCCTTGGAAACACAAAGGTCTGTCTTCCAGAAACCTCAGCTCTTGTATCCATATCTGCATCCGTAGTGTTTTATCTTTCACAGTTGTGTTTTCCTGCCTCTTTTAAATGGCTGCAGGAAAGGATGGTGTGCAGCCTGGAGCTACTTGGTGCAGAGCAGGGTGCTCCCTGGGGGCCCTGGGTAGGTTTGGGCAGGTCTGCATCCTTCCCCTCTCTGTTTGGGCAGTGCTCTTTTCTGGTGGTGATCTCCTCCAAAACTGTTGTTAGCCTTCCTTGCCCATAACACCAGGCAAGAATGACTCTTACAGCTGAGGAGAACCAGAGTAGACAGGGGAGAAGAGCTCTTGGCTCAGGGATATTTTGTGTGTGAGCAGCCAGGAGCCAGTCAGTACATGCTGGAAGACAAAACTGTTTCTCTCCACAGACCTCTGATGCTTGACAATGGGATCTCAGCTCCACCAGTGTCCAAGTTCAGCCGGCATTTGTCCCCAGAGCCCCTGCAGGAGCCCTATTTCATCCAGTCGGTGGGTTCAGCCTCTGGGCCCTTGATGGCTTTGGCTGGGGGGGAATGTTTGGAGCAGTAATAGAGATTATGGAGTAAGTAATTTGGCAATAGTTTGGCACTGAAGAGGAAATGAGGTTTGCTATGCTGAGTGACATTTAAAACTCCTTCAGTTCCCGAGTTCCATGGATGCCTTCATGAGGGAGGCCATGGGTTTTGTGGGGAAAGGCAGACCCTGCACACTGAACTCTCCATGTTGTTACCCCTGCCTGGTTCACCTTGGGGGAAGAGAGGAAGAAGTGAGTTCTAAAAGTGATACTTTTGAACCCTCTGAGGGATCCCCACCATCATCAGAGCAGACACCAGACACTTCTGTCATGCAGTTAAAATATGTGAGCTGGCATGAGAGGCTCATACAGCCCTGTTGGGCTGTGTTGCATCTTTCCCTGCAGAGGAAGCTGAGCAGTCTAGGCAAAATGTCAGACATGGTAAAACCTCTTGGTTGCTGACACTTCACAGGGTTTATTTCACACCTGTACCTCTGTGCGGTTGGAGGAAAAGTGAGAGGAAATTAGAATGTTGCATAGTAGGTAAAAGCTTTCTTGGTTTCCATACAGGGGGACTCAAAGTCACAGTGAATAAACCCTAACCATCTCAGACAGGGCCTTGGACCTGTTTTGGGGTCAGAAGGATAAATCTACATGACTTTGCTTTCCTCTTAGCCCTCGACAGAGCCTGCCTCTTGCTTAAACAGCCCTGCAATCGCTGGAGGACCCATCATATCTGATGTTACTGAAGCATCACCATCCAACATCATGAATATGCAATCCCCTCCTGAAAATGACAGGTAAACATGTTTGTGATTAAAAATAGGGAGAGTTGGGTATAAACATGCTTATGCAACTCTTCTCAAGAGTTTAGTGTGGCTGTAATTCTACTAAAGTTTCTGTCTGATTCACAAATCTCTGTAGAGATATGGGATAGAATGTTTTTTTCCAGTTTGCAAAGTGGGTCAGATTTTCAGAATTAGAGGGGGGTAATAACAACATAACTTTCAAAACAAAGTCCTGAGTTGCATGCTGAGAACTTCCACTCCCCTCTTCAAGAAATATTTCATCTTTCTTTAGTCCCAAGTCTCAAGACAGGGACTGTCTCAGACTTAATCAAATAATGAGATACTAACACTTGTTGGGTTTGTTGAGAGAGAGAAAGGAGGGTTTCCTTTTGGCTTTGGCAGGGAAGAAGCAATCAAATTGTACATCTAACAGCTAATGAGAACAGAAAGGTTGCATCACAACAACTTCCGATGTTTGACAACTTTTCTGTGAAAAGGCCCCAGTAACTTATGAACTGAATGCAGAGGTATTTTAATGCTTATCTCTTCCTGCCACAGACATGCAGTGAATTTAGGGCTAGCAGCAGAATAGCTAAAGCTATGTCAGTGGAAAGTAAGTAGACAGATGAATCATGGAAACAGTTTCTCAGGCATAGAGACAAGGCAGTATAATTTCTAGTTATACTCTAGAAATTGCCTGTAAATCTGTTGCATAATTGAAACCATAGCCATAAAATTAACTAGAAGCATGTAGAGAGCTTCAGATTAAAAAAAAAAAAAAACAAACCTGGAAGCCATTTCTAAAGCAGAAAATTTTTAATATAACCTTCAAGTTAAGTTGCTTATTTCTACTAATTACTGAGTGCCATCTGGTGGCTTCTGATCTGTTCCGTGTCTGCATGACTTTAACATCTGAGCCAGCCATGGCCCCAGTCAGTTCAGGTGTGGTACCTCCTAAATCAGCTGTGCTTCTGGTGGGAATTTGGGCCCCACAAGATGAGAAGATGATCTGAAAGGAATGTTGAGGAAAGCTCTGTAGTGTCACATACCATCCCTGTTATCTCCGTGCCTTTGTCACTTTGGCTGCAGCTGTGCAGGTTCCCAAGGAGCTCTAAAGTCTCCTACAAGTAATACAGAGTAGGTTTTTACACACAAAATGCTTCTGAACAAAACTTCATTGTCATTTGTCCATCTGGAAACAATGTGGGGTGCCTCTCCCATTGGAAAAGGCAAACCTCTACCTCCAACCCAGTAAGACATCTGACTATGACTGTCAGATCTCAACAGCTTCTGTTCAAGTCCTGCAGGGCCACAAGATCCTGACCTGAGTCATTGGGATCTCTAGAGTGTTTCCTGATCCAATCCTAACTCCTGCATGGGATGGCCTTACTGATCCCATTCTTATCTCTAGGGTAGAGACTTTTCTTTTTCAGGGGAGTCTCTTTAGCCCAGTGTCCCTTTAACCTGTCCCTAACACTCACTCAAGAAATGATCAGTGCATAGAAACTTATTTTCCATATTTGCAAAACAATTGGATGGGGCAAATTCATTATGGCTGTAACTGATGAAATGACTGCAGATATTCCAGCTGCATTCCAGCAATACATGAGCATGTTCCTGGAGCTTGCTGAAAAGAGAGGCTGCTGGCTTCTTTTGCCCATCTGAGGAAATGGAAAGACCTTCTGCAGCAGTTTGATGGGAAGTGAAAGCAAGGCCTTGTGCTCCTGCCCTTCCCAGTAGCACGAGGCCTTTGCAGAGCAGCTGTGTGTGGTGCTGAGCCTGTCTCTGCTGCAGGGAGAAGTGCCTCATGCTGATCAAGGAGGAGCCAGTGAGCCCTGGAGTGAAAGGCAGCGCGGAGCCCGAGGTGCCCCTGCCCGGCTGCCGCGCCTGCTCCGAGCCCCCGGTGCTGCCCGTGGCCATGGTCCAGTCTGTCCTGGAGGGCAAAGGCAGCTGTGCTGCAGCCCCACCAGGGGCCTCCCAGGCACCTGAGAGGAGAGGCAGGAGGGCCCTGCTGGACAGGTGAGGCTACCAGGGAGAGCTGTGGGCCTGCCTGCTCGTGGGCCTCTGCTCCCATCCCCGGGTGGAGAGGGAGGGTGACTGCAGGCAGCCAAGTGCAGCCTGATGAGCTCCATCCTGGACCTGTGGCACCTGCTAGAGGAGCCCTGAATGCCAGGGGACAGGTCATAGAAGTAGGGGGCATGTGGATCAACTGCTTGAAGGACCCAGCAGAGGAAGAGCTGACAGAGAATGTGCTTCAGAGCTGTGGGAGCAGGAAGAGGCTTTTTGCATTGAGGGATTTGCCCAAGGTCTGAGTGACAGCTGGAGCCCAGAGCAGCATCTGTGTCTGTCTGCAGGCCTGCACTGGACTGTGCTACACCCCTGCCCAGGGCACTGGCACTGTGACATCAGGCTCAGCCCCAGGGGGACCCCAGTGAGCCACTTCTGGGGCTGTGCTCTGAGACTGGAATCCCAACATCACCCATGTCATGGGGGAGTGTCCAGCTGAAGGAAAGCACGGTGCAGCTGGGTGGTTGATGTGGAGTTAACTGCAGTTCATTCTTGATAGCAACTGTAGCAATGTAAGGAGGACTGTCAGGGAGGGGAACCCAAAACACTCAGTAGGGTTATCAGAAAAGCTTCCATTTTCCTTTAAGTCCTTACAGAGAATCAAAGTCCTCCCTCTGAACCCACTGGATGCTGAAAAACATATTACTAGAAGAAAAATAATCCCTTTTTTAAAGAACTGATTTTAAAAGAAAATTTTTATAGCTTTTGGGGGGTTTGATCACAGCAGGGCCTCACTGTTGCTCATTTAGCTGAATGTCTGTAGTAAACGCAGCCTGCAGGGTAAATGCCTGCAGCTAAAAGTCACTCCTTTAAAAAGCATTAGTTAACATTAATTCAGGCATCTTGGACCAAGGAGAATGGCAATGCAGCTTGTTCTGGTTCCAAATGCATTTCTAAAAGGATTTATTCTAAGGAAAGCTTTCATTTTCCCAGTGTTGAGGAGATTTGCACAGACTATCCATCCCCAAACCACGTGTCACCCAGGAGAGGGATTGTCCCATTTGTTTTACCATCTGCCCAGTCTGCTGAGTTGTACTCTGGGATTAAACCAAGTTTTATGGCATAAACCCAGGCTGACAGCGTGCTCTTGGTTTTCAAAATGAGATTTAAACAGGAACATCCTTTTGGAAGGCTGCTCAGTCCTGCTTTCTGTAGGGATCTCTGCAAGTTTCCTTTGTGGCAATGTTTCCCCTTGTGTTTTCTCAGAACAGATATTTCAGACCCACTGGAGGGCACTGACTGGAGCCTGGAGGGGCTGCAGCTGCTGCTGAGGAGCCAGCAGTACAGCCTGGAGCCTGCCAGCCTCTTGGATGTGAGTGTTGCTGGAAGGCTGCATCAAAAGAGCTGTGAAGTTCACAGGGGTTCCTTTGGGCTGTGATTCAGGTCATGCTGCTTGTTCTCATGTGGCATTTTGTCTGCCATGTGTAGCATGTGTAGTCACAGCTCTGTTTTGACCTGCTCAAAAGATTTCAGCTTTAAATTGTGCCCCCCCTTTTTTTTTTTTTTAATATGCATATTTGAACTTTAGGGGCACAAAACACTGCATTTGGTAAAGAAATCAACATGAGACCTGACACAGTTATGTAAATAAATAGGTTTAATATGACTCTCTAGCTAGTTTGGTAATTGCTTTGTAGGGGTTAATTTATTTTCTGCATATTCTACATCTTATATATTCCTAGATTTTGTTTAGCTTTTTCTACCTTCCCCTCTTCCTCATATTCTGGGAAGTGTAGCCAATGTAAAATCCTCTCTCTGCTGAGCTATTTATCAGTCTCCGTTCTTAGATCACCTTTCTTTAGAAATGGATGGTGGCTTTTTCTTAAGCAGACATGCAGAAATAGGAAGGTTTGTTTATTTCTCTGTTGTACATATAGTTGATATATGAAAGGTTTTTGCCAATAATCAAATAACACTGTATGTAAGAAAAAATCTGTATGTCAAATATATGGCCCCTTGAGGAGGTGCTTCAGATAAAGGCACATTGTAAGCTTGCATGGATAAACAGAGTGAAAAGTAATTTTAAAAAAATCAATTTTATTCTCTTCAAGCAGTTCCCAAGTGTCTGTGGTTGATTCTGACTTTACAGAGATCTTTTCTAATGGCCTGCTCTGTCACTGACTGTTGGTTACTGTTTCTTGTTTCTCATTAGGAAGTGTTTTCCCGTTACTGACACACTTCTCTCTCTGTGCAACTGTCACAAGAGTGAGAATGAACCACAAAATTGGCCTCAGATCAACAGATCCTTTTCCCAAATTGCTCAGACTTGTCAAGAAATTGCCACCAAAGCTCTGATACAACAGTGACTAAATTCTGGAATGCTTTTAAAAGTCATATCAGTCTGGGAGTGTCCTAGGACTCAAGAGCTGCAGAAAAGGGCTTTGATTTGTGTGTGCAGCTGCCCTGGTTTGTGACAGGACAGTGGTATGGGGTGTCTGTGCTGTCCCTCCCCTGGCAGGCAACAGGGCTCATGGGTCAGCACAAGTGTCCCCAGCCCAGCTGTGCCTCAAGTCAGCACAGGAGCCTTTGGCTGCAGCTCCAGTCAGTGCGGGGCTGCACCCTCCAGCAGGCAGGGGAGGCCAGGAGAATCCCAAACCATTCCACCTTTCACAGCCATAACTGTATTTTTGTCCCAACAGGTCTTTAATCCCAATTTATCTCTGAGTGAATGGAATTTGACTGAAATGGAAGCCAGTCTGCCCCCGGTAAGAGCTATGTGTTTCTGAGCTATGAAAACAGCAATGAGAGAACCCCAGAATGGCCCAGGTGGAATGACCTTAATGTTCATCCTGTTCCAAAGCCTCTGTCCACTGCAGGGACACTTTCCCCTGGATCTCCTTGCCTAAATTATAATGGAACTATGAAGCAGAGCTTGTGCATAACTGAGGAAGTGATTTCATAACCAGAGGGGAGAGTGAGCTAGAGCACAGCACGTAGGCATCTCCTGGGGACACCATGGCAGTGTTGTTTTATACTCTTGACCTGTTTTTCCCACTCAGCCAGGATTTGTCTGGAGACAAGCTCTGACTGACTGTTGGTGTCCTGGAGGCTTTAATTGCAACTGGCTGCTCTAAACTTTCTCTTAGTGAGAATGTCACATCCTACTAATACCATAGATTTATGAAGTGTTTTAGTGCCAGAACTCTTTATACAATATACCTTCACAAAGTGCAGCCATCCCTGTATGTTTCAGGAGCAGTAAAATACCATGTAATTACAACAGAGATTCCTGCATGACTGTACATGAAAAAACGAGGAGAAATTGTTTGGCAGTATTTCTTTGGAATTGATACTTACACAGACATTTCTGCAGTGCAGAAAGAGCAGGTTTAATAAACAGTGAAGGAAACTGTAGACTCACAGAAGGATTAAGGTTGGAAGTGTATTGCATGGCTGGATTCCTTTTCCTGTGTGATAGAGAGTGAATTTTCAGAGCCCTTGATGACAATCAAGTTGGATGAAGGCTTGGTTGGTTCTGCCAGATATCTCTACAGATGCTCAAGTAGAGTGTTATCTACTCTAATGGAGTGTAAAAGGTCTCTAAGCCTTCTTCATGGTATCAACATCTTTTTAATGTTTTAATAATTTTGAATTTACTAGGTAATTCCACTTCCTGAGTGTTAGGAAGAAGAGTGTCTAAGAAATAGTTAATATTAATTAGCAAGTTTTGGAAGCAAGGGCTATAACCTTTTAAAAAGAATTGCAAGAAAAGGACAGGAAAGGGGGCTACAGTGTTCAATAGTTCAGTCCTTGAGCCCACTAAATTTCCCAGGGGCTCTTGCTTGTCCTACAGAAAGTCATGAGCATGGAGAAGTGTGGAAGCAATGCAGGCAGGAGCTCTGTGCCTAGAGCACTGTGTAAGCAAAAACCAGTTTCGCTTTAAAGACAGGCATTGGAAAATGGAAAGAAAATCTCTTTCTTCTTTGTTACTGGCTGCAGAGGACTGTGGGTTTGCTTTGTGTGGCAGCCACAGTGACAGCAGCCTGGCCCCTCATGTGACATGAGCTTCACACTGTATTAGCCAATGCTGAAGAGGGGATTGCACCTCCCACAGCCCTGTCCTTGGGCAGATCTGCCCCTGAGCACATGGTGTGGCTGTTCTAGGGAAGGGCAGTGAGGCTGGGAGGAGAGGCTGGGCAGGGAGGATGCTTGTGTTCCTGTGGGTGTTGTGCAGTGGGGTGAAGCACTGGTGCTCAGACATGGCCTAGTTCTAACAAGCTCCCTTGTCTTTGTATAATTGTACATTGTAGTTTATATTTTTGCATCAAGATGCAGCGACTCACAGTGGATCTGGAGAAGAGTGCAACTGAGCTGCCCCCAAAAGTGTTCAACCCACAATTCAACAGCAGCTGCCCAGGTAGGAGCAGCAGCAGCTCTGTGGACCTGGCAGTAGGATGGAGCTCAGGCAGCCAGATAGGATATCCAGCACTGACTGTTTGCCATTTGAGGGAGCAAACCACATTTGCTTTCATGATTGTCAGTCAGCAGTGTTCCCACAGTTCTTGAGCAGTGGGAAAAGGGTGGGGGATAAACTGAGGTGTAAATGGAATTGAACTGGTTTTGCAGTGGGTCCCCATCACGACTGTCAGTGTTTCCACTGTTTTCTCTGCCTGTTCATTGCCACCTCAGAGCAATGTGGGGAGCTCAGTGGGTAGGGGTGGTAAGAGCTGGTACAATCTTGGGGTTCCTCTGGTTCCTGATGCAGAGGAGGTGTCCCAGTAGCTGCTGGCAGCCAGAGGCACAGGCTGTGTGTCCCTTTCTCCAGACCTTTTAGGAGACCTCAAGGGAACAGTCCAGCTGGTCCACTTGCTGACTCTGATAAAGTGTGTTATTGACCTTAGATAAGAATCCAGGAGTGTTGCCCTGGCTGTGGAATCGTGATGTATGTTCATGTGTGTTCTGCTAGGACAGACCTGAAAGAGAAGCTCTTGTGAGCCCCAGTTTGGTGCTTAAGCCACCTGAACCTTCCCCAGTTTTGATTCATTGTTTGTCATTCAAGGACTTCCAGCCTCAGCCTCTTTCATGAGCACCTCAAAGGCATTAAAAGCCCAGGTACACTGAAGAGAGTCATTGAGTATGCCCTGTTTGCAAAGCCTTTCTACAAAGAGGGAGAAAAACACATCTTGAGTGAAGAAGAGCAGCTGCTCTCATCCTTGTCTCAGTGTCTCCAACATTCAGTCATCCCTTTTTCACTTGTGAGGTATCTCAGCTTTCAGGTGACCTGCAGAGACTCCTCTTGATTTTAATGGGCTTTTGAGTCAGTCCAAGTTTTCCTCAGGTGTTTCCAAGCCATTTTGCTGCAGTGAGGCTCCTCAGTTGCTGCTGCAGTTGGGATTTGTCATTTTTCAGTTCTATCTATGTAAAACCAGGCAACCTGCCTTCTAGAAGCTGAATTTTCTGCTGTCTATTCCTAGGGAAAGATGTCATCCTTGAAAGTGCCCAGCAGTTCCTCCTTGACCGTCAGTCCATCTTTGGGAACGACCTCATCAGCTTGCCTGAAAATTCATCGCTTTATGTTCCTTCTGAAAATATAGCTTCCTACATGTCCTCTGGGGATGTCCAAGGGGATATCCCTCTAAACCTGAGTTCTTCCATGGACAACAGCCAGTGATGTAGCTCCCAAGAAACAAAACCTCCCTCCCACCCATCCAAGCATCCACAGGTTTGAATGTGAAGAAACAAAACTGACTCAGAAACCCGAAAGAAAGTTTCTTTTTTGTGTCCTTTTTTTTTTTTTTTTTTGAGTAGGTGGAAATGGTCAGTAGCTGTTGCATTACCCTCCGTGCACCTGGATTTTAGTGTTTTTTAAAACAAAACTACTTCTGGTGCTTGCTCTGAGGGGGAGTGAGAACTTGCCAGGATTTTTTTTCCTTGAAAATGCTTTAGAAGTTTCAAATCTTTTACTAAAACTCAAGTGAAGAGTAGCTTGAAAGTCCATCTGAGACTTCATAAAATAGTGATCCTGACTAGTGCCTGCAATGGCAGACTGTTGGATTTTACTGGGGCAGCACAGATTAGCTAAGATGCCTGACCCTTGTTGATGCTGGTTATTGAATAGGAAAATAGTTCTACATGCCAGTCCAATGCTCTAAAAAGATTTTTTAACCATTTTCTGGGTTTGATGGGATGCACCTGTTCCTCCTAAGGTGAGTAGGAAGAAGATCTCTTGGGGCCTGTAAAAGCTTGTTTTCTGAGTGACCCCACCAAGAATGTGCCTCTGGCTCTTAGGGGAGCTACAGACCATCACAGGCTACAAATCATCCCATGCTGAGTTGAGAGCTTTTGTTATTTGGAATTTGTTTTGCCCCAAATTTATTTTCTCTTATATATAGGCAGGGCACTCCATACTTGAAAAATAGAAAAGGGATAGACTTTTCTGCACGCATAATTTTCCATGTGCAGAGAGGGCTGAAGGAGTGCACTCTGGGTTTTGGTGCTGGCTAAGTATTTCATGTCCAGTCCAATGGGTTTTTTCCCTTGGCTTTGACTGGTTCTATTTGCCCAAGATGTGCCTGTTGGTTTATTGATGTGTAAGATCTGACTAAACAGTTTAATTCATTGGATCCCCTTTTTAGACGGACTCTCAGCTGCTCAGTGTAGGAGAGAGGCAGAATGGTTAGTCCACCATGTCCCACAGACTTTTCTTCTGTCCTTTGTGCATCTGAGACCAGCCTCTAAGGCTGAGCTAACCTTCCCCATCCATGTGGTTTCTGACAACTGAGTTTCTCAACAAAGCAGAGCTTTGTTTTTTATGCTGTAGTTCTAATGAGAACGTATTATTTATCTCAGTACCTTCTACCTGAGTTGCTTTTCCTTAGGAAGGTTACCCAAATGCAGTAGGACAGACCCAGGAAATTCAATTAACTCAGGCCTTCTAAGGGCTTAGACAGGGAGGTTTAAACTGTGCCAGTATCATCTGAAGAAATGCTTTGCCTGCCTTCATTGCCATGACAATTCTTGGTGATGAACCACATTTCTGAGCCTTGTGGTCAAGCAGCATCCACCCCAAAGTGTAGCTAACCACTCAGACAAGTGCAGGCTCAGAAGCTCCTCAATAAGATGAGCATTTTTAAAATGGACCTTCCTGTCACAGCCCTTTCCTCCATCCATTTATCACTATGTGAACAAATGTGTTAGTTCAGAAACATTCACTCTTGAGCACATTTTTGCCCAGCTGACTGCTGTGCTGGGAGCTCTGTCACTGCCTTGGTGGTGTGGTCTGTGCAGGAGCGAGGTTGTGAGAGCTCCTGAATTAATCCCGGCCACTGTTTTTCTGTTCAGGACTAAGGGAAAATTCCAGCAGCCCCCACTGGCCTGGTATTTAGATGATGTGCTTGAGTGTATCCTGGACAAGGTTTTTCTTTTTGACAGATTTGTGCTTAGAAATTTCACCTAGATCAGCCCATTTCCACCCTATTTTGCCCTTTCCAGCGATGGAAAGTCGTTGAGTTGCACTCTGTTTACTTATTTTCTCATAGGTAATTGAAAACTGCCTGGTGTCTCCTGACACCGACAGTGCAGGTTCAAGATTTACACCCTTCTCTGAGCTTCCACATGCCAGGCTGCTGTCCTGTTAACACTGAATGTATTGATGCAACAAGGTATTTAAGCACATGCTTAACTTCAAGCTCCTGAGTAGTTTTTCTGTGTTTCTATGGAGCCTGTCACATGCTTGAGGCTGGGCATAGCTGATGTCAGACTGGATTGTCTGGTTGGGGTTGAGAAATGAGCCCCTGGGGAGGGGTGCCCGTGGGCACAGCCAGGTGCAGCTGGGCCCTGGCTCTGTCTCAGGCTGTGTCCTACAGGGCAGGCTCCAGCCTGTGCTCGTGGGGAGCAGCCTCTCAGGAGGGTTCCAGGGCTTTTCTTTAGGCTTTTTGCTCTACTGTAAAAACATGAGATTGGAGCTTGATGGTGAGAGAGGAACCTCCAGGAAGAGCACTCGGGAGCCATTCCTGTGCAGAAGGAAGCTTGTGTTCCTCAGCTTTTTACATTGTTAATTTTACTTGAAGGTGATGTGCTGAGACTGCGTTTTTGCACTATGCTGTACATTTGTAAAGTTTTACAGAAGACACTAATTAAACGTTTCCTTTTTCTCATTTAGCCTGCTTTGGCATTTCTCTCACTCCTTTCATCTGTCCCTTACTCCCGTTCTCCTCCCCAAGGCCTCAGTGACAAGTGAAAGTCACTTCTAAGCATTCAGATTCCCTTGCTAGTGCCTACGGGTGGGTTGTGGTCACTGTGTGAACTAAATCTGAAATGCCTCATCTAAAATGTGGCCAAGTAAACACAGCTTAGAAAACTGCTGAGTTCTTCAAACTAAAATGCCACTCATGGTAGGTATAGCTGGTAAAATCAGGATCACAGTAAAAGAATCTACAGTTCTTGAAACTATTTGCTGCTTTTTTCCCTCCTCATTTGCCCTATTTTTCTTGCTTTCAGTGATAACAGAGCTCAAACTTCACTCTTGGAATTATTTTTTTAAACCTTTTTTTTTTGCAAACATAATGTGTTCATTTCTGCTTAGTTGTTTTTAGTGTAGTAAGTGGATATCAGGACAGGCACCAAAACACAGCATGGAAAATGCAAATCCCAAAGTCCTAAAAATAGTCCTTATCCAGCTTTCTGTCAGAAAAGGAAGCAGCTACATTTTCAGGATGGAGCTCATACAGTTTGGTGGCAGCATTTGCAGCTTTCTGAAGAGCAGATTCCAGCTCCAGTGCTTTCAAAAACCCCTGTGCTCCACAGACCCTTGGCTTACCCCCCACCCTGTCCTGGAGGCCAAGGCTTTTGCCAGCATGTTTTAACTCATGTAGGGGCAAAATGGATGAAATTTAAAGCCATTGTGTTGTCCTCTCTGAGTGCTTTCACAATTTTGTGTTACTGTGAGGTCTGGTTCTCTTGCCACCAGATGGCACCTAAGCCCAGGAGATAGGAAATACATCTTTTCAACAAGCCCACAGTGATACTTTATTTCTTTAAATGTGCACACCTAAAAGAATTGTTAAATTTTATTTATTACAAATTATCACAGATGTATAGAAATATGAAAAAAGACATTCACCTAAACTTGGCTATACTCAAAACACAGATCCTGAGACACATCTCAATGAAAAACAATAAAAGCAGCAAAAATAAGTGAGTGTTTCATTACAGATGCCCTAAAAGGTAAAATCAGATTTTCTGTGCATGGATGCTATTTCTCTATCTTTTTAGGCATAAACAATCATAATGTTGAGGAATATTAGATCAGTAAAATATCCCATCAAGAAGCAATCTCCATGTGCTACTGGAGTCTATCTGCTGTGATGTACACTGGTATGGACTTAAAATATGAAACACCAAGTGAAAATATTTGTGGTTACAAATAGAATTTTTATTTAGTCAAATGAAACACTGAATTATGCTTGAAACTACATCTGTAATGAAACTCTGATATATAAACATGTAACTAAGGCATTTCTAGGAGGATGCAAAGGCACAAATAACACAAGACTGGAACATAACCTCAAAACAGTAATTTTTAAAGTAGTGACCAGGTAGCTGCCCTGAGGAGCTTGAAGCCAAGGGCAGTGAGTTTTGGTATCACAGTGTTACATCAGTTTTAACAAATGGTCCCATTGCCAGCCTCCATACTTTGGGAATATTTCCACACTGTGCTCCAGATTTGGTCTGACTTTTCCAAATGATTAATCCAATCCACTCTCATCATCCTTGTCACCTTGAGCTTCATGAGAACATCCTTCCCCCTCAGCCAGGCCCTGTGCTTCTCTATCACTGCCATGCCCTGTCAAAAGCACAAAAGCAAAGGGCAAATGAAACTCACTCGTGGTCTTTAATAATGAAAAAAGAAAACCATTTAAAATGAAAAACCATTTAACCATTTAAATGAAACCATTTAAATGAAACCATTTAAATGAAAATCAGCAAGAAATTATCTGTAGAAAAAGAAAACATTTTAATTCTTAATTAGGATTCCCACATAAATAAAAGGGAGAGGTGATTGTAACTAGCAGCCTTCAACAGGAGCTGAACAGATCCTTAGGGTGTCTGTGCCAAATCCTGTTTTCTCTGTGATTAATGATGTCACTGTAGTCTTACCATTCTCTTCCCACGAGCTTGGGTCATCTGGTTGATGACAGACTGGTGACAGCAGCAGATGATCCTTGGGCTCAGTGATTACCTCTTGTATCAAGGGTTTCAAAGGGGCTACCTCTTTGTCTTTGCTCTCCAGGTATCCTTCTGAATTATCAGGCTCTGTAAATAAGCTTTTGAGAAGGGGTCTTAAGTGCTCCTTTTCATGCTCTTTATGGTTCTGACATACATTTGAAAAAATTGCTGTTGGAACTTCTTCTACTGAATTCTCAATCATGCTTTTATTGTTTTCCTCTAATGCAGAATTGCTGTCATTTGCCACTTCAGAAATCACTTCAATTTTTGGGTGATAGTCCTGCTGTAAAGGTAGAAATGTAATTGAAAAATTATTCTTATATATAAAAGCCAAAGGAAGGGGAAATATCTCTTGGATCCATGTAACAGTTATCAACTTTAATGTGCTGTTCTGATAAGATATATGGAATATATGCTTGATATATTCTGCTGTTTTGTGAATGAATCTTAGATTAGCAATTTCTCAGGCATCACCAATGAACTGACCATAAACTAATTAACAGTTCATAAAAAGAGCAGTGTGTGGGCTCTGTTCTAATATTTTACTACAAACAGAGGAACCTGACCAACATCTTCATCTGCTTCAGTGGAGAACTGAGCAGCCTTTGGAGCAGGACAGCTGCTAACACATCTTCCTTCCCTAATCCTCTTTCCTTGCCTTCTTTTAATTGGAGGATTTGTTAGCCAAAACATTTTGCAACCCTGTTACGCGTCTGTGATCAAAAGGGCAAATCAATTCCATGTCTTATGATGACTGTAGGAACAGTTGACTTTATCTTGGAAAGACTTGTAAGAGCATGTACTGTACCAGCCTCTGTCTCCAGCAAGGCCAGTATGATTCTATGATCAGCATGAAAATCAAAACTGTGCTTTTAAACTTTGTTATCTTCTTTTTTCTCTTCTTTTTAGGCTTGTGCACAAAAGATTAGTTTGAGCAAAGCAAAACTCTAAGGTGGACAAGGTCTGGCCTGCAGTAGAGAGGAGGAGTTTCAAAGTCTCTGTGATTTCAGTTTAAAAGTCAGATTTTATTCAGCAGCAGGCAATTTGCACCATATTAATACTGGTACAGTATAATTTTTAGTATAACACTACATCCTATTAAGAAATTAAACGTATGTAACTGTTGCATTACTGATCATAAGTTTTTATTCTATTTTTGCTAGACAAGAATATAAAAAAGTCAGATTTAAACAAAGGAAAATTTATATGTAGATATGAACTGCTAAAACCATCCATTTCAGTTTGTAAATTCATAAGTGATTGCATCTCCCAAACCAGCATTTCACAACTTGGATTATCTTCATTTTGTGAAGCCTTTGTAAATGTGTTTAGGGAAGTTTCACAACTGGAATTAATGAAAATGTTACCTTTTGAACAAAGATTTCATCTTCTGGGGGAAACTCACTTACAACTACATCTTCTAAATCAGGCAGTTCCTGAAAACAATCACAGATCAATAATCAGTGGGAAGAGCTACTGTAACCCATGGAAAATGACATCTCTGGCTCATTGGACAACTCCTTCAAAGCAGTGCTCATCAGGGTGTGAGGCCACAGCCAGCAGGACCCCCTGCCATCCCCTCACAGGCACAGTTTGCTGTTAAGCACGTGTGGGAAAGGGAAAATTCATCTCTCTCCAGAAATAGCAAATGGGAAAGCAATAGCCCTAATGTCAGACTGAATGCTGTTTTCTACTATGCTGCGTGATTAGGAAAGAAAACAGGATAAAGACTAAGGCATTACCAGGATTTAAAAAGCAAACATGGTTTATTCTCTTAGCTGTTTCCTGTCTATTCAATAGATTTAATCCCAATTGCAACCCATCTCTATGGGTAAGTGCCAAATCCAGACCTGCAGTCTTCCTGAAACTACATATCAGTAAACTCTTTAACCTAAATATACCTAATAAACCAATGTTTTACTGTGAATGCCTCATAATTAAGACACAAAACTGCAAACCTGCTGAGAACTGTTTTTCCTCAGACAGGTCCAACAATTTCAGCTTTCCACAAGAAAATATTATCTCAGACAACTATTATTTGCTGCCATGAAAGGAAACACAGAAGGTGGGAATGCAAAATCACAGGTAGAAACTAACACCTTTTTGCCATTTTTTTTACTGTAGGTCAATATTGGGATAAGCATTTCCTTTTTAGATATTTTTAGCACTTAATGACTTTGTAGCAGGCTGCTTAGCATGGTAGCATCAGGAACATCTGTACTGTCTTGTGTGGTGAAGATTATTACACAATTAAAATCAAGAAAGGAAATTTCTCCTTCCTGATATGGTTGCAGTTAGTGCAGCATGTCCTGAAGTCACAGATTTTATAAAAATTGCATTAAAAATGTACAAATTAAGATCTGAGACTAATGTGGAGTCTGATGTCAACGAGGAGATGAAATAGCTCTTAGTCTTGTTTCAGTCGTCAGGTGTATTTGCAGACCAACTACGAGTTAACCCAGTCTAGGTATGTGGGAATGTGATTCCCACACTGCCAAGGCATGTGCAGCAACAGGAACTTGTTTCTGCTTGACACAGGGATGTCATAACCACCCACTGCAAATCCTCCTCCACTCTTCTCCCTTATATTCCCCCTGAGACCATCTAGAGACTCAGGATATGAATCAGGACAGTGGTGCTGCTCCAGAGCCTCTCACCATTGGCATCTTCCCAGCCTCCCTGCAATGTCAGCACTGAGGTTCTTTGGAATATCTGCAGTAGGGTAAGTACTGGAGGCTCTTGGGAGAGGCTCTTTCTATTAGTAAATGTTGGAGAACAAGTAGCATAGAACACTGAAATGTGTATTAGTGTGTGATTTGGGTTTGGTTTTCCTTCTGTAGAATTAAAACAGTCACACTTTTTACATCTCTAAAACCCCACACATGTGCTTAAGAGATACTTTTATACTGCCTTGAAGTTTGTGCATAGGATCTTCCTATGGTGCCACAGAGTATCAAGGGAAAAACAAACACTGAATAAAGGAGATCTTCACACTGTGGGTACCTACAGTGTCACTAATATTTACTTCAGACACTGTAAGATCTGCTTTTAATAATAATATTGTGCATACTTTAATTGCTGCCCCTTCTCTCCACTGCCTGTTTTAAACCTATGATTAAGACCAGCTAAACAGAAGGAGGCAGCAGCAAACCCTCTAGTGAAGCAGTGGGCAGAGCCCTTCAATAGCATGGAATTATTGCCTGGGATATTAAGAGCATGGCAGAGATATGAGGCTTTTCTGCCAGCAGTTAACAATGGCAGTATAGGGTACCACAGAGTGTGTTAAGTGCTCTGGGAAGTCAGAAGCTCAGAAGCTTTTATTGATGATTATATCATAGTCTGACACTGTCAGTCAATCAGCAGTGTCCTAATTAGGACATGTTGAACAATTCTCCTTTGAAGTGAGGTTGTATTTTTCGGTGGTATCTATGTCCTCCTCATGGTTAAATGTGGTAAACATATTTAAATGTTGCATCAGATAGACATTTTAGATAATAGAAGACCATAGTACAAGTGTAAATCCCTTATTATATATCTGAATAATGTACATTCTGCTTTTCCTGGAAACAGACATCAGAGTTCTATTTTGAGAATTAATTTATAGTATCTAATACTGCTGGGTAACATTTACAATGATGGGGGTGCCATTTCTTCCCTATGGTTCTTCTGAAATAGTTCACATTTTCAACTGTATATTTAATTTGAGTTTTGATTAAGAGGACGATTATGTCTACTAGATTCTTTTCACTGTAATTTCTGTTTTTAAATGAGAGCCCTCATTAGCTTCTCCAGAGAAATCACAAAGATAGAAGGTCAACTTTAGGTGATTTACAGGACAAAAGGATTTATAGCATAAACAATTTAAGGACAAAGTAAACTCTGGAAGCATTCTTCATAAATGCTCCACTGGAGAGAATACCCCTGCAGCTTTACTTTTTGGGGCTTTCTTTCTTTCTTTCTTTCTTTTTATTTTTCCTAACAGTAGACCTTTCTTAAAAACCTGCCCATAACAGTTTTATTAGCCAGAATGTTACAAGAATTGGAGAAGACAATACACACATGTGAACTTCTCCAAGTCTGAATCCAATACATACATCAAGAGAAAGTGCTGCCAGTGTCTCCAGTTTGAACTGTTCAATTTCAGCATATTCCTCCTCCCTCTCAGGAAGCTCAGCCTGGTCAGTAGCTGCCTCCTGTCCTGGTAGATCTGCAGAATAATTAATAGTCAGTTGCAGAGAACTAACTGAATAAAAAATGTCTACATTGCAAGCACTGCAGAACCAGACTGCTGGGGACTGACTACCACTGCAGAATTCACAGCTCAATCCAAAGCTTTGTTTTTCTATTATATTCTGGGTCTCTCTTCTTTGTATAAATTAATATTTGCATTTTGCAATAATGTGTTCCACAAATCTATAAAAGCATTTCTCCATGTGTGAAGGTACAAAACCATCTCTAGAGTGATGACCAGCTTCTGTTGGCAGACAGACTGCCCAGTTTATGTGGGAGCAAGAGAAGTCTGTAAACTCTCCTGGACTTTCACTAAACCTGGCATGTTTGAGAAGTGGAGTTCCACCTTTAAGTTGCAGAAGTTGTAGGTTAAGCCTGCAGAAATTTACTGTTTATTGTATTTAAAGAACATTTTACCCAGTATTGCTTGATTTCACCGAGTCACTGTGGAAATCTAATGGAATATTTTTATGTATGAGTTAGTTGGCTTGAGGCACAGCAGAGGCAGTGCTCCACTAAGAGAGGTTGGCTGATCATGCTCAGTTTGGTTTGGCTCTTCACTGTGTACTTTACCATCTGCCTCCTGGTTGAAATTTGCACATCTGTAAGAGTCTGGTTCCTGTGCATCCTCTTGAACTTCATCAGGCATATTTCCAGATGTGAAATCTCTGCTATCTTCTCTATTTGGTAGAACTGTTATCATTTCATCACAAGCATCAAAACCCTCATTTTTAAATTTCTCAGTCTTTTCTTGAGCTTCTTCTTCTGATCTATTTGAAGTTTCTGATGTATTAGAATTTCCATCACCATCTTTTGAATTTGCAGGTGCTCCTACACAAGAAATAATTTCATAAAAATTGCTGAGCTAATCTCCCACTGCTCATTTTAAATTTCTAAACACTACTACAATGGGCTAGAATGTGCATCAAAAGCTCCTACTTTGAGCAGCTATCCATGGATGAGTAGTCCTCCCAAGACTGCAGCAATGCTGTTTTCCCATCCCAACTCCCCAGCAAACAGAAGTTCCCCACAAAAAAAAAAAATCACCTAGAGAAAATGCTTAACTAATAAATGTTTGGTATTTCTAATACTTTGAAAAGGCTCTCAGGTGACTACATATTGAAATACATCCTTGAGGATTTTGATGGATCAGAATCAAGTTCTGGTTACCCTCTCCTTTGTGCAATCCACTTACTTGAAAAAAAATTTTTAGTTGGTAGTCAATCCAAAGATGTATCAGATAAAGACTCCTCTGCACATACAAATTGAAGTGGTCATAGACATCTTCCAGAACAGTAAGCACAAACCTTCTTGGGTATCTGTTGCAACTCCTTCCATGCACTTTTGTTTCCTCTTTTCCTGTGCTCTTTGCCTAATTGCTGCTAACGCATCAATGCTATCTTGGATTTTTTTTCTCTCTCTGGTTTCCCATTTTTCCCTTTCTGCTTTCTCAGCTTCAAGACCTCCAACAGCCCAGGCTTCTGCACAGGCTCTAATGAAAACACAAAAGCTCACTGTAATACAGCTATAAAACCCCACCTTTGTAATGAGAGAGAAGTTTAAAAGAGTTTGCAACAGCACAAAATAGCTGCAAGAGAAAAAAGCAGATAGCAGTGACAATCCCTTATGCAACAGGGATGTACATTTATCTCAAAAAAGAAACAGAAATATCCAAATGCTGATTGCTGATTACATCACCAGAGATTGGTCTGATCTTGGCTCAGCTGTTCCAGACACCTGCTCAGTTTCTGTTGAAATCAGGATCTGCCTCCGGTCTACAGTCATGGTGTGAAACAATTCTGGTCAAGAATTATTTTGTGAAAAAATACACTGGTATTTTCTAGGTATGTTAGATGTAGAACTCTGTAGTGCAATACTCTTCTCCTCTTCTCATCCACTTTCAATAAATTATACTGGTCAATCTTCCTTCCATGACAGTATTGACAAAAAATGGACGAGTGATTTCTAGCACTTGTTTCTTTTATCTGTGTGAAGAAGATGGCTGGTTTCTTACCTGTCCTTTGGGAAAACTGGTCTGTCATCCAGATATGTCAGCTGTTTTAGTCGAACAGTGAGTGTTTTTCTATAGTTAGCAATTTTCCTTATCACCTCATTTCCCATCAAATTCAGCACATGCTAGAGAAACAAGGGAAACAATTTTTAAGCTTGAGTAGCAAAACCCTCAGCCTGGATATGCACTTCCTCTGTCATTTCAAAAGCAAGAAATGAATAAAACATCCAAGGTGTTACAAGTGATCTACAAAAACAAACCAATGTTTAATAATGTTTCTTTTAGACTGATACCTACTGTGCACTGAACTACCCAACAAAGCCACTTGATGGGGTTCACCCACACACAAACAGAAACCCTCAGCTATTTTTGGCTTACCAGATTGGGCATGGTCTCCAGAATAGCTACAATACTTGGATCACTCAGATTGTTGTGGGAAAGATCAAGAACAGAAATACTTGGGCATTCCTGCAAGTGCTGGATGTCTTCCACTGTTTGTAACTTATTGTGAGCAATCTGCAGAGTCTGCAGGACTTTCAGACAAGCTGCCAGACAAGAACAGTACAATGAAAGGAAAGGTAAGAGGTGTCACTTCAACAAGGGTTTTTTGAGCAAGTAAAAAACTGCATTGTCAAACTAATAGTTTATATTGAATTTGGAGCTTTTTTCTAAATTTGTTATTCTGCTATATATACTTTGTGACAAGGCCTCCAAAGCTGTTTTCTTCACCCCAGGGAAAAATAGGTGCTTGGTTTTAGAATAGTAGTTTTTTAAAATTCACATTTCAAACTAAACAGTTACACAAAAGCAAGAGCTTGTGTTTCAAAATTCTCAAATGTATGCAAGTAGTAATGTACAGAAATAGTTTTTTATTTTCTGCTGAAGACAGAATCAATCTTTTAGCAGATATAAAAGATTTGGTAATTGTGTCTGCAACTGCCAAAGCACATCTTAACTGTAAGGTCAATGGTGAAAACTGGATTGTCAGCCTGTCTGCAACACAGATAAGTACTGACATGGTATTAAGAAGTGAGGAAAAACTACTTAATTATCCTAGGTATCCATGTGAAAGTAGTTTTTCTGTAGTAGTAGTATTTTCTGTTTCTCAACATAGGTTTTACTCCTCCACAGAAGCCCTGTGGGCTTTGCTATGGATATTGTGCAAAATTCTAACACAATTTAAAAAATCCTTTGAAACTAGTGCCACTAACAAAAGCTTAGTCAGAGCTTAGTAAATATGGGCTTGCCAGAGGCTAAAACCTGTTGCAGTAACAGTTCTTACAGAGATTCTCAATGGTCCTAATGTAGTTGTTACTGATATTGAGGGAATCCAGCTTTTGTAAAGGTTCAAGGTTTTCAATTTTCTCAATTAAATTGAGTTGCAGGTAGAGGGAACGCAACTCTGTTTGAGCCTCCAAGTTCTCAATTTTTCTTAAGCCATTGCACTGCAGCCACAAACACTTCAGTCCTGTATATTCTTCAAGATTCTCCAGTCGGTCAAACCCTGCAACAAAAAAAGATGTTTTAAATTGAAATGGCATTGGCTGAAAATGACTCTTTGGATGAGAAAATTCCATTCAACCAGAGCTGCTGAAACAGCCTGAGAGAACACTGGTACTGAAATCACTGCAGAATTTCCACTGAATTCCTGGCACTGTTTGTGGCCCTAAAGGGCAAAACCAGATTGGTACCTATTCTGGTCTGTATCTCAGCAGCCCTTTAGATGCTAAATAATACATAGCAAAACCAAGGCTGAATCTAGAAGGGAGATCCTATTTATCTGGAAGAATTCTTAGGATAAATTGGGCCACATAACTGCACCATGCAAGAACCTGCTCAGAGATCATCAGAGGATGAGTAATGATCATTCTAACAATTTTTTTTCTTTCAGCAGTGTTTCAAACATGCAGCAAGTATTTACTGTTTATTTTCCTCCTGACCATTTTTACTTGGTAGTAAAAAAGTTCCAAAAGCTGGAAAAAGCTTTTTACACAAACAATTTAAGGCAAAATATGTATATATTCCTCTGAGTGCAACCCAGGCCAGCATTTTAATTCACTTTTTTCAGAGGCTCCTCTTTCAGTAAAAAAAACCAAAAATATGTCCCTTGATTCCTACTGATCCTTTGGATGGCTCCACAAAGTGAGTCAGATGTACAGTTCACTCCTCTACCTTCATATTGACTAATTTTTTTTCCCAAATCCAGTATTACATTAAATTGTGTTCTAATTTAGAAGAATGGCTAGATACCTTCCCTCAGTGAGCCATGAAGTAGATTCTCTGCTAAAATGCTACTCAGAATGATCAAGCTGGGCAGTCATTTCCACATCTTACCTTTATAATGCAAGTACAGTGTATCATTTAAGTACGGGGTCCAGTATAATTTCTGCTGTTTACAGATGTCTAGCAGAATCTTTTTTGTCATCCTAAAATAGTACAGGAAGCAGAAGCAAAATAAAAAATGTATTTCAGTGCACATTCTGAGATCTTTGGTTTCCCTACAGATTCCATTGCAACACAATTGACAATTTTTTCATGCAAGAGAAACAGCTACAGCTTTCAAAATTATATTAAAAAAAAAAAAAAGCTGGGTTTTTTTAGTGTGGCTTTCCATGTCTACTTTTGAAGTGAGTTACCAGGCCCTTCTAAAAAAAAGAGGGTTCATAGGAAAATGGGCAGGGAATTAGAGAGTTCATCTTCTTGGAAAAGGGCACCATCATTTTATGTTAGCTTTTGGTTCTAATGTTAGCTTCCTCTCCAATTCTTTCCCCTGTTCCTTGCTGCTTTGGTACAGGACCTTTGGTGGCAGAGCCAAAATGCACTATTTTTCTCAGACTAGAGGAATCAATGGTAATCAACCCAACATTTTATTGAAATGCTGACTCCAAAATAGCACTCAAGAAAGTTCTGATATAGAGCTGTTGGTTGGCTGGGAATGCCACTAGGAATTAACAGAATGCTTTGTCTGAACTGAGGTAGAGAAATGGTGAAATCTACTGGCACATGACTTCCACAGGAGTTTGCACAATTTTCTCCAGATCCATTAAATGACTTCATCATGTGGTTAGAATGTAGTTTGCTACAGTGGCCATAAAACCCAAACATAAGCCCAGATGCTGTAAATATCACTAATACCTGATTTATCCATTATTCTCAAGTTCCTCTTCAAAACTGTTCTCCAGAACTGAGATGAACAGACAGAATAGCAAAACTCCTGATGATGCCAACACATCCACAAACCATGTATTACCTTACAGAGCCTCTCTTTTCTACTGTCCTTTGACTGGATGAGCTGGTTCCGGACTTCTGATCAATATCTGATTTTTGTTCATTCTCTTGATCTGCTCTGGACATACAGTTGACTTCTTTCTCTTGAGTTTTATCAGCTTTTTAAAGAAAATGAATTGCAATTTAACAGCAAGGGTGGGGAAAATGTGTCATGTTGCCAATTACTTCAGAGAAATAGTGAAGAGCATTTGAATATGAATTTCAAGAAAAGGGTGTTTTAACCAAGATTTCTGCTGAGATTTTTAATGAAACTTAACTTTCTCACACAGCATCATAAAATAACAGTAGCAAGAAATCTGCATTTTTTTTTAATCAGGAAGTTGGATAATACCCATTATTCTTAATATTTTTATAATGTACAGTCACAATAAAGTACTGACACCAATGTTCTGATGGTGTTAGACATTTAATATATATTACATGTAATTAATACCAATATGAGTTTACTGTAAAGAGACTTCAGCAATGGTATCAGTCATCCCAAGCACTGTTAGTCTAGCTCTTCTACAAATTTACCCTTTGCACTCCCTGGAAGGTGTCTTTACACTGCCTTTGATTAATTCCAATTTCAGTATTTGTCTCTTCAGATACTTGCCCTGAACCTTCTACTTGCATTTGTAGTTCATAGAAAAAGTGCAAACAAGATGATTGTACCAGCTTACTTAAATATGACTGTAATTAAACCACAATAATAGGACATACTTAGTAATACAAGAGGCACTGGGCTGAAACTGATGCACAGGAAGTTCCAGCTGAACATAGGGAAGAACTTTACTGTGCGGGTGACCATGCACTGGAACTGTTTGCCCGGACAGGGCATGGAGTGTCCCTCACTGGAGATGTTCCAGAGCCATCCGGACACAATCCTGTCCCGTGTGCTCTGGGATGGCCCTGCTTGAGCAGGAGCTCGGACCAGTGACCCGCTGTGGTCCCTTCAAACCTGACCCATCCTGTGCCTTGTGATTTAGAGGTCAGGCTGGCTGTGTGATTGCAACACTGGGAGAAATACTTCTCCGGCAACAGGAAAGTAAAGAAATGTCGGGAAAGGAAAAAAGACCACAGGAAGACAGCAACTCAGAGTCAGTGTGCCTCAGTTATGTCAGGATTTCCAGTGACTTTGCTGGCAGAAAGCACACTCTCGTGTTTGCATCCCGATGAGTATGAGCAGCCGTGATGTGCAGGCTTTGTGCGTTGCCCAGCGAGCCGGAGGGGCTCACCTGTGCTCACAGCGCTGCCCTCACGCTCCGTGTGGGCACCTCCGCTCCCGGGGTCGCCCAACGGCGCCACGGACGCCTCAGGCACCGGGACCTCCTCTCTGCTGCCGCTGTCCGGGTCTCCAGCGGGCGCCGCCTGCATTCTAACACCCCCGAGCCGGTGTGGGATTTACGCTCTGCCTTTTCCAGACAAAATGTCCGCAGGCTTTAGTCAACGGCAGGCGAGGGACGGAGCGGAGCCCGAGCTCCGGCTGCCGCCTCAGCCGTGGCCATGGCGACGCCGCGCGCAGCCCCACAAGGCCCCGCGGCCGCTCCCGGCGGCCCCGCGCGGCGCAGGCGGCGGCGAGCGCGGGCAGTGCGGCGGGCGGAGGGCCCGGCCCGGCATCGCGGGTGAGGCGTCGGCGCGTCAGGGCCGCGGCGGGGGTGGGGTCCGGCCGGGACAGCCCGCGCCAGGGAGGGTCCCGGGCCGGGGCTGGGCGAGGGGCCGAGGCGCCGAGCCAGCTCGCTGCGGTTGCGCGGAGACGGCGCGCCCGGAGCCCGCTGTCCAGCCCTGGGCGAGGGGCGGGCGGGGTGTGGCGGTGCCGGGCGGTTCGGCGAGCCCTACCGAGGAGAGGACGGATATGTGCTTGTTTAAAAAACGTGTTAACTAGTAAAAGTGTGAGGCGCAGCAAGCGCGGTGTGCGTGATGCGCTGCACCGTGCCGTGGTTCAAGGACAGTGGCAGATGCGGTGCTTTTGACTGCGCTGGGGGCTGACGTGCTGTCCTAGCCTGCTTTGTCTCTCATGAAGCTGTTTGTCCTTGAAAGAGCCTGTTGTTTCTTTGTGACTCAGCTCACGTGCTGGTTATTCTTGCCTCTCTTGTATGTAGTTTTTCATCTTCCAACGTTGGTTTTCACCTGTTCAGCTTATCCTTTAATTGTTTTATTTACAGAATCGTTGATCATTGTTGTTGCAATATAATTGATTAATAGCTCAACCCTAGGAAAAAGGCTGAACAGTACCTAAACCAGTGAGGTTGATGGTAGGTAATACCCAAATTTTAGCACACTGACTTGTGTTTTTTCTGCATCATACAGTGCTCAAACTCTAAAATGCTGCATCTCAAAGGTTATCCATACAGTCTGAAAAGTTTACATGGCTCTGGAGGCAATTGTAATTGCCTGTGTCTTTTTTTTTTTTTTCAGGCTTGTGATCACCATGGCTGCAGTGGATCGATTCTCCCTCTTGTACAGAGAAATCAGTCGCTCCTGCAGTTTCTATATAGAAGCCCTGGCTATTGTTGGAGCTTGGTACACAGTCAGAAAGGTTGTGTCTCTGGCCTTGGACACTTACAGTGCACTCAGGCTGCACGTGATTCCAAAGCTAAGCGGGGAGGTTGATCTCATCAAGAAGTATGGCAAGTGGGCCGTGGTCACGGGTAAGAGATGAATGGTGAATTTCCTTGTGTTTATGTAACATTCTTTGCCAGTACTGTGAAACTTGGTGGCTTGTGGCCCTGGGTGAGCTTTATATCACAGGCTGGAGCCTGTATTATCTCTGGTTGCAGGTTAATCTGCCTGAGCAGTAGCTGTTGTTCATTGCCTTTATAAATTAATTCCTCAGGAGATGGGCAAACTAAGCGAGTTGACTGACTGCTGAGAAAGAATGACAGCAGTTGCTGCCCAAATTTGCAAGGTACCTCTTGATCACCTGCAAGTGTAGACAGAGATGTAGACAATATCCTCTTTTTCTTATGAGGTGTTCATATGTGCCCTAGTTCTTCAGCAAGGTTTGAGTCCTGTACCTCTGACATCCCTGCCTTTCATTAAGGTTCTCCTTTGAGCTCTCTCTTGTTGTCATGGAAGATATAAAACTTTTATGAGGGGAATTGCAGAAGGTGGTTGACAGTGTTGTCTTTACTGTTGTGTCTTTGAATTCAATATATTTAGTGCCACATGATCTCAGAAAAAGGAATAAGGCTATAATTGAAAGAACTGTCAAAATAGAAGGGTGGTGTTGCTCAGTTTTTCACTTGTGTGTTCTATTGCTGTTTTCTCCTGCAGGTAGCACAGATGGTATTGGGAAGGCTTATGCTGAAGAACTGGCAAAGCATGGTGTCAACGTCATCTTAGTCAGCAGAAGCAAAGAGAAGCTGGAGGCTGTCTCCAGGAGCATATCTGAAACCTATAAAGTGGAAACAGATTTCATAGTAGCTGATTTCAGCAAGGGGCGTGAGCTTTACCCAGCCATTAAGGAGGCTCTGAAAGACAGAGAAATTGGGATTTTGGTGAATAATGTAGGAATATTTTATGCCTACACAGACTATTTTACTAATCTGTCTGAGGATACACTATGGGACTTGATCCATGTAAATATTGCTTCCGCTACCATGATGACACACATTGTGCTGCCAGGCATGGTAAAGAAGAGGAAAGGGGCAATTGTGAATCTTTCTTCAGCAGTCTGTTGTCAGCCAACACCGATGTCGACAGTCTATGGAGCCTCTAAAGTAAGTTGGGCTGTAGTGTTAAATGGCATGCACTGGAAACGCATTCAGCAAAGATGTCAAAATACTTGAATGTTTTCTAGGGATTTGTTTAAATTTTGGAGGTGAATGATACCTGTGTTATGCAGGAAACTCTTCATCCTCACCAGTGCTGGGCTTTGAACCAAAGCCAGTGCTCTTGGATTTTGTGTGAAGTGGGGCATAACAGTCATTCTAGGAGAAATGTTGCCTTTCTTAAAGGCAGAGAGGCAATTCTTTGTGCCTTATTGAAAGGGTCAAGAATTTAATCTCTCTCCAGCTGAACTGTGCACATACCTCACGTCTTGCATACCAGTATTTGGCAGCAAAAAGAGCTATACTCATGCTCAAGCCACCACTGTGACATGGAGTGTGGCCAAATCAAGCCACTGCTTCATGTAATACCAAAGAGTGTTGTAGCATATTTGGGGCCAAGTGAAAAGAACTCCCCCATAATTGTCCTTCTTGAAGAGATCCAAGCAGTAATGAATAGGACTGGGCAGCTGGGTGATGCTGGAAGAGTGAATGCTCATGGTGATGGTGGATTTACACTGCATGACATGCTGCTGAATCCACAGAAGCAGCTGGAATTGTGGGAGACTCTCAGCTAGATCCAGTGTCTAAACACAGGTGGTTATTGCTCGGCTGTCTGCGGCTGCCCTCTGTTGTAGCCTTGCTCCTGACATAGCTCTTTTATTTCCTTTGGCCTGGAGCAAAACCAGCTCTTACTACCCCAAGGTATAAAACTCCTTGCAGACTTCCTTCAGTGTGGAAACTGGTCTACACTTACTGTTTCTGTGCAGAGTACCTGCCCCTTTGATTTTGCCAAGTGTATGTAGAACTGTACTCTGAATTAAAACAATTAAAAGGCTTGAATGAAAAAGAAGAATCACAAATGTACCAAAGTTTCTTGATTTAGCTGAGGTAATTAATCCAACTGCTAGGTCAGCAATCCAGCTTTAAGCCTGGCCTCAGAACACAGAAGTGAGAACAAGCTGCTGCAACATCCCAAGTCTCTTTGTGTACTAACAATGAACAATGCTTGAAGTGGTTGCTTTAATTTTCCTAAAGAATTTGTACAAGATGCTTTCCCAACAAACTGTTGGGAAAACCTTTTGCAAGGCTGGTTGGAAGCAGCAAGATATCTGCTCACAAGCTGAGTCTAAAATGCTCTTTCTCAGGGAGTACTGGCTGTGTGGCACAGCAGGGAAGGCATCAGTGTTGCTGCCCTGATAAGACTGAGCCAGGCTCATTTTTCAGTCTGATTCCAGCAGTCCCAGTTATCAGCCTTGTGCTTTTCTTGTCCTGTAAAAGTAAAAGGACCTAAAGGAGGTAATGCAGATACACATTAACGAATCTTTTTGCCTAAGAGAGTTCCAGGAAGTAACTAACCTGGCTTCTGGAGAGGACAGTTGAATGCAAAATTCACCTGTAAATGTATTAAAGAATGGGACTTCATTTTCTCTCTTCTGACAGTAGTAGGTAGAGCTGTCTGTAGAGTGTCCTTGCAATGCCCCCAGACCAGATAAGGTGTTTGTTTTAGATGAAATAAATGTTTTTGTATTATTTTTAAGCAGAAATTGCAGAAATTGTCGGATTGTGATAAGCACTTTGTCCTGCAAGTTACTGTACCATGGCAGATTTATTGCAAGTAACAACACAGATAAATGTTGATAATACTTCAGAAAATCATATTTTTATACTACTTAATATGTTTATTGAGCTGGTGCATAAAATATGTTAAAACTTTTCTGTAATTTTAATAAAACTTTGCCATGAGATTTCATTGTTTAAAAAAAGGGGAAAAAAGTGTCTTTCTGCTTTTGTTTTTCTAGAGCTACTTGGACTATTTCAGTAGAGCACTGCATTATGAGTATGCCTCTAAAGGAATTTTTGTTCAGAGTCTAACACCATTTATAACTACTACAAAAATGTTATCATTCAGCAGCACTATATCAAAGAGATCTGTGTTTTTTCCTACTGCTGAAGAATATGCAAGTCATGCTGTTTCTACTCTTGGGTTATCCATAAGGACCACTGGTTGCTGGAAGCATGCAATACAGGTAATGCAATTCATTAAACTATTTCATGTTTGTCAGTAGAAGTAAATCAGCTGTTTACTTTCTTAGGAGTCTGAGTGAAAACTGCTCATTCTGAAAAAGTGTGATATATATTGTAGACTTTAAGCCATTGTGCCATATTTTCTCACTAGTTCTGCTTTATAAACTTATGCTTGGGCATGCTTATTTGTAAGCTCAGAGAGTGAATCCAATTCTCCCTTGAAATGCGCAGGAGAAATGGGAAAGAGACAAGTTTTTACTGAAAAGCAGAGCAGTATTTCTCTTGGGGTGTTGCTGACTGGGCAAGTGTTTCACTGTTTTTGTAAAGAGAAATAGCTTTATTCAGTCTTAATATATTGAGCATATTTGTGCTTTGAGGAAGAGTGGGTAGGGAGGATGGAATAATAGCAGGAGAAAAACTGTATTTTCCTCCATTTGTTAGGGTTTTGATTTTTGGGGCCGACTGTTTTATGCACGTTGGTCACATCTCATGTATCCTATACATGATATGTATGCTTCCTATAGCATTGCGTTGACTAGATGGAAATGAAGAAGTGGGGATTAGTCCAAAAGGAATAAAACAGATAGGATGCATTCTGGCAAAATGTGGCAATTAATGGAAGTGGACAGAATGGCTTTTGTGAACTTAATCAAGTCAGGATTCAGTATTTGTTTGCAGAACTGAACTGCTCAGCTGTGGGTGCTACATCTGAAACAGTTGAATATGTATGCTTCAAGGGGCTGAATTTAAGGCTTAGTTGATGATAGTCAAGCACTTTTTGCCTTGCTTTAGTAGTGACTTGAGAAACTGTTTATTTTAATGGAATGTATCTTTATCTGTCCCTTTCTTTTCTTTTTTTTTTCTGTTTTCTTGTCTCCCCGTGCCTCTCCACAGTGGACGCTGGGCGAGTGCCTGCCTGAGTGGATGTGGGCATGGTTTGCTCTGTATTTGAGCAGAATTCTACGCAAGCAAGCTTTGGCAGCCAAAGCGAAATAGGAGTAGCTTGATATCCCACCAGATAATTCTGATCAGAGGGCTGCAACAATGTTTAATGAACCTTGGAGGACTTACTGTAACTTATCTATACCTTGTTAAGCAAGCTACATAACGTAGACAACAGAAGTCTGGATCCTCTCTGTATCCTTGTATTAAAATAGCTCCTCTGCTGCTTTCCTTTATGACAGCTCGCTGATGTTCTTGATGTTAATCTCTATTCATTTTCTCATTGGGCAGGAGCAGGTACAGTGTTATTTCTATCATAAATTACAGTCCCTCACATAGTGCTACATGATGTCCATTTGTAACGTTGAGAGAATTTGAGACTCATCCAACTCCATCAGAAACGGGACCTCAGAAGAAATCAAGCTATTCAAAACGACAGCTATGAAGTTGTGAAGATGGGGAACAGCCGGGGGGGTTCCAGGGTCAGGGACCCATCACAGGGCTCTGTCCACAGCTGACGCCAACCTCGCCCCTGGCCCTCAAAGCCGTTTGCTTCAGTTGTCCGGGGTAAAGCTTGTGTTGCCAACAACGCCTTCCTCTCGCTGGCAAAGGGGCTTTAAACCCATACATTTAGTTTGGGTAGGGGCTTAAATGCAGCCTGCTCGCGGTCCCTCGGCCGCTGCCGGCGCCATTCCCTGTGGCTAACGGGACCCCCCGCGCGCCTCTTCCCCCTGAGGGTGCCCGGCCCGGCACCGCCTGCGCCTGCGCACCGCGGCCCGCGGGGCTCTCGCGAGAGCGCGCCGGTAAACAGCGCTCAAGATGGCGGCGGGCCGGGCGGCGGCGGCGGCGCGGTGAGCGCGGGGCGGGCGGGACGGGCCGGGAGCCCGAGGCTCCCTCAAGGTTTGGGGGGCGGGCGGGGCGGCGCTCGCTGTCCCTCGTCTCACGGGGCGGCCTCGCCTGCCGCTGCGGCGTGGGGCGCTCCTCGCCGGCTGTCACTTCACCTCCTCCCTGGCCGGGCCAGGAGCGGCGGCGCTGCCCCGCACGGTGCCCGGCCGCGCTCACTGCGGCTTTAGTCCGGCCGGGCGGTACCGGGCCCGGGCTCGCTGGTCTCACTGTGGTACTGGCGGAGCTGCCCGGACGGGACGGTGCTGCTGCGCTGCAGCATCCTTGCGGCGTTCCCAGCCCGCGGGATGGATGGGGCCCCTCGCTTCGGCAGGAGCAGGGAGTGACTCCGGGGCAGGGGCAGGTTGGCAAGTGTCAGTCCCGTCCTAACTTCACGGTGTGGATGTTAAACAGATCAAATGTGTGGGCGTGCTGCTCCTTTGCTCTTAGTATCCATAGTACTTCGTTATCGTGCTTACATACAACCTGTTATTAGCCACAAGGGTGTTTATTTTGCTCATTTGTGTGGTTGTTTTATTTTATTGCTATAGGGGTTATTAACCGATGAAGTGATAAGGCAGGCAGAGCTTAGCCAAGGCCAGAAGTCAGTGCCCTGTAACTATGTTGAGTTAGGAATGAAGGGGAAACTTTATAACTGCTCACAGGCAGTTCCCAGTCTGTCATGGTATTGTCAGTCAAATAAAAATCGAGGTAATTTCTGCCCCTGTTATAAGGAAATACTTGATAATGCTAAATAAAGTTAAATGAAAATGAAGTTACAGCTGTTGCATTCAGACTTGATTCATCTGCTGTGCTGTGGGGTCAGCCCATCATTCCCTAAATCCTGTGAATTCTCTAGTAAGGCCCCTACGTCCCAGTCGTGGTCACAGCTGCAATACACAGTTCTGTTCTGCTTCCCCAGGTGCTGTGACAAACCAGACATTAATGTTTCTCTTTTCTTGTCTTTTAATGGCCTTGTATTTCTCAGTTGCTGGTCGACTGTCTGGAGTTCAGAAGAATACTTGCGTTGCAATTTTTCTTGAGTGTATTATGCACTTTGGAACATAAGGGGGAGAGGCTGTGCCTCCAAGTGGAAACACTTTCAACACCTTCCTTTAACTTCACATGCTGTTATCAGCTCTAATTTCCTCAGGTGCCCATGTTTTTAGTAACACACATCCTGGCTCAAAAAATTTTTGAAAGACTTTTTTCATGTAGATTTTCAAGCACAGTCACTGCAGCTTTGCCTCTCCTGGTATCTTTTGTCTTTACCTGGCTTTGGCATAGAGTTTGAATCTGATTTGCCTTTGTGTAAAATGAAGTTCTGTGCATTATTTGCCGTGTTTCTGATTGGAAAAAAAACATGCTTTTTTTGAGTGTCCATGGACACTTTTATCACGTTAGTATTTCATTTTGCACTTTTTCCCTGCCATGGGATTTGCATGTAATTTTTAGCTCTTTGCTTCACTTACATGAAGTGTGGTTGAGTTTGGTGGTCATTGTTGCCTGTTCTCTTGTCAGGTTAATACCCAAGTGCTTCACAGGTGCTCTGCTCTGAACAAGGGAAAAACTTCAGTGTTGGTGAACAATTGCAAATTAAATAGGAGGAACTTTTTTCCCTGTTATTTCTAAAACAAACTACCAAAGGTGTCTATTGTGATTTTCAGACTATACAGTTGCACAAATTATTATTAATGCGTCTAATTATTTTCTGTATTGCCCTGCCTTACAGGTTGCCTTGCAATCAGCTTTGCTAATTCTTCTAGGGAGTTAACTTTGCCATCAGAAATGGAGTACAGGACTCAGCTGCCACATCCTGAGTGACTGAATCATTTACTGCAAAATGGAGAAGAAGCGGAGAAAGAAATGAGCCTGTTCACTGGGCTTGACCTGAAAAGACCATGAAATCTCTCCTCATTTTGGATCCAGCTTTCAGAATATCCAGTTGATCAGCACAGTGAAAGCAATGTTTGCTGAAACAAAAATGAACTAGTTTACAAAGAAGAAAATTGTGATTTGAATATATGGAATTTTTGGAATGAAACCATTTTCTTCTGTGACCATGTGGTTTGCAAACATCTGGCTTGTTCTGTTTGTTATTTTACTCTGTGGCAAAAAACACTTTGGTACCAGAGCAGGGAATTCCTCTCATGAGGCTCATGTGTGTCCTGGATGTTCTCGTCTTACTTTGAAAGTAGAGTTCACTTCGACTGTCGTGGAGCATGGTAAGAAACAGTTAAGCAGTAAAAAAAAAAATCCAGGTCATGTTCATGCGTATGTTACTGATTTGTGGTGTTGGTGCAATTGTAACACTCAGGGTTTCTGTAGGAGCACATCATCTGTTAAATTCTCTATATTTGAGAAGAGGAACACTTTTTCAAAGGTTCTTTGTTTAGCTGAAGACAGTGTTCCAACAAGAGAGGGGAGAGGGAAATCCAGAGGATTTTAAAGGTGAAAATGGAGGGGGAAGGCTTGGGATAGGCAAGAGTGGTGTGTTTAGTAGCTTTTGGTTTTGACCTGGCCAGTAGTATGCTTGAGGCTCTTTAATAAAATGTGACCACACAGATGGGCCTTGAAGGGGATAGAAAAGCAAGAAGTCTCTGTGGATTTGTTAGAGGAAGTAATACTTGCATGGAAGAATGGCATATAATAGTGAAGGGAGCAGGTGAAAGGCAGAGAGAGGCAGATGCTACAGCTGGGATGGCAGAGGACAGCAGTAGGACACCTTGACCCTGCATCCTCTGCTGCCTTAGGAACCTGCAGTGAAGCTGTGCTGTGTCTGGGTGTGTGCAGGAGGGTGGCAGAAGTGACATTTGTGTGCACAGCTGGCCACAGCCTTAACACGGTCAGTGTTGTGGTGTGAGCTGTAGCTGAGCCTGCTGGCAAATCACTGGTGCAGATCAGGGACTGGGCTGTTGAGTCCAGCTTGGTTTTCTGAGGTTGTCAGAGTTGGTGTTGGTAATTTGCACTAAAGCTCAGTACCATGTAGAGTCTTTAAACCATACCTATCAAGAAGCACAATGAATCGACATAGCAGTTTGTAACAATAAATTTGTTCCCTTGCTCCTCTCATGTCATTTTGCCTTTCCCTGATATTTACAGTTTCACCTTAATTTCAAAGGTTTTTGTCATATTTCTTATGTTTCCAACACCCCCACCTCTTTACATAGTGCAGAAATAAATTGCAAAACTGTAAAAGCAGCAGAAAAGGGCCTCAAATTGTGATTGTTTGTTCTAAGTAAAGAAAAATTCAGACTTTGCAATGTGAATTCATGCATAAGCTACTTAAACACCAGTTCTGATAAAGTTGTGCTCTTGTTCCAGAGTATATTGTGGCTTTTAATGGATACTTCACAGCTAAAGCTCGAAGTAAATTTATTTCAAGTGCATTAAAAAGTGGTGATATTGAGAACTGGAGGATTGTACCTCGCAACAACCCGGCCAGTGACTATCCGAGCGATTTTGAAGTTATTCAGATCAACGAGAAGCAGAAGGATGGAGTGCTCACCCTGGAAGATCACCCAAACATCAAGCGTGTCACACCTCAGAGAAAGGTCTTTCGGTCACTCAAGTATTCGGAGTGTAAGTTATTTTCTGTGTGCCTGCATGGGATCTGCTTTGGAAAAGTGTCCTTAGCCTTATTTCAGGCCATCAGCTTAGCATTACACAAATGAGAAGTGCCCTGCAGTTTTTCTTTAATTAACAGAAATCTATTCTTTTGGTTATAAAATTGCAAGAGTCTTGTCATACGTTTGCTGAAGCGTGCTATTTTTTCATATGCAACATGGAAGCATTTCTTCTGCAGCAGTCACTTACTTACCTGAGGACAGGGACCTCTGTATCCATAGTAGATAAACCAGCACCTTTTACTGATTTTGATTAGAGAAATTTGATTCTCAATAATCTAAAACTTTTGTTGTAGCAGTATGATGCCTTAAGTTTCCATAAGAATCAATTCTGTGATGGTTTTCCTCGTGCTGTTTGTAATTTTCTTCATTCTAATTGCACACAGCTGATCCAGTGCTGCACTGCAATGAGACCAGGTGGACTCAGAAGTGGCAGTCATCACGGCCCTTGAGAAGAGCGAGTCTTTCTCTGGGCTCTGGCTTCTGGCACGCCACAGGCCGGCACTCGAGCAGGCGCCTGCTGAGGGCCATCCCTCGCCAGGTCGCTCAGACCTTGCAGGCAGATGTCCTCTGGCAGATGGGTTACACAGGTATGCTTTTGCTTGTTGCCTGAGAACAATAACCTTCTTGGAAAAACCAGTGAAGTGTGAGGAGAGGCTAATTGACTCGTGTGTGTTAACCTTTCACTGCCTGCCAGGTTGCAAAGATTGAGAAATAATTTGGTTTGGAATGCGTTGTATATTTATGGAGTGCTTAAATGTATGTGTGTACTTAGGGGAAGTTGGTCATGTTTATGATCTTGGAATTTCTGAGTTGGAATATGAGTTTCTTTATTACCTATAGCTGACTTGAATTGTAAATTGCTTACTACATTAAACAAAAGTTCTCTTTTAACTTGATAGAATAGATTTGCTATGGAGCTAAATCAGAAGAAGCAGTGTTTTCTCTTAATAGGTGCTGGTGTGAGAGTAGCAGTGTTTGACACTGGTCTGAGTGAGAAACATCCACATTTCAAAAATGTAAAGGAGAGAACAAACTGGACTAATGAGAGAACCTTGGATGATGGTGAGTCACTGTGCAGTTTTCCAACTATTTCTGACACTGATGTGTTTCATGCTTGCTGCTGTGCTGCTAACCTCTGTTAAAACTGTGTATCTTGATATTTAAAGCTTAATTTTGCAGTGTCCTAGGCACTTCGTACTCATACCAAATTCAGCAGGGACTATTAAGGTTCCAAAAGGGTGGTGCATAAGTGTCCTTGGAGTCATATGTGACACTTCATCATAGCTGTTGAAAAATGTCAGCGCAAAAAGTTACTGTGTACCTGTGAATACATTGCCAGAGAAGGTGGCATTTAGAGCAAACCCAACAAAGGTGTTTTCTTTCCTACTCCTTTTAATGTTGCTGTTTCATAGTGGTACATATTTCCATACTGATGGGGAACAGCATTTCCTTACTGTGTAGTCCTAAACTGATTTGGCACCTTCCTGTAAAGTTTTTCTATTCTATATAACTGAACTTCTTATTTTCTACACTGTGTTTGTATTTCTTTTTTGTATGTTGACCCTGACTTGCCCTGACCATGTGCTTTCACAGATCATTAACTTCATACAGTTTGGGTCAGTGAGTCAATTGGCCATTGAATCTCCCTAGAGTTCAAGGTAGATGCTTGTATTGCTCAGTCTTGTGTGCACCTCCATAGTTTTGTTTACACAGTAATTACTTTACATTGCAGCACCTGCTTTTGGATAGCTCTTTCTGTAAGTTCTGTGCCCAGAGAGTTGCTGGATAGGCAGATTTGGAGTACAAAAATGTAATGTGTGCAGACCAATAAGGCAAAAGCTAAAGTATTTTTTGAGGAGAGGAGAAAAAATGTTTTCTTATCTCATTGCTCATGCTTAACAAAATTTGATTGTTGCAGACTCAGGATAAAAATCCTTTAAGAAGTCTGCATTAAAATACATTGACTTTGAAATGAGCTACATTTTCCAAAATACTGGTTTTTGTCATGATTTCACTGGTAGCAATCAGGAGTGGATGGACTGGACAATTAATCACTCAAGTTTCATCAGCTAGTTGTCTAGCTATAGTGTGCTGCAAATTCTGTCCCCACTGAACCTGGTAGCAAAATATGGTTCAAAAAGACTAGGACTGAACCCAGCACGTGGTTTGTTGTAAAGTCTGTTAAATTTATGTGATTTTTGCTATAGATGATGTTCAGCGGTAAAAATTCTTTGCAATGTAATTCTTTGTGTTCTGATGTCTTATTTTGTTTACTTCTCATGCTGATAGGTTTAGGCCATGGGACTTTTGTAGCAGGTGTGATAGCCAGCATGAGGGAATGCCAGGGATTTGCTCCAAATGCTGAACTGCACATTTTCAGAGTGTTCACCAATAATCAGGTAGCTATTTCACATATGTTTCAATTCCTGCCTTTTCAAGTTAATGCTGTAATAATCCTTTCCTTTGGGGGTATTGCATGCACTGATAAATGCAGACATTGATAAGTGGAAAGGATACAGGTTTCTATTTATAAAAGACTTGCTACAAGATTTCTGTCAGTTTCCAAATCTGATATGTTTTTCCGAAATAGGATATGGAAGTCTTACCCGTATAATGGAGCAGTAACTCAAACGTACTGAGTGCTAGAAATTTAAGACTATTGTCAGTTTTGTGCTTTATTTTGGTGTTGTTTTTCCTGCATTGTTATAAAATCACAGATTTTTTTTATGGTAACTTTTCCCCCTCTTTCTTACATAGGTCTCATATACTTCTTGGTTTCTGGATGCTTTTAATTATGCAATTTTAAAGAAGATAGATGTACTGAATCTGAGTATTGGTGGGCCAGACTTCATGGATCATCCGTTTGTTGACAAAGTTAGTATGAGGAAATGAAGTGGTCATAATGTTAGTATCTCTCACACAAATGCTGGACTTGCAGAGCTACTTCTTTGTGTCTGGTCCTGCTGACAGTTTCTGTGTTTCATTTGTGTGACAGAAATTTAGTACAGTGTACAGGCTTTTAGGAATATGTATAAAGAATGAGTTAAAAAAACCCCACGCACAACCCACATGAGTTATGGAAAATGCCCTTTAACAAAATGCTTGATAATCTGCTAGAAAATTACTTCCAAGCAGACAACTAAAAGAACCTTTAATATGAGACACTTGACTAAAATCCAGTGTTGGGTGTTTTTTATTTTTAATCTCTGCATGGTTAAATTAGTTCATGGTAAAAAGATATGTATGACATGATTTTAGTGAATTTAAGAACAAATAAGTAAAAAGTGCAGGTAGTTGATTCAGCTATGTGCCAGGAGATTTGGTTCAGGTTAACATGGAATTAGTTTTTTGTCTTTGTAAATGTCATCATTCCCTGAATGTTTGGCCTGGCCTTCAAAAGCATTAAGTGAATTAATTCACTTTTCAACTAAAGGATATAGGCGTTCTTTGTAAAGGCCAGTTAAGGGGTTTGAAGCGTATAAATTACTCCTTTTTTTTTTTTTTTTTTTTTTTTTAATTAAAACCTGCATTGAAATTAAGTTTGACAGTGACTTCACTGTACTCCCCAGAGCATTACTGGAGGGGATTCATAATAACTACTTGACTTTGTCATCTGCAGTGCTTTGTTACAGACAAAGCTGGTGTGAGAAGATTCTGTCAGCAGTGTTGCTGTCAGGGCTGGGTTATTGCTAAAATCATTATAGGAAAGTTCAGAGCTTAATACTAGATATGCAGTGAGATGTATCTAGTAAGGCTTAGAAAGAGGTTATGTCTGTTAGAAAAGTCTTTTTTGGTGGCAAAGACTTATTGTAAACATTGTTTTTTTGTAGGTTTGGGAGCTGACTGCCAACAATGTCATCATGGTCTCTGCTATTGGCAACGATGGCCCTTTATATGGGTGAGTGTCAGCGACCTCTTCAAAGGGAGCTGGCTGTGGTGTTCTGTGGGTTTGGAAGTAGTTGAGCTTGATCAGGAAGTTTTCTCTCCTTTTCTTCTCTCTAATCTTAGAAAGTGACTCAAGTTAAACTCTTTTCCCTGTCCTTATTACTTGCATTTTGTGAAGTACTTAACTAAATGTTTTTCTTTGAAACAGTGGAAAGTCAGCAGAAGGGTGGTCGTGCTTCCAGCTGACGTTTCCCTCTTATTGTGAGCAGACAGCTTTGGGTACTGATCTTGGACTTAAGGAATATAGAAAGGATCAACTCAGAACAATTTGTGGTGTGTTCCTAAAATAAATGCCTAAAAATAGATTTTGTTTTGTCTTCAAGGTACATGGTTTGATAGTTACTGAGTTAGTAACTACCTGATAAGTTGCTGTTGCCTGTGAAATATAAATATGTGACGGAAATCTGATGGCAGCACTTCTGTTACCAGCATAAACTTATGACCGTATCTTGATTTTTTGGGTATTGTTTTAATTTTTTTATATTCCTGTCTCCCAACTTATTCTAGGACTCTCAATAATCCTGCTGACCAGATGGATGTGATTGGAGTAGGTGGCATTGACTTTGAGGATAATATAGCTCGCTTTTCATCTAGGGGAATGACCACTTGGGTAAGATATTTTCATGGTGGCTGCTCACATTTGCAGCCAAAATAAGGGCCTTGGAAGGGCAACCTTTTCTTATTGGGCAATCCTGTGTAGATGTGTGTTGGATAAAAGATTTCATCAGAGATCAGAATAGTTAAGCAGGAAGCTCAATGTTCTTTTCAGGGTTTCTCATAATTCTCCTCACTACTATTGACATTTTTGATGAATTTATAAAACACCCACTTCCTTTTGATTGATGGTGAAGACTTGTCTGTGTGGTTAAATCTGCAAACATTTAAATCTGCCTGCTCGTCCTTTAGTAGAAAAATCCTAGGATTTCCAGGTGCTACATGTGAAATGGCACTTGTTTGCCTGTGGAGCTCAGGGGATGCTTGCTGCACACATGAGGTCAGATGAGCTTGCACGGTGATCTTGATCAAGGGGACTGTCACATGCTTCTGTTTGTGTAGCCAGTAATCAGTGTGGTTCTCATTTGGTCAGTGGTTTCCTGCTTAGCAGAAATGCTGATCATCCTAACCTTGAAAAGTTGGGAACTTGTTCTTAACAGCTTGAATCCTTCTTTGACTTAGTTGCTATTCTGTAGTGCTGAACCTCAGATAATTTGGTTGCTAATTTTACTTCTGAATGACCTGCAGTTAGTTTAAATGCCGAAGCGAAGCCATCAGTGTTCATTTTTTACATTAAGGCAACAATACTTTTGTTTTCTTTCACAGGAGCTGCCTGGAGGTTATGGCAGAGTGAAGCCTGATATTGTTACTTATGGCTCTGGAGTGAGAGGGTCTGGTATGAAAGGTGGCTGCCGCTCCCTCTCTGGGACAAGTGTGGCATCTCCTGTGGTGGCAGGTGCTGTCACTCTCTTAGTGAGGTAAATCTTATATAAGAATCTCTAGAAAGATACCAATCAGTAGGGTCTTAAAATTCTCTGTAAAGGAATCCATCAAATAAAACTAAGTTGTGTTTACATGCGGGAAAACAAACTTGGGGAATAAAATCACTGTTGTTCTGCTTGAGACATTACCTTATCTGGCTACTTCTATGTTTCATGAAAAAAAATTGAGAACTTTTTTGAATAATAGTTAGGTCTTTGAGAATATAGTTAGAGAGAATAGTACTATGAGACAATTTTGTCACGTGTTTTAAGAATTTGGAATTGCTGCCCTTCTGTCGACTATTATAAAAGAGCAGCTGCTGAAAGTAGGCACCTTTAGTAGGTAATTTTATATGTGCTTGTAAAGTTTATAGCCTGCAGGGGTTTATGGGTGTTATCCTGTTGCATAGGTCTGTTAAACTGTTGCACACTGAAGAATTTGAAAGTGGGAACTGGAAGTCCATACCCTGTGTTTGTCATAGCTACTCCATATGGATGAGACAAACCTTTATTTGAGAAACATGCAAAAAATTCAAAGTCACCATCATATTACCCCCAAATATGGTGTGTTTTTCTTTGAACAACAGAGGTATTTTTTCCCCTTGGAAGACAGATATTTTATTTAGCATATAAAGATACTGCCCTGGTTGTAATGACTGCTGGTCCTGGAGCACATTGTAAGGAGAAAAATTCTTGTAGTTTTAAAGAGAAATATACCAGAAACTTGTCTCTCTTCTACGCTTGTATAATGAGAAATCAAGCAATAATAGACATATAGAAACAGAGAATGTTGCAGCAAACTGATTTTGTGGTCTATTTTTTTCTGTTTCAGCACAGTTCAGAAGCGTGAAATGGTGAATCCAGCAAGTATGAAGCAGGCCCTTATTGCATCAGCACGGAGACTTCCTGGAGTCAACATGTTTGAACAAGGACATGGCAAATTGGATCTTCTAAGAGCTTATCAGATCCTCAACAGCTATAAACCACAGGCCAGGTTAATTTTAATCCTTAATTAATCAGTGGTACAATAGAATTTGCTCTTTTGTTTAAGAGAGCAGGTGATGCATGTGTAGCTCAGTTGAGCAATCTGTGCTTGTGCAACAGTGAGGACTTGCACAGATCTTGCATCATCTCAAGCATGAATTTTGACGAGAGAATGGATGAAAAGTCATGCAGCAGTGTAGGGGATGATCCTTTTCTCTTATAGCCTTAGATGTTATGAATTATGTAAGGACACAGTGGAAAAGTACTTAAATTTTAATTTCTGAGAATAAGGACCTTCTCCCTCAACTGATATGTTTCCTTCTTTGTGTATGAAAATCTTTCCACAAAACTTAAAAAAAAAAAAAATAGGAAGGGAAGAAGATTTTGGGGCATATTTGGGAAGTGAGATGAGAGCTTGGTAAACTATGACTGGTGTGGTTTATCTGAAACTTTTTCGTAGTTATGTGTAGTGGCATGTTCTTCTGTTTATTGTTATTTTTTTCATCTTTAAATTTTCCCTCCTCTGTCCTGCTGTAGTTTGAGTCCAAGCTATATTGACTTGACTGAATGTCCCTACATGTGGCCCTATTGTTCTCAGCCCATATATTATGGAGGGATGCCAACTATTGTTAATGTTACTATCCTTAATGGCATGGGAGTCACTGGGAGAATTGTAGACAAGGTAAGAATAAACATTGTTCCAAATTCTGACTGGTTAATGTTGCTAAAGCCTTCCCAGAAAATACTGCTTTAGCTATGAGTTTCTCATAACAAACCTCTGTGCTGGGAGCAAGAGATGCAAAATGTTTGATTAAAGGGTGCACCCACATTGGAGGATTTGTCAACATGAGCTGTTGACAAATGCATTGCTTGAAAACATGATTTGTTAACATGTTTTCAAGCAATGCATTGGTTTCAGGGCGTGTAACAATTTATCTTTGCAAACCAGTTTGAATTAAGATTTACTTAGAGATTTCTTTGTATCCTCTAATAGCATTTAAAATCTTCTGGACAGATCTTGTTAATTTTTTTTTTTTCATCCTGGAACATAAATGATCTCAGTGAAGAATCCTGACACTAAATTAAGCCTTTTCCATGGATCAGGGTGACCTGAATGTATCAGTTTACCCAGGCTCTGCTGCCAGACCTGTTCTTTCACACCTGTGATGTTGAGTGTTTTGGTTGGATAGGGAGGCTTTTAATTAAGTTTTAATGTAGCATAGATTTGAGAATTGATACAAGTTAAAGAAGACACCTGTCCTGTAACTCCAGCCAATGTAAATGAGCCTGATTGTAACATTTTAGTGTGACCCCTGAGGTTTGTTTTAGATTCAAGCTTACATTAAAGGGCACTGAATCTCATGTTGAAGGTAATTAGTTTATAGTAATACACACAGCTGATGTAATTGGCCTGTGTCTGTTCCACTGTTAGCTGGCCCTGTTATCTAAAGGAAATCTTGTGCTCTCACCAAGAAATGTTTGCACATGATCTCAGAATGTTAAAGCAGATTTACTTGGGCAGCTTCTCACAGTCCTGCCTCTGAAAAGCCTCTGGTCTGGGTCATTGACACTGTCACAATTGGGGTGATTCACTGACACAACACCAAACTTTTGGGCTTGGAGGGCACTTTTAAATTTGATGTCATCTTCAGAAGAGCTAATGTTTTTACTTCATGCAGAGGAAAAGGACAATGTGTGCAAAAAGTAGTGATTGCAAATACTGTGTTACCAGTGTTCTGTATTCTCATTTCACAGCCAGACTGGCAGCCCTATCTGCCCCAAAATGGGGATAACATTGAAGTGGCTTTCTCCTATTCCCCAGTCTTGTGGCCTTGGTCTGGATACTTGGCAATTTCCATCTCTGTGGCCAAGAAAGCAGCATCTTGGGAAGGAATTGCTCAGGGTCATGTTATGATCACAATATCATCCCCTGCAGAAAATGAAGTAAGTTCTCTGCATTTTGGATTTTCTGGGTGAAGAGTTATCTAAACTGCTTTCTGATTCACAAATACCTTGGTTTTAAGGGTTTGCTCTAGCCCTGTCATTTGAAACATAAGTTAAATTTGGGTCAGGAAATTAAAGAGTACAAATAATGTTCTTTATAATTGAGAGCAAATTGCATATAATTTAGAATCGGGAAACTTCTCTTTGGGACCAACATCATAATTTCATTTGTTTATTGTGGATTTTAAATAATGTATTTTGAAAAAGATTGCCTGAATATGTTTCTTCTAGAACCATGCTTAATTGTTCCTGAGAAACTTTTAAGATTTTGGACAGTTGAACCAGATCACAGTTGTAACATATGTTAAGTTCTGAGCATAATTACAAACTGTTGAGTGCAGAAAAAAATACTGCTGCAATTTAGGGCAAAAGTAATCTCTTTGTCTCTGGAGCTGGTACTGGTGACAAAAAGTAGATTGGATTCCTCCAGTTTTTTGATCTTTTACAATCCATGGTGAACTGATTGCTGTGGGGAGAAAGGATTTCACTGCAGTTTGTTCTGTGCTTCAGTCTAAGAATGGTGCAGAGCAGACTTCAACGGTGAAGCTTCCAGTAAAAGTGAAGATTATTCCTACTCCACCTCGTAGCAAGCGAGTCCTCTGGGATCAGTACCATAACCTCCGTTACCCACCAGGATACTTCCCCAGGGATAATTTGAGGATGAAGAATGATCCATTAGATTGGTATTTATCTCAGGTTCTATTAAATCATTATTTCTTGATTGTGTGTTAATGATATGGCATAATTTTACTGAATGCTGTAGTTCTGGCCTTTTTCAGAGGAGCATGGGATTATCTTTTGTAAGAAGTCCATGTAAATCACTTGGACTCTATGCTTTTGGTGCAGGATTGTTTTCTCAGCTCTATGGTTTTATTCAAGTCAAATGAAAAGCTTTTAAAATGCCCATTTAAGATACTGAGATTTTTGTTTGGCTTTTCTATTCTGACCCAATTTCTCACAAGAAGTTAAAGGGGATGCTTTATTAACTGCTTCAGCATTCACTTACCAAACAAACTTGACAATTTAAAAGACAAGAAGAGACCCCTTGTCTCTTAAGGGAGACTGTCTTCAAAGTAGGAAAAGACTTTGGTGGCCTTTCATAGATGGAACAGGGAAGCATCCATAGGGAAGTCATGCAGCAGTATCTCAGTGAGGATTAATTGGTCACTGACCAGGACACAAGCTATTGGGAGTATGCAGAGGTGGCAGGTGGACAGGATTTCAGAAAATCAAAAAGGTGGAAATCAGATTTCTACATGCCAGATCTAAATGTCTTCAACACTTTTCTTTTTCTAAGGAATGGTGACCATATCCATACAAACTTCAGGGACATGTACCAGCACCTCAGGAGCATGGGGTACTTTGTTGAGGTTCTTGGTTCCCCATTTACATGTTTTGATGCAAGTCAGTATGGTAAGCATGAGTTAATTGCCTTGTTATCCATACTGTTAACTTTTTCTGAAATGACCTTTTGCTGGAAAACCAAAAATGTGTTGAGGGTACAAATAAAAATTCTAGTGGTAGTAGAAAAATATTTTGGCATTGGAAGTATTTATTATTTATGTGCTGGTGTTTAGTTGTGTGGAGTATTGCTGGGGAAGCTTCCTTGGGAGTTTAGTAGGATTAATGCAGTTACAGTAGAATTTATGCAGTTTTTTCCTTACAATGAAAAAAAGAGAGGGAAAGCCAGCCTCTGTGTGGGTTAGAAGCTCCTCAGTATTCAGTCCCACAAAGGCTGAACTGTATTTGCCTAAAGAGTTTGGCACAGTTAAAATGAAGCATGACCTGTTTAACAGACTAAAATCAAAGGTGTCCATCCTGGTTCTTTTTTTATGTTTAGTGATCTTTGATTAGATAAAAGAGTGGGTAGGGTGTTCATCCAACCATGTGTGATAGCAAAGCAGTGTTTGGTTTGTTCATCAGGAAGGAAATTGGACAGATTGGCCAGGCAGGGGACAGAGCAAGCTGTCTGTGCTCTTTTCTGCTTCCATATGCCCCTTGTTTAACCATGGCATGCTCCAAAACCCCTCTTCTGTTTTGGGCTGGGCTGTTTCTCAGTGCACTGTAAGGTGAGGGTGCATTCTCCTGAGTTTGCCAGTTCTGGAACTGTAACCAGTAGTAATCTTTTGTTTATCTTGATCTTTAGTGAATATCTCACCACTGCTTTTAGAGTTCAGTGGATGTGCACATGGATACATAAATGTTAGCCCTTTAAAGAGTAGCAAATAGTGTTTCTTCTGAGAGCACTAGTTTTATAATTGTTGGAGAGCAACATTAGGGGACTTCTCTCTCCTCTGATTCACCATTGTGTTGTTCCTCATTTCATTGTAGTTTGTTGGATTTTCAGAATTTCCTGAAGAAGTAGTGAGGGGAATAAAACTCAATGATCTGTGGCCCATGTGCCACTTGTCCCTAGCTGGTATTGTTTTCACACTTGGTGAGGGTGCGCTCTGTCCCATTTCTACAGGATCTTTATCAGAATGCTTTCCAAATGCAGACTGCCTGGACTTGTGGAATTGGCTTGGTTCCAAGGAACTGTGAGACATGGGGCTCACAGTGGTTTATCAGGTTGCTCAGGGTATCATCCTGTCAAGATGTGTGTTGTCTCTGAGGATGGAAATTTCACCACCTTTCTGGGCAAGCAGAAAGTGAAGAAGCAAAAGGGCTTGGTATTTAGAAGCAGTCTAAAAGCATAAGCATGTTTTCAGGGAATAAAAGTGTGTTTTTCTGGTTGTGTTTTTTTCATTGATACAGAGAAAGTTATTATTGCTTGTTAATAGGACTGAGAGAAGGTTATGTGAAAATGGCAGTGGCACTTTAGTCAGTCCTTTCAGAATACAGCTGTAGTTTTTAAGGGGTGAATCAAACCACATTTGAGAGCAATTGCTGCCTACCTGGCTGCCAGTCTGCAGTAGTGAGGGGAGTATTGTTAGAGCTGGAGCAGTGAAAAACCTCCTGACCAGGCTGCGTCTGCATTAGCACTCCAGTTTGGATCAGTGGTGAATCCCATCATTGTCCAGCTGTGCCACAGTTTGGCTCAGTTTATGGAGCATTTGGGTGACACCAAACTGCAGAACACACACCTGACACATGCGGGCGTTCAGTTCTTGAGACCACACAAGCAGGAGTCATAAGGAACACCCTAAAAACTTTCTGTGCTGCCAAACTAATTTTGGGATGTGTTTGTCTTATATTTAGCATCCTTAAATATGACTTCTCTAGATGAGCTGCCAGAGCAGGGCACATGGACCAGATAATGTGAAAATGTGCACTTGTGTGGCTTCTGTGTGGGTTGTGTGAATAGTGGTAACATCACAGTGACCAGCCTGGAGAACTCCTCTTTCTGCTTTTACTCACAGGGACTTTGCTGATGGTGGACAGTGAGGAAGAGTATTTCCCAGAAGAGATCACCAAGTTGAGGAGGGACGTTGATAATGGACTTTCACTGATAGTCTTTAGTGACTGGTACAACACGTCCGTGATGAGAAAAGTCAAGTTTTATGATGAAAACACAAGGTAATGACTTATTTCCAAATGCTTTGGGAAATAAAATGCCATAGAATTGCAGATATTATCCTAAAAATCCCAAATGTGATGTACTGTACTTCAGCAGTTGGATGTTACCTGTAAGAAGGTGCTAACTTAAGTAGCAGAACTGACCTTAGGCTACAGCTTAAGGAGCATAGCTACCCATTTTATCATGATTGTGGAGGCCTCTTTGGCACTGAATTCTACTTTTAATGCCAAGAAAAACATTTACAATGAAGAGAAATAAGAAATTGGGGACTAGACCAACAAATGAAAATGGACATGGTTTTACTTTAGGGGAGCAGAATAGAAAGAAAACATGTATTGCAAGAGTATCATCAGGTCATGTACCCATTACTGAAATTGCTGCATGTATATATTGGATATAAAGAAAAAATATATGACATTTTGCTTCTTTTTAAATATGAGAAACAAGGTATATGACTGTCATTTTTATCTCAGCTTAGCCAAACAAAGAGCATAAGACTGAATTTCTTTCTAGTAGATTGAAGATTTTCATGCAGCTGAAATGTACTGAGAACTTTTACATCAGTATTATTTAACTTGAACTCAAAAGCAGTGTTTTCAGAGACAGCTGCTCAGATGCCCATGGAGTTAAAGAAGGCTTTAAGATGTAGTTCATGATTTAAATGGCTTTGTAAAAGTCTGTATGCAGGAGGACATGTGACTTTCTGTTAGCCAAACTCTAGGAGTATATTCTGTGTACTAATAAATAGTGTTACACTGTCATTTTTACAGGCAGTGGTGGATGCCTGATACTGGAGGTGCTAATATACCAGCTCTCAATGATCTGCTTTCTGTCTGGAATATGGCCTTTAGTGATGGGCTGTATGAAGGAGATTTTACCTTGGCAAGCCATGAAAGTGAGTACTGGAGTCCATTGCACACAGGCTACAGTGGGGTGTTTGGAAAATGGCTTTCTGCAAGTTTGAGGTTGAGCAAGAGTCAAGGGAACCGCTCCGATTCAGTGAAAAGAGTCTCGTAAATGATTTCTTAAATTATTTCTTCTTTTTCTAGACCTTTTCATCTTATTTGATTTAGCTTTTCAGATTTAAAAAAACTCCTAAACTGAAAGATTTGGAAAGTGTGTAAAGGTGAGCCTGTGAAAGCTGTGCTTAGCAATGCTTTCTCTGCAAATATACTCATTGGTCAAAATGTGCAAATTCAGTGCAGTGTTCTTGGGAATGTTTTCTGCTGGGCTTGTTGGTAGGGAAGGGAGGGAGTGCCATTTTTGGTCTGACAGCAGTTTGGTGATGTCTTGCAGTGAATTATGCGTCAGGGTGCAGTATTGCAAAGTTCCCAGAAGATGGCATCGTCATTGCACAGACCTTCAAGGATCAAGGTATGAGCTTCCTGGTCCTTTTTTCCGGGTTTTGAGTAGAACTGCAGTGTGACTCTGTATACAATTATTAAATAATGCAATATCCAGGTGTTATTTGCAGCCCTGTATTGTGATTGCTGTGTGGAAACATGATCACGCATGTACATGTGTCTCTGGAAGGGGAGGAGTTGTGTTGTAATTGTGTTACTGGTTCACTCTTCTTGTAAGTTTCAAATGCAAGTGAAATATATCCCCTTGCCATATTTCATTGCCATATTTAGCATGAGTGTTGTGGTAGCTGTGGTGATCTAAAGATATAAATAAGGAAAATTTTAGACAAAATGTCACCAGTGAAACTCTCATAAGGGAAAATTTTATGCATACAGGATGCCTGTGGTCTCAGACTTGAGTGCTCTGTTCTCTTTGCCTTTCCATTCTCTTTTATCATAATATCTTTTCATTTGGGAGAGGGTAATTCAGAACTGTAATGGCAGCAGGCAGTTTAAAAAATAAATCTTGTGTTTGATGAGCTTTTAGGAAGTGCTGTGCAGGAGCTCTGTGAGCAGAGCTCTTAGGGTGTTGCAGGTCAGGTTTGTGCAGATGGGTGAAGAGTGCTTGAGTGTGAGAGCAGAAGCACATGCTTCTGATACAAGTCAGCAACTGCCAGAGAAGATCAGTGAGTTCATTGTAGTTTTGACTTAGCAGAGGTAATTACCTCGTGGAGAAATTCTCTGGAACAGTAGAGCTCATCTGTGTGAGCTTTTTGGAGAAAAGACAATATTCCTGTAGAGCTCATCTGTGTGAGCTTTTTGGAGAAAAGACAATATTCCTGTATGCCAATGACTTATGTATTTCCTTATGTGTGAGAGAGAATGTCAATTTGACAAGTAGCCTGCTAGAACTGCTTTTTCTGTTGAATCCTTTTCATTGCAATTCCTGAGGCAGAAGAACTCTCTGGTTTGCTTCTGCTGTCTAAACAGTGTCTCAAGTAAAGGGGATAAATTTCAAATACAAATATGAAATTTGTCTTTATTTTTTTTAATGGATATAATTTTAGGAAGGAAAGGCAGGAAACCTTTAACCTAAAACCAGATTTCTGTAGAATTCTGCAGAAGGATGAAAACAACATAAAGAGCAGAATATTTTGATTTTAAACCTTTTGCTGAAGATACTAGAATTTTTTATTCAAGATTGTTGAAGATAATCCAGATTGTGAGGTCTTTTTCTCTTTCTTTGAAGAAAAAAATTTATTATCAGTAAGAAACTTTACAATCATGGTCTTGGAGCAGCTTCATTTTTATCATAACGTGGTGGTTTTGAAAACTTGCAAAAATGTGTGACATGGTGTGGGGCATTGTTGCATTTGTCAGCTGGAAGGGCTGACATTTGTAGGCTGTGTTGTTTCATGGGTAGATTGATACTGACTCTCTGCAGGCTATGAAATTTATTTATGCTTTGTTTTAGGTCTTGAAGTTTTAAAACAGGAGACTGCTGTGATTGAACATGTCCCTATTCTGGGGCTGTACCAAGTTCCCTCGGAAGGCGGCGGCAGAATCGTTCTGTACGGCGACTCCAACTGCCTGGACGACAGCCACCGGCAGAAGGGTGGGTGAGCCCTGCCACAGGCACTGGCCTGCACTCACAGCTCTCCTCCGGGCCTTTCACAGCCCCCACCAGAAGCAGATGGTTTTTAGGGACTCTAAATGTTCGTTACAGGGGATTAATCTCAGTTCTGCAGAGCTCTGCTGAAATGCTCTGGGGTGCATTGATAGCAAAGGAGCACCCCACATTAAGTAGCCCTCTGATAAATGGAGCTATATTCCACACTCACTTATTCCATAAGCTTTGGGGGCTGATTTTTGGGGTGGGCTGTTTTACAAAGGGGAGTTTGGTTTGTGGGTTTTTTAGATTTTTTGGGATGTTTTTGTTTGCAGAAGGCACTAACAGTTACACATTCTTGGTCTGAAGTTGTGAAGAGGCCATTAGGAGATCCTTTCACTTTTCCCCTAGTTACATCTTCAGAGTATTTATATAGAACAGTGGATTTTATCTTTTGAGTTGCCTGCCTTGTTCCTTTTGCAGTGTTTCCTGGGAGGATTTATGGTAATGCTCAGTGTTCTGTTGTGCATTACTACTTTCAGATTATCCTACTTTGACACCAGGTAGTGTAAACATGTCGGAAAGTGGGAACTTCCATTTGTTGTCAAGGCATTTGTTTGCAGCTCTAGGTGGCAGTTGTGTGAGTTGTGTGTGTGTTTTCTGTGGCTCCCAGAGAAGCCATGCTTTCTGCCTAACACTATGGCTAATTCTTATAAAATCTTTTTTCTAGCAGTTTGCAAATTTTTAAGAGGTTGCTTAGGTTTCTCATGACATGTAAAGCAGAAGCTGGTAGATCTGTGGCTTGAGGGGAGGAAGATAATCCAATATGTGGAGTCTTTTTCTGCATTTCTGCTGAACAGAACTGAATTTTCCTTTTGTGATGAAAAGTACATCTATAATTTTTTAAGCTTTTGTCACTGATATTTTAAAATACTGCATGGTGCAATCCATCCCTTGCCTAAAGTACTTAAGTTTAAAGGAACTTACTGCCTAAGGGAGCTCTCCATTTGTAGCTTATTTCTTTCTCTACCATACATTTTGGGGTTTTTTAAGAGTTCTGTGATTTTTCCTTATCTGCCTTTGGGACTTTCTGTGAGTTGCATTAACACTGAACATTGGTGCCTTAGTGCTTGCTGCAGGTTAATGAAAGCAAATAACAGAAGATACATAGCTTTAAATTAAGTAATAGAAAAATAATGCTCTGTGACCTCCCTCATACTGTTAAATTCAGTGTGACATCTGAAGCAAGCAAGAGTGGAATGCTCTAAAAAAATCCTTTAAAATTAGCTTTTAAATTGTTAACCAGGACCTATGTCTCCTGCAGAGACATTGGTGGCTTTAACTGAGGAAAATTCCTAACATTTGTGAATATAAATCCTTAAAATCTGTTTGACCTCTTTGAAAAATCAAAGGTGAGGGTTTAGGGGACACTGGGATTATGAAGATTAACTCCCATTCCCAGCCAACTGTTCCTAGGGGCAGAAGTTCTGAGAAAAATACTTTGCTGTGTGGTGGAAATAGCTGATAAGGCATTGTCCTACTCCTGCAAAGGAAAGCTTTAGAGTTGTGATGTGAACTAGCTGGAGTGCTTGTTGCTTAGGGGTAGCTCTGGATTAAGGTAGTAATAATTCAGAGAATCAAAGCAAGGGATCGTGAGCTTTTGAAGTGCAGAATAAACCATGATCATGTGTATTGTGGTGTTGATTGCCAGCCTGGTCTGTACCTCAGCTGCTGTAGGTTATGCTTGTACCTTTAGCTGGGATGTAGTCAGAATGCTTCTCCTTTGTTTGTTTGTTTATTTTTAAGCTTGAGAAAGCAAATGAGTCATGTCCTTGCACTGTAAACACTACCTTGTTCTTACTTTTCTTTGCAAGGTATTTATTTTGTCCTTTCAAAGAAACAGTTGGTTCTCCATTTCCCTGTTAAAAATTATACCAGAAACTCAGAGCTTTCTTTGCTTCCATTGAAGAACCTCATGATTTTTGTCAAAACTTGGATGCCTTGTGCAACCTAGAATTCCTGTATTCAAACCGTTTTTTTTTTTTTTTTTGTGTTCTGCTCCCCAAAAGAGCCTGGTTTGGTACACAAGGGACAATATTTTAAGACTGAACAGTTTAATGCTGTGTTTGTGTGTTGCAGGGGAATGTGGGGTGTGTGTTGAAAGTTGCATCTTTCTGAAAGTGAGCCTAGAACTTCAGGAGAAAAGCACGAGCCAGCAAAATGGATTGTAATTCTAAATGTCATTAAAGCCTTCTTAGCAGAAAGATAAGCCATTTAAAATGTGGCATAATGCATATCTTCTTTTGGGGCCTGGGGCTGTGAAATCCACAGATTGCTTCTGGCTGCTGGACTCCCTGCTGCAGTACACGTCCTACGGGGTGATGCCGCCGAGCCTCAGCCACTCGGAGCACCGGCAGCGGCCGCCCTCGGGAGCCGGCTCGTCCCTCCCCGAGCGCATGGAAGGTGAGAGAGCCTCCCTGGCCATGCACAGCCCAGGGCTGAGGGACCCAGGGGGCAGGAAAGCTGGGGCAGATCCCTTCAGTTACGTGCCAGCAAGGTTGGTTTGCTGTGAGCTCTGCAGTGTTGTGCTGTTTTACTGGAAGAAAGCACATATTGCAGAGTTTTGTTGTGATAATATAGTTGGGGTTAGACTGAAGAAAATGTTCTTTTCATAGAGTAGGAATGTTCAGATGCCTGGTTCTGCAGTGGGGCATTCTAGTTACTGGCTACAGAGCATTATAAAGCATTCAGTCTTATCTCACATGCTGCCAGAAAAACTTGGATTAGCTGCTTTGGGTAGGTGCAGGCTCTTACTGTTTTGTAAGGTACCCTTGGGTTAATTCTGATATTTAGCTGTGAGTCCTCGTTACTGTAAACAGCTCCTGGGTTTACAGCAGCACTGTTTAGCCCAGGGTCAGTGTTGTTGACTTCTATCTTGTCTGTCTTTGGGTAAGCCAGTCTCTCTCTACTGTGAGTTGCAGGTAACCATTTGCATCGATACTCAAAGGTGCTCGAGGCTCATTTGGGAGACCCTAAACCCCGGTCCCTTCCTGCTTGTCCTCACCTGTCCTGGGCCAAACCACAGCCTTTGAATGAAACTGCCCCCAGGTTAGTATATGTCTTTCTTATACAAGAAGTCTCACTTTTGTGTTCAGCTGAAAAATAATTTGACTTATCTACTTTTGAAAGGGACAGCTGTAATGCCTTTTCCTAGAAAAATACCAGATTGCAAAGAGGAAATAATGATTAATTCCTCTTCAGTGAATAACTCTGACTCACCTAATAGCTACACTATGAAACTCAGGGATTTTAAAAATAACTTCACAAGTCACTGTTATGATTGAGCAATTCCAACTTAGAGTGAACAGTCTTGATGAAACCCATCGTCATTGTGTGCCTTGGAAAGAGTTTTCTGGAGCATCTTCTTGGACAGCTCTCCTGGTTCTGCCTTCTCTTGTGCCATTTGTCAGTCCCTTGAAGGAAAGTGCTCAGCACACAACCCTTGCTTGTCTGCTGGTGGTTACTTTTGGTAGTCTGTGTGCAAGAGAGTTGTTGGTAAATAGTTGCTAATCTAGGTTGTGTCCCTTTGATGTCTGAATTTAAATTTGGAGGCCTGCAAACTGCAGAACCAAAAGAATGGGCTGGATCATCATTTGGGTCCAGACTGGTGAGTTATATGTAGGTTGTATATGTACTGTCACTTTCTCTACATGTTCCTACAAGATTCCTTGCATGAATGAAGTAAGTGGGCAGACACCTCTGTCTTTCAATTTTTTCTAGCAACCTTTGGAAACATCAAAAATTACTGTCAATTGACCTTGATAAAGTGGCACTGCCCAGTTTTCGGCAGAACCGACCCCAAGTGAGACCACTGTCCCCTGGAGAAAGTGGAGCATGGGACATTCCTGGAGGTAAATATTGAAAAGTCTGAAAGTTTGCTGGTTTTGCTTTTTGCATAAGCTTTGAAAAAAACCCAAAGTACTGTGCAGCCATATGAGAGGCCACTGTTTATTTTCAACTGTGAAAAACATGCATATAATAGTATGGCTGTGTTATAAAAAGCTGTCTGATTAAGATTTTTTTGTATATTAATAGTTTGTTCAATAGAAAATGTGAATGATATACTGGGAGGAAGATCTTGGTGGGTGCATTTTGATAGTTGAAGTTTGTTTGGATACTGTTTAGTCTGATGGGTCAGCAGCAGCCCCTGTCCTTGGGAGCAGTGGGAACATACCCACTGCTAATTAAAATTTCTTCTGTGAGTACACAAAAGCAGAGTCCAGAAGAGTTTGTCAGAATGGTGCCTTGGGCAAGCTGTTACACTAACAAATGATGTCTAGCACTCAGAACAGCTTTCAGGTAGGCAGCTCTCCTTCACAAGATTGGCATTGCAGGCTGAGCTGGAAGCAGTTGGAAAGCCTCATATGTGCTCTTTTCCCAGGATGAGCTTCTAGACCAGAGACACCTGTAAAAATGAAGGGTTTGTTTCTCTAGCTCATCCTCACTGTATGTGCAGTCTCTGGAGCAAACAAGCATGAAATCACTTTCCTCGTTCCATCAGGATTTGAATTACAGCAATTACTTAGTAGTAAGATTATGGTCAAGTGTCTCCATCTCTCTTCTAATGCAAAACAGAAGACTGTTGTTGCAGGGGAAATCTGGGCTATGCTTTCATGTGCCCAAATAGGTCAAGGTGGAAATGCTGGTGCTTTCCTGTAACGTTAGCATCCCCTCTGATTTTCACTAATCGGTCTGCAGCTGTTAATCTTCCTGTCTGAACTGTAATCTGATTAATGGCTGCCTGGGCTTTGAACAAGAGTTAGGGGCAGATCCTTCTGCTAGATGGCATTAGCGCCACAAAGCCGTCGTGGCTCACGTGGTAACTGCTGCCTTCCAAACCTCTTTGCCTCTCTAGGTATAATGCCGGGCCGGTACAACCAGGACGTGGGACAGACCATTCCTGTCTTTGCCTTTCTTGGTGCCATGGTGGTCCTGGCCTTCTTTGTGGTGCAGATCAACAAAGCCAAGAGCAGGCCAAAGAGACGGAAACCGCGCGTGAAGCGGCCGCAGCTGATGCAGCAGGTTCATCCACCAAAGACACCTTCTGTGTGAAAGCTCTGCCTTGCCAAAGATGACCTCCTGTGGCTGCTTGCTTTCCAGGGCCATGGATCTCTCACAGTGGAGGTGCAGCGAGCATGCACCTGACATCATCTCATAGTCTTTGGTTTGTGGAGAGAGAAAAAGAACCTCAGCTGATCGTCTGTACATAAAACTGCAGCTTTAAGCAGCTGAAGCCACCAAAGACTTGAATACTGTTGAAATGGCTGCTTAGTCACTACATATCCCAAGAGGGGGAAAATGGACCTTTTTTTAAGCTGACCAAACTAAATTTTATTTGTTTAGAGGCTATTTTCTATATTTATTGTTGGGGAGGGCGGGGGAAAAGTCACTTTAAGGACCTCTGCTAAGGAAAAACAAGTGCATTTTTTTGGATGGAATTCAATTTTCTAGAATGGTTCTATGCTGAAGAGTATAATGTGCACCATTAAAGGAGGAAGGGACTGAGAGAGACCAGTACAAATCAGTGAGGCATACTCCTGCAGTTTATTTTTATAAAGCCAACTACCATGATGTTTTGTAATTTTTGGTCACGATTTCACCGTTGTTGGTGAAGCAGATTTTTCAATAAATATGTTATCTATATGAAGCAAAGACAGTGTGCTAAGTGGCTCTTCTTTCCACTTGCAGTCAAAGAGAGCAAATGTCACCTCTCTTCCCACCATATCTTTGTCCTTACCAGTGGTATCCCAAATTGCAGACTTTCCTTTGGAGCACTAACTGGGCAGTCATATAAACAGTGTTTGCTCTGAGTGAGCACAGAGTTCTGGAAACCTGCAAAACTCTGCAGCACATAAGGAGAGAGCTCTCAAAGAGCTGTATAGAAAACTGTCATGGGAATGGCACCTAACAGCACTGTGTGGTGTCACAGAGATGAAAACCCCATCTCCTTTGGTTTGTCCTGCTTGAAAGCCTGTGAATTGTCACTGGCTTAAATAAGGATGCAGGCACAAATTTCTCTTCTCTGTGCAGTGCCAGTTAATGTTGCCATAATTGAAATAGCTTCTCTCTTTTCTAGTGAAGCTGTGAGCTTCTCCCTGCCAACTGCTTTCATCATTGCTCCAGATGAGCACCTTTTCCTAGGAGCCAGGAGCTGGTGGCTGCCTGTATTTGTGAATGGAACAGCAGCCTGGGCTGGTAAGCAGTGTACACTGGTGAATGTTCCTGGGTGAGTTTGTGGGCAGCTCTGGGTGTGGCTGGAGAAAGAGGAGGCAGGGGCAGTCCTGCTGGGCAGTCTGACTGCACCCATCCTCTTAGGGCCTACCAGCTGGGATGGGCTGTGGGAAGTGCACTGCAGGAGAGAACTTTGCTCCATGTAGTCATGGAGCCATGGATAGGGTTTGTGAGTGTCCTGCAAAAAAAGATTGGGCAAACCAATTTTCCCTAACTTGAAGAGTGATTGCCTTTTTGCAGCATTTCTCTTCTGGAGGGTGCACTGGCAGAGGCAACATTCTGTTGCCATGGCAGAGAAGGCACTGAGCTTTTGCTTTGGAGCTGTTAGTGGAAGCTAGGTAGGGCTGAGAAGATGGTCCCAAGGCTGGGCTGCTTGTGCCATCCCAGTGGGGCTGGAGCCTCTTGCTCCTCCCTTTCTGAACATAGATCCATAATGATGGAGAGGGAGAGGGTTTTCAGCATCTCAGCTGTGACATATGGGTGAGGACCATCATAGGACCAGCCAGCAGCAGCTGTGCAGCTTGTCTGGGTTGTAAAAAATCAATCAGTAAAGGTGTGAAATCTCAAGGGCAAACCCTCAAAAGGGATTGCAGGTAGCAAAACATAATTGTGATCAGTGTTTTTATTTGTATGAAACAAGGACTGTCCATTTGCATTTTTGTAACTTCTACAGTCTTCAAAGATAATAATGTGGAAAACATAAATAGCCCTTTTTCCACCTGCCACGGGGACCCAGCACCAGGTAAAGCGGCCAACCCACAGGGACCCTCAGGTTATGGCTTGCAACCCAGGGGATGGAGCTCTCAGATAAATGGGAGAAAGGAAGGAAATTATAAGGGAGGGAGTCCAGAGCCACTGAGCAAAGAAGCTGTCTGGGGCTGCTGTGTTGGTGTGGGAGATGAGCTGCACCTCTCTGGTTTGAGCTGCACCTATTCCATCAAAGGAAGACTGGAAAGCTTTGGTGCCACTTCTCAGGTCGGTGCTAATGAGGAGACTTGCTCCTCATCACAGTACTAATGAGAGATTAGAGCTCCACTGCAGCCTTGAAACGAGAATCAAGCTGTATCAAAGCACCAGTCCGAATTAAGAGCCTTTCCCAATGGCTGGTATTTTACAGCCCAGTGGCTAATTTCTAAGTCATAGACGCCAATTATTTCCGAAGCCTTTGGTGTGCAGCTAATGAAGGCTTGGAAGGACCCTTCTAAGTGTTTATGAACCCTGTAGGCGGCAGAGATGTAATGGAGGTGGCAGGCACAATTAGCCATCCATAATTCCTCCTAGCAGCTGATTAAAGTCTCTTTATCCGTCTTACGAAGATCAGAAGGGCACATGTTTGGGAAATCAAAAATGCATTAGGGGCTGTCAGCCAACGCCAGGGCCTGTGTGCTGAGCCCTGGGGCAGTGGCATGTGGCAGGAGTGGCACAGAGCTGCTGTGTGTCCCCCATGTCGGGAATGGGACCCACATTCCTGTGGGGTGCGGCCTCCTCTGTGCAGGTCCTCTGCAGCATCAGTCACCTCATCCTGTTATCCTGGCATCCCCTTTGTCGGTGTGGAGCAAGTAGTGGGATGGGATGGCTCCTCTCTAAGTCTCCCAGTGCAGGAAAGCACTGCTGGGCTTTTAGCTGTTTGGGAGACACGCAGGGGTGCTGGCCTCATCCTGCACCCAACGAGTTATGAGGGGTGTGAGCTGCAGCTGCCTTCCTTCACCCTTCCCGCGACACTCCCTAATGCCCCTTGGTGGCAGTTTCATGCCTGGGTAAACAGAGCAGGATGAGGGTGGCCTCAGTCCTCCCAGCCCTGTGATGATAATTTCGGAGATACTGAGAGCACGAGTCCCCAGCCCAGCTGCCCCCGTGCTGGGAGCTGAAGGGGCGGCTGCGCTCCGTCGGAGCGCTCTGAGGGCCGGGGGCTGTGAGCAGGACGGGGCTGTCCGCGGTGAGCTCCTGCCAGGGCCTCCCCCGGCCGCCTCCCGCCCGGCCCCCGGCGCCCCCTCCCCAGGCCCGCGGGGGCGGGGGGTCCGCGCAGCCCCGCGCTGCCCGCGCCGCCCCCGCGGGGCCCTGCGGAGGGGCCGCGCTCCGCACCCGCCCGGCCACAGCCCCGCCGCGATGGAGCGGGCGGCGGGCGAGGGCCGGCCCCTGCTGCCGGCGGCGGGAGGCTCCGCCGGGCTCTCCTCGCCCGGGCTCTCCTCCGCCGGCGCCGTCTTCATCCTGCTCAAATCTGCGCTGGGCGCGGGGCTGCTGAGCTTCCCCTGGGCCTTCGGCAGGGCCGGCGGGGCCGTTCCCGCCCTCCTGGTGGAGCTGGTAAGGGCGACTCGGGGGCGACGGGCTGCGGCAGCCCCAGAGGGAGCCGAGGGGCGCCGGTCCGGGGAGGGAGCGGAGGGAGGGACGCACCTGCTCTGGTGCTCGGGGAGCTGGCGAGCACCCACTCCGTGCGACACCCCCGTCCCGACCCCCGCAACGTCCTTAGGTGGGAGTTGCGGTGCCACCTGAGGGATGCTCTCTGCAGCTGAAGCCACACTTGTAGCTGGCTTGTAGCTCAACTCAAAGTAAACGGGTGTCTGCTCCCGTACATGTCCCACAACCCTAAATCCAGACCCGAAATACCACGTAAGGCTGTATCTCCGTGCTTTTGCTGACCTTTGTTACCCAGGCCCACAAGGTGATCTGGTGGGTAACCTGGTCCCTGGCCGTGGGCCTGCTGTGTCCTGTCCTGCTCCGGGGGTGATGGAGGGGCGGCGTGGCGCTTCTTGCTGGCTCTGTCCCGCAGGGCTCGCTGGTGTTCCTGGTGAGCGGGCTGGCCGTGCTGGGCTATGCCGCGGCCCTCAGCGCCCAGCCCACCTACCAGGGCGTGGTGCGGGCCGTGTGCGGCGCGGCCGTGGGGAAGCTCTGTGAGGTCTGCTTTCTCCTCAACCTCTTCATGATCGCCGTGGCCCTCCTCAGGGTGGTGGGCGACCAGCTGGAGAAACGTGAGTTTTTTCCCCCTCACTGTGTTTGGGGCTTGTTTAGGGCCGGCAGCTCTCAGGAATGAGGGGAAGGTGGTCCCACGTGGGCTGGGGTCACCCCCAGGGTTTTCCTGGAAATTCTGAAGACATGGGGCTCCCTGGTTCTGCCATGGTGTGATGCTCCCGACCTCCTTGGGCCATCTTTCAGGGTGCAGCTGACCCCCCACTGCCCCCCACAGTGTGTGACTCCCTGTACCTCAACGGGACACTGAGTGGGGTCCCTCAGCTGCCCCCCTGGTACGTGGACCAGCGCTTCACCCTCTCAGCTCTCTGTGTCCTCGTCATCTTCCCACTCTCTGTCCCCAGGGAGATTGGCTTCCAGAAATACTCCAGGTACCACCTGGGCTATCCCTGTGGTGGCCCACCCCTAGGCACCCTGTACCCCAGGTTGCCACCCCCCAGGAACCTGTGGGGCCGTGGGAGCCCCCCTCCTCCCTTCCTCCTGGCTGTGTGCTGATGCTCTCCCATGCCCTGACAGCATCCTGGGCACGCTGGCTGCCTGCTACCTCACTCTGGTCGTCATCCTGAAATACTACCTGCAAGCAGAGAGCCTGCGTTTGACTGAGCCGCCCCAGCCCTCCAGGTAGGAGAGTCAGCCCCATGTCCCTCCTGCCCTGAGCCTGAGCAGTGACATGGGGGCAGGCCTGGAGGTGGGGCAGGGATGGCGCTGGGCCCTGTGTGTGGTGGGGGTGAGCTGGGGACAACTCACAGTGGGTGGTAGCTACCAGCCCCAGCTTTCACCTCAGCAATGCCCCTTTCTCCCAGAATCACTGGGCAAGAGATTCCCACAGGGTGCCATCCAGGCTGCGCAGTTTATGGCATGAAGGTTTCTTCTCCGTGAGAGCCTCATGCCTTTTGTTCTGTGCTTCCTCTCCACATGCCACAGGTCCTCGTCCTGGACCTCCATCTTCAGTGTCATTCCCACCATCTGCTTTGGCTTTCAGGTAGGTCACCCTGGCCCCTCTGGCTGCAGCTGCCAGGGCAGTGCTGGCAGCCCCCCATGGCATCCCATGGGGATGCTGTCTCCTGAAGGGCAGGTTGAAGGAGAGGGGACCTGTGGCTGTCACCAGAGGTGCTGTGGGGCAGGATACAAGTACCTGGGAATGGGGCAGAGCGGGACAGGGCACCCATAGATGGGAGAGAGGATGCTGGGGGTGGGGGCTGTCCCTGCATGGGGCCCCAGCACCATCCCCCCTTGCCTTGCAGTGCCACGAGGCATGCGTGGCCATCTACAGTAGCATGCGCAACCAGAGCTTCTCCCACTGGGTCACCGTCTCTGTGCTCTCCATGCTCATTTGCCTGCTCATCTACTCCCTCACTGGTAACCCCACCACCAACCCTTCACTCCTCCTTGCCTTGGGGGTCCCCTCTCCCCCTGGCTCATCCATCCTCCTCAGAATGTCCTGCTCACTGCACAGCCGCCCACCCCACCTCCCTGTCAGCAGGGCTCTATGGCTACCTGACCTTCGGCGAGGCTGTGGCGTCCGATGTCCTGATGTCCTACCCAGGGAATGACCCAATTGTCATTGTCGCTCGCCTGCTCTTTGGCGTCTCCATTGTCACCATTTACCCCATTGTGGTGCTGCTGGGCAGGTGAGGGGAGTGGTGACAAGCTGGGTGTCCCCCGAGCCGGTGCAGCTCCCCTGGGTGCCGTCAGCCCCTGCAATCCTCCCTCCCAGGTCCGTGGTGAAGGACTTGTGGGCAGCCCCGAAGCGCGGGGTGGTGTCTGAGGCACACGAGCGGCGGAGCCGGGTGGCACTGACGGTCACCTGGATGGCTGCCACGCTGGGCATCGCCCTCTTCGTGCCCGACATCGGCAAAGTCATCGAGCTCATCGGGGGCATCAGCGCCTTCTTCATCTTCATCTTCCCAGGCAAGAGCAGGCGCGGGGAGGGAGGAAAGTGTTGGGTGAGGGACACTGGTGCCAAGGGCATTGCTGCAGGGGAAAGTGGCCTGTCCTGGCCCCGTTTTGGGGGTGCAGGGATGTGCTCGTGGGGGACAATGCAGAGAGGGGTGCTGTGTTGGGGCTGAGCTTCTGCACTGACAGCAGGGCTGTGCCTCGTGTGTATGACTGGGACCCGCAGCCTCGGGCCACGCAAAAAGTGAGTGTTTGCATGCTCAGCAGTGGTGGGGGCAAGGGAAGGGGCAGGGCCAGGGTGTGGTATCCCATGGGCCGTGGCCAGGGCAGACCCCTGGGGGTCTGCCTGCTCAAGGTGGGAACCCTGCAAGGAGGGGAATTTGGGTGTGAAGTGCTCTACTGGGGCTGTGCCTGGGAATGTCCCTGGATGCCAGGGCTGTGTCCACGCATCAAGGAGGTGCCCAGGTACCGGAGTGACTTCAGGGGCAGAAGAGCTGTGGGGTTTGGTGGCACTGGGGCACCCAGTGAGGACTGGGGTGGGGTCAAGTTGGGTGTCAGAGGGGCAGGGTGCCCCAAGACAGGAGGCCATCAGGTGTTTGGTGTCTGTTTTGCTGGGGTGGTATGTCCCCATCACTGCTCCTGTCTGGAGGGGCTGGGGCACAGCAGCCCATGTCAGGGGGACCTGACATGCTGCTGGTCAGTTTGGGATAAGTGTGTGTCTGTGGTGCCCCTGGGGGAGCAGCAGAGTTTGAGGGAGGATGGAGGTTATGTGGTGAGTGGAGGCAGCCCTCCAGGACATTGGGGTGTTGGTCAAGAGGGTGCTCTGGGGACCCATGAACATCTGCAGAGGGGTGAGGGTGTCCCAAAGGGTGCAAAGTGCTGGAGAGGGGCCAAGGCAGAAGGTTAGCAGGGGCATCCAGGTGGGTGACAAAGGATTGGAGAGGTTCCTTGGGGAGACCTGCCAGAGCATGAGCCCATCATGAGGAAAAGGGACGACAAGAGCTGGGGCGATGGAGACCGAAGGGGACAGTCCCACCCTGCCTGGGACAGTCTGGGAAGGAGCACGGTGCTGAGGACCCTGCAGCAGAGCAGCAGTCGGGTTTGGGGTGAGTTCTGCAGCCCAGGGGCTTGCTCTGCGGCGAGGTGGGCTGTGTGCCCGGGGAGGAGGGAACAGGGAGGTGCAGACCCAGGGCTCCAGGGGCTGGGGCTGGAGCCAGGGAGGGAAAAGGGCTGGAAGCATGTGGTGACAGGATGGAGCTGGAGGTGTGTGGGAGTGGCTGTGCCCGAGCATGGGGTTGGGGGATGTGGGTCTTTGCTCTGTCAGCAGAGCCACTGGGCACAGGCAGAATTGGGAATGATCTCATGGTGGCATCTGCTGGCTTTTTGACCGAGGTTTGTGTGTCATTGCAGTGGACATGGGGGCTGCTGGGTTCTTCTGGCATCGACTGGGAGCAGGGCAGAGGAGGCTGACCCTGCAGAGAGCTGCACAGCCAGAGGAGCTGGGGTACAGGGGTGGCCCATATCTGAGGTCAGCTCTACCCCTGCAGCCTCTGCTCGTGTCGCTGCAGGGCTGCTCTCATTGCCTGGGGGGTTCTCTCCGTGCTCTGCGGTGCCTTTGTCTGCGGGCAGAGCGCTGCCCTGGCCGTGCTGGGGCTGCTGCGCTGAGGGACCACAGAGCCCCATCGTGACCCCACTGCGACCCCCCAGCGTCCTGCCCCGGAGAGAGGCCCCAACACAGCCACACCACTGGATCCCATGGCGGTTTTATTTGGCATCACCGTCCCTGTTGTACAGTGGCTAATAAAGACAGGAGAGGATATTGGCAAAGGTCCTGTGCCACACACCCTGAGGGACCCCCACGCACGGCAGGGTGGGTGTGGGATTGGCACAGATGGACAGACACACAGACGAAGTACAGACCCCAGGAAGGAGAGGAGGCAGCCACCCTCATGCCTACAAGGCACCAGCTGCAACTGTGCACATGCAAAGGAAACCCCTCGGGACCCCCCACAGCTGGAAAGGACTAAGGGTCACCTAGGGAGAAGGGAAACCTCCTTCTGCAGGCACAGGTACACTCACCCCCGAGGCACAGCCTCAACCCCCTAGTCTCTTCCTGGGGTGGCCCCTGGGGACTTGCACAGACCCCCAACCTACTCCCTGCTTTCAGGGGGGCTCCAGCCTCCCACCCTCCTTCCTAGTGCCTGCCTGCCTGCACCCGTTGCCCCCCCCCCCCCCCACCTACCTAAGTCTGGGGGATGTCCCCCTCCCCAAATGCTGCCAGCCCCTCCCTGGCACTCCCTTTCCCCTGAGACCACCCACATCAGGGAGAGATGCCGCAGGTGGTGGGGAGCTGAGGGAGACAGCTGGGGTGGGGGACACACACATGGGATTTTCCTTCACTGCAGCCAGGTCACACCGACGCCTTCCCTGGGCATGGCTGCCCCGCAGAGGGGACAGATGCTGGCAGGCCCCCGGCAGTGACCGTCACTCTCGGCTCAGGGTGCACCAGGCAGCTGCAGGGGAATATCACTGGTCACACCTGCCCAGCCCCACATCACCCTGAACCCCCCCCTAGCCCAGCCAGCTCAGCCCGTGCTGTCCTTCCCACCATGCCACCTGCCCACCCTTGCTCCCCAAGAACTGGAGAGGTGCTGGCTGCCCACAGGTCCCTGTCCCCCACCCTCTGGGGTGGCTGCCGTCCTACCTGGCACGGCCACGCTGGAGATGGCCTCAGGCTGGCTGAGCGTGTCCACCTTGACGTGCTGGAAGCCCTTGCAGGTGGCACTCTGCAGGTGCCTGTGCCCAGGTGGGAGAGAGTGGGTGACACCCAGCCCCCCACAACACCACAGGCTCTGGCAGGGCTGGGTGCCAGCAATCCTGCTCACTTCCCCTTGTGCAGAACACCCTGCCTTGGTTCAGGACACTGACCCCTCTTATTGCCACATCCAAAGGCACTCCCAGGTGGGAGGTGTAGAGAGACCCACCCCAACCCCCCTGTCCTGTTTACAGGGACAGCCCTAGGACAGACAGACAGCTCCTCAGTCCTGCTGTCAGACAGGGGACAGAGCTTGGGGCTCAGCTGCTCTAACAACCCTCCACACCCAAGCATCTCAAAATGGGCTTGTTCAACCCCTCCCCTACCTCTTCCAGTCCTCCTCAGTCTCCCAGAACTCGTAGACGATGAAGGTGACCCCATCAGGCAGCTTCACTGCAGTGACACTGGCAGAAACAGGGAGAGGGGGTAAGCCCCCAACATGGGCCATCCCTCCCCCCTCTGCAGCCACAGGTGTGCTCTTGGGTGGGCTACCGAGGGGGGACCCAGCCCCAGCAGCCCAGGTAGGAGTAGCACCCCCCCACCATTCCAGCACTCCCCAGCCCATGCAAAAGCAGTGTTGTGGTGGAACATGACTACATCCCAAATCCTGGCTGCTTTGCTGCAGTCCTTTGCTTGGTCCCCACTCCAGCCCACACCAAGCCCCCATCTCCCCAGCCCCCAACAGGCAGCTGCTGATGGTACCCACTGGAAGCAGTCCCGCTCCCCGGCCACGCTCTTCAGGTACTGCTTCAGGGAGCTGCAGAACTCGCCCAGGTGCTTTTGTGACACTGTCATCTCGTTCCTCACCAGGAGCAGGTACTGCCGGGCCCCCAAACACAGCATGTGAGACCCACAGGAACACAGTGAGCCCCCAGGGTGGCTCTGTGCTGCAGGGGCACCCCAGCGCCCACGATGGTGGTTGGGCACACTCACCGTGCAGGCCGTGCTCTCGCTGTCACACAGCCGCTGGTGCAGGTCAAACCACAGGGTCTGGGAAAAGGGCAACAAGCAGCAGAGGGGGTGGCGGATTGCCCGAAGCTGCATGTCCCTCCCTGCTTGGTGGGTTTCTGTCCCCACCATTTGCAATGACTGTGCCCCCTTCTCCACAAGGAATGGGCTCCAAGAGCTGCTTGCACCTCCAGTCAGGACCCTTCACAAAAGTTCCCTCTACTCCCACTGCAGCCAACATCCCCAACACCAAATCCTCATCCCTGCCCCGGAACAGCTGGGGCAAGGTCCCTGAACTGTCCCTGGGATGGCAGGACAGCCGCACACAGGGAAACGCTGGCCCTTACCTTGTCCTCCAGCTTGCCAATCAGCTTGGCCAGCCTGTTGATCTGCCCCTCCAGCCCCTCTGCCTTGGTGTCAGGGGAACCTGCACAGAGCCAGGAGACACTGATGGAGTGAGGGGCACCTGCAGGCACCCTCTGAGAGCCCTGTGCTGCTGCTGGGACTTGAGTGCTCCAAGCCACCCTAGTCAGCCAGCACTTACCAGCCTGGAAGTTCTTTCCTTGCTCCCTGGGGACCATCCAGGTGCTGGGAGAGTAGCTGGGCACGGGCTTGTCATACCAGGTGTCACTCAGGCCATGACCATCCTTGCTGGAGTAGTGTCTGCAACCAGAGAGCACACAGGGTGTCAGGACAGCAGAGCTGGCACTCACAGAGTGGCATGAGCCAGCCTGGGGAGCCAGCACTGGATCTTCCTTTCTGGCAGCTCTGCCCATGATGCCAGACCCCTTGGAGGGGGTCAGAAACAAAGGAATGTCAGTGGGCTGCTCCCAGCAGCCATCACTTTTCTTTCCTGCTTATGGAACAGCATAGCCCTCCCGGCACCACCAGCAGCCTTCAGGGCCTTTTTCTGTCCTAGACAGACACCTGCAACATGGGGCATTCAGGCCCCTGTGCCCAGCCACCTGCACCTTACTGGGGCTGCTTTTGCAGTCCAATGGCTTCGGTAGCTTTCAGACTGGAAAAGCTGCTGCCAGCCAGACTGCCCATGAGCAGACGCTGTGTATCCCACTAACAGACTGCAGCTGCAGTTCTCCTGGGGAATGGAAACATCCACTGTAGCATTTCCTCCAGCATTCTTTCTTTGTCGGGGTCTACAAAGACCATGTGGCCTGGAGGTTACTCAAAGATCCAAACAACTATCCTGGAACACTTCCACAGATGGAGTATCCATAATCACTATCCAGCACCAGTGGTGGTCTTCCCAAGACCTCGTTTATTTGCAAGCCAGAGAGAATAAGACATATGCTTTCCTCGCAAGGGCTTTCAGCTGCCATCCACGTGAGTGAGATGGGAATGGGTTTGGGGAATAATGACCCTCTCCTTTCTTCTCCACCAACAGGAAGCCTGTGCCACAGAGGGAGAGGCTGAGCAGCTCAAAGGATTTCCAGTGTTTCCTTGTTTCCTTCCAGCAAGAGCAGCTCTGTGCCGGCTGACTGCTGACCGAGGTGCCTGGGAGCCCTGGCTCCTCTTGGCATCTTTTGCTAGTCAAGCAGCTCCCAGCTGGAGACAACATGCTGAGTGCCCTGGAGCCAATGGGCACCACACCAGCCAGCCTCTCCCTGCCCTCCTGTCCCTCCCCTGGCACCTGGCTCCTCCTAAGCACAATTGTTGGGCTCTCTTTCCCCAGCTACCTTGTAAAACAGCCAGTGTGGGCTCCACCATATACACAGGGACACAGTGTGCGGGTCCCAAAGAACATCTCCAAGATAAGGAAGCAGGAACAACAATAAAGGGTGCAGGAACATCCCTTTGCTACAGGCTGTGCAATTATACCACTGCTGGTCCTGGATTATCCCCTGTCAATAGACAGGAAATTAGACTAAAACAGACAGAGATTTATTTTAATCAGAATTTAATGAGGTGTCTCCATCTTGGACCTCTGCATTTGCACTTTGTTCTACAGCCCTTTATTTTCAGGCTTTTTAGGCTGCCTCTTTGTCTTCATGCGGATGCAGAAGAGAATTTTTTTGTGGGATTTGTTTTTCTTTTTAGCTATTATCTTCATGAGAAAACAACTACAATACTCCCCATTATAATCTGGGCCCACACATCAGCAAATAAAAGCCAGCATAGTCTTTCATGGGCTCTAATTGCTCTGCCTGATGTTGGGTTTGTTTCCTCTTCATTGTTTTGCAGGAGCTCCTACTTCTTTTTGTACAAGGTTTGCCACAAAACAAAGAGAAGAAAGGGATGTGAGATGATGAAACCCACAGCATTCCTGCTGGAAAAGCTGGTGAGATGGTGGCAGAGCTGCCCAGGTCTCGCTGTGTTCCACAGAGTCTGTCTTAGGAGGGAGCTGGGATTTTCACTCTCCACGTGCCCCTCTGCCTGCCCATGGCTTTGGGAAGCCAAAACACCCCCATGCAAGCATTCCAAGTTTGAAGGAACAGCAGGAGAAGGGTTGGTCTGACAAACTGACGGGTTTCCGTGGCAACCTGTCCTGGTTAGAGCTGGTGACGGTGGCACTCTGGGGAGCTGTGTGACACTGACACCGAGGGGGCTGTGCTGAGCTTCTGCCTCTGCTGCTAGCAACTCCTTATAGCCTTGCCCTGGCAGCACTCAGGAAATCTTGAGACGGTCTCCTCTGTGCTGCCCAAGCTCAGTGGCGTGTGCTGGGCTGCTGGCATGGGGACAGCCCCTCATGAGACCGGGGGACAGTGCTGCCTGTCCTCAGCGCACAAACGCCTTTTCCCTCTGGATGGTTACACCTGCTGAGTGCGCCGGCAGGAGAGGCAGCATCCCTGGCATGGGAATCTGCCCCTGAGGGCTGTCCCCAGCTCACCTCAGGCAGGTGCCCGTGCTTTGCCCTGCGTGGGAGTGGTGGTTTGCTCAGAGCTGCAGCCCTGTGCACCCAGCCCTGCCCAGCCCGGTGCCAGGAGCTGCCCCTGGTTTGCATCCCCACACACAGTTCTCTTGTTAAGGGTGACCCTGGGGACTGCAGGAGAGCAAGGGACAGGGCAGGACAGAGCGGTGGAGAAAAGCCCCAGCAGTTCAGGAAGCCGGGAAGGGAGGCAAAGAGAAAGGCCCAGCTCCCCTTTGCCGCTGCACAATATCTGCTGCATTTCCCTCACCCCAGAAAAGCATCATCCTCCTCCCCTTCCACCCAACTGCAGCAGAGGAGGGCAGGAGTGCTGCAGACCTGGTGGGGTTGGTTTGCTCGTCGATGGCATCCACAGCACTCTCCACGGAGCTCAGCAGTGACTGGGTCTGGTTCGCCGTCTCCTTCAGCAGGAAGCGCGTCACGAACTGGTCCACGTTGCTGCCGCTCTCGTACACCTGCAGAGGCACACGGGGAGCACGGTGAGCGCCAGGGCAGCACCTGCAGCACCACCAGGGTCCCCGGCCAGTGCAGCACCTGCAGCACCACCAGGGTCCCCAGCCAGTGCAGCACGTGGCCAGCAGCCCTCCCCGGTCCCCTCCCACATCCCCACGATGTACAGAGATGTTACCCAAAGCCCATAGTTGTTATGTTTAGCATGATCTTAAATTGCTTTACTGTTCCCTTGCAGCCAGTGTGTGCAGGTATGAAAAGTATGTCCTGTGCTTTGGAGATCCCTGCTCAGAGAGTTCAGCACATTATACAGTGCCTTAATCCACAACAGTATGACCAACCCAGCACTCAAGTTAAAGGGGTTTGAGATGATTCACAGGGCTCAGTGTGCTGTTTGACTGACAGAAGCTCCCAGGTAATACAAACTTTTTCAAGACAAAGAACACCTAAAAATATTTTAATAGAATAACTGATCAGCACGAAGGACCCAGGGCATCTTTCCTAGCACAGCCTTGCTGAGCCCTGCCCATGGCACAGTCCTGCTCCTGCACCTCCTGACAGTCACCAGCAGAGGTGGGACACTGGCACCAGAGGGACACTGGCACTGTACAACACTGACCCAACCAATCCAGCACTGGTTCAACACCACTCCCAGTTGAACATCACCCCAAGCAGACCAGGGCCAGCCCAGTGGCCACTGACCTCACCAGCTCTGCCTGAAGCCAACCACTCAGCATCAGAGCTGAAAACATTTGCAGTGAAAAAAAGGCTCCCTGAAACCCAGGCTCAACAGCACCACTTTTTCCCAGACTCTTTCCCACCCATCAGTGCCTGCTGGGACAGCACATTGTCCAGGCAAAACCCTGCTGGGCAGTCAGTCCCTGTGTGCTCACATCTCCCAGCATGGGACTCCTCTGAGAGGAATTACTGAATTTTTGGAGCCATGAGACAGGGAGGGATGCTCCTGGCTCCCTGCATTCCACCAGCAATGACCACACTCATGGGACTGGAGTGGTCCCAGCATCGCTGGTTATCTGAGCATGCAGCAGCACAACATGAGCACCCCGAGCTCTCCAAAGCAAATTATTCCTGTTTTATGGTGAAGCTATTAACAAGGGTTATTTCCATGGCAACTGGAGCAGCTCTGTGAGAACCCCGAGGGCCTTTATCCTCGCCTTTATCTCCTGTATTAAATCATAAAAGAAGAATGAACTGATGGAAAAAACCCTTCGGGGAAACTGATCACAGAGCTGATTCCTCAGCCTGGTTTGGTATGGAAGCATTAGTTTCTTGGTGGCTTCTTGAGCATCCAATTAGCAGCAGTTAATGACTTCTGCCTGACACAACAAAACCTTCTCACAGCCGCAGTGTTTCTGGGGGAAATGCACCACACGGTGATCCTCAGGAGAGGGTGGTGCACAACGAGGTGATGGTGATGCTGAAGCTGTGAGTGGATGTGTAGTTAAATGCTGGATTTTTTATTACCTAACCACAGCCTATAATCTTGGTTCAGCTTTAGGAAAAATCAAACAGGTGATTGCCACATTCATTTAAATCAGTTGAACTCCCTACATACAGATTGGATGGATGGTTGGATGGATGGATGGATGGATGGATGGATGGATGGATGGATGGATGGATGGATGGATGGATGTTGGGTACAGAGCTATTCCAGCCAGTGCAGAGAAAACTGCAGTGTTTGTGAAGATCTGATGCTTTTTGACAGGCCAGTAAGCCAAATAGATCTGAAATCAAAACAACAGGGATTTTTTTTTTCTCCCACTTAACTAACTGGCCATTTGCCAGTCCAGCTGTGAGATTTGCTATCAGGATCTGAATCAGAAATGCACATGCTTAGAGGTTTTTCCAGCAATCCCTCAGGTCCTCCTCTAGCACGTGCCTTCTTCAGGGCTGCAAAAACAAGCCATTAAAAAGACCAGCTATAAAGAGATCCTTCCCATTGTCTTACTAAAACATTTGTCAGACTATCCTAGTGAGATTTAATGATGTTTAGTCTTATTAATTCCACCCTGAAGAGTTATTTCCTCCTTAGCTTGAGAAGTTAAAATATTTATGGAGATCATGTAATAATTGCTGCTCAATGAAGCTGCTTTGTGCCAGAAACTCTTGCACATCTCCAAGGCCGCTCTTTCCCATCCATCATTTCCAGACAAGCTCTTTGCTGAACTGCCTGGCCTTGACCTCTGCTGCAGCAAACAGGGGGCCGTGAGTGTTTGCAATGAGCAGCAAGTGTGAAAACAGCATTGAAAGGATGGCCTTGAGATTTCTGTGTTGATGGCTCTCAGGAGAGCCTCAGAAATCTCATGATCTGACAAAGATGGAAATGAAAGAGAGACATTCAAAATTGAGAGAGGAGTGGGGAAAGGACAGCGTGCATTATTGAGGAAATAATGGGGTTGGGTCTCTGGTCAGCTGGCTGAGGTCCAAACCCCAAATCCACCCTCCTCCTCCAAATCTCCACATCCTCCTCCACAGGCTTTTCATGTGTCTGTAAGGCGCCTTCCCACACACACTGGCAGCCAACATAGGGGCACAGTCTGCTCAAAGCCCCACCACAGCTCTTCCAGCTTTTGATTTCCACAGCAACCCACCCAAAATCACCCAAATTCTGGCACAGATTAATGAAAACACCCCTGGGATGTGTTACTTGTGCAAAGCATAACTGGGATTTTGATGCTGTTCAGTGCTTGGATTTGCCAACCAGTGCCAAGTTTCCCTCACCAGACACTGCAGATGGATGCTTAGAAATGGGCTCTCATGGCCATGTCCTTGTGAGGAGCAAAGACTGGGGAATGAGAGTGAGTTTTAATGTTGTTGAGCATCTCAAAGCTTCTTTGCTGGTATTTTTAAAGGTCACTATTCAGCTCATTAAGACTACAGAATGTAGAATATAGATTATTTTGCACCACCCACGAACTTGGAGACCCACTGTGACCTCCCCACATCTTCCCTTTGCCTCAGAGGGTTACAACCTGACCAACAAGGCTTCCCAGGGCTGGCTTCCAGCAAGATTGGCCAAATTGGCTGGCAATTACCACGCCTGGGGACACTGGTGACTTCTCCAACTGTTAATAACCACAGTCCAAGCACACCCACAGAGTGATGCTGCTGAAATGAGAAGGCTTTTCAGTTGGAAACCAAAGGCAACTCTGTTTCACCCACACTTTTCCTCCAGTTAAAAAAGTAAAACCCGACAACAAACCTATTGCTATGCCATATAACATCCATCAAGCCTCATCCCAGGATGATGGGGAGGTTATCTTCCACCCACCCAGCCCTTTAAAAACCAGGCATGTGTTGCACTGTAATCTCTGAGTGGCTGATTGAAATTCGTTGCTCATAATTGCCTGTTTGCTTCCAAGAGATATTTTCTTATAATTAAAATAACACTCAGACCTGCCTCTTTCTCCTCTCCCTCCCCCCGACTTTTAAATCCCTTGCAAAGCAGAGACCCAAAACTGATTGCCTGGCACATAATCAGTAGGAGAAACCTGAAGAGAACAGGCATTTAAATAGTTGATAAATGAAAGCATTACCATATGAAAGACCCTCAGGCTTCCCGAAACAGCTCTAAAAAACCAAATGAGACACCTGTTCAGATTTAAAAAATGACAACAGCATCATATGGGCTAGAAAAGTTTTTTGCTATAAAATCCTCCTCCTGCAAATCTCAATGTTGGACTCTTATCTCATGCTTACCTTGTCTGGTCCTGAAGGTTTCCTGGCATTGACAATTCCCAAGCAGGAATTTATCACAGGACTTCTCTATTCTCACTACCAGAGAACCTCCCTGCTGCCCTGGAATCCATCATTTCTGGTGTAGCCACAGGGGTGTGAAGGGCAGGTTTGTTGGTGTGTGTCTGCTGGCCCACACACGGGCTGTGCTGCACTTCCCCAGGCTCACCTGTGGATCCAGAGGCTTCTGGCCCCTTTGCACCCTCACCCAGCAGGCTTGGAATAGGCTTGGAAGTGTGGCCTCCTAGTGCTCAGCATCCTCCCCAGAAATCAGCTTTTTGCTTCACACATGCTCCTAATTAGCTGTATTTAGTACCCACAAGGCAGCAATTTGATACAAATTTTATTTCAGTTTTCCAAGGAAAGTGCAGATTTTGTTTTCCAAACAGGACCTACTCAAAGGACCCTGCAGATGTAGCAGTGTGGGATGGTCAAGCTGCTGAAGGCTCAGCCTGGCTGTGCCACATGCTCATGCTTTGACTTGCCCCCTCCCTTCAAAGCTGCTCTCAGAGTATTTGGCAAGACAACAGCGCTGACACCTTCACCATACAATTTACCTAAATCCCAGGAGCAACACACCTAGAATGAGAGGGAAGAGGAGGAAAACCACGTCCCACAGGAGGTCCATGAGAGCTGGAGCCAGGACAGCACAAGCAAGACCTTCAGAGAAGATGCTTTTCCTTTTCAGTGGGGATAGAGGGACATGAACTTTGCAGCAACAGACAACATAAGAGCAGTAAATGAGGATCTTAATCTAAAAATAAGTTCCAAGAGAGACCTTAAGATTCATCTCCCTGCCAGTCCCTGCTCCCCACAGTCTGGCAGCCCAGGTGGATCCCCTGCACAGCCCTGCTGAGCTGGCAGGAAAATCGTTCCGGATGGCATCACATGGAGAAGCAGCTTTCTGGTCTGGAGTCTGAACAGAAAAGCTGGGGAAAATTCAGTTCTTTCAGAACTGAAGCAACACATTTTGTTTTAATTTGTGGTGCAATATTATCTTAAATCAGCTTCAGAGAAGAGCTGCAGAAATATTTCTGAGAAGCTAAATGAGCACCTCCTTTTCTTTCAGATTGTTCTTCAACTATCCAACTATATATCTACTATGGAAAGTTCCATAACTTTTCTGGAGATCATAGTCTGTTTTTTGCTATAGAAATTGACACAGATATTGTTCAGAAATGTATCATTCAAAACACATGGAGAGTTGACTCATCCTTTACCATTTCACTGACCTACCACCATGCTTTTCTTTTTTCAGCCACAGCCATGAACCATGATTACATCTTTAACTGCATCTTAGGAGTGTTTCAGACCTGGCTGTGCTGCACTGCAGTGGCACCCCATGGCCTTCAAACCCAGACCAGAAGTCTTCAGCTGTTGTTCATTTAACCACCTTGAGGCAAAGCCAGAACATGAGGTCTGTGAGGAGCCTTGAGCAGCTCAGATTTTCTGGGCTGGGCACAACCCAGAACTGCCAGCACTGTGCTGCTGTTCCACCCTGCCACGGGTCCATCCCCTGGCACAGCACTGCCCTGCCCCAGGAACCTGACACCCTCAGTGTGAGCAGCAGGTCCATTCAGCAGGGCAGGAGAAAACCTGCTCAAGTTAAATGAAAGGCTGAGATAAAGGGTTAGCTGGAGGATGGGAGGAAAATGTTCTTTTTGAGGATTATTTCTAGTGACTATTTTATCTCAAGGTGTCATCATTCAAAAAAGAGCAATATCACTTTTGGCAAGCTTAACTGTGGCAGGTAAGAATGCAAATAAGAGCACTTTATATTGCTGATCTGGGCTGTGCTGTAAAACAAAAAATATCATCCCCCATTTTTAGCATCCAAGACTGCTGGCAGATGGTTCTTGCTCTGGGGCTGTAACTGAGCTGTTCAAACAAGTGCGGTTTGCAGTTTGCTGCTGGGGGCTGAAAACTGGGGGAGACCCATGGTCAGCCTGGCACCAGCAGCAGGGAGAGGACATCTGCTGCAGCACCTCCACAAGCCCCAGGAGCCCAGCATCTCCTGTTCACTGCAATTACATCTCAAAAGGCAGAGACAAGAAGGGTGGATTGCTGCAGGAACAATTTAACTCACAAATAGCATGCAAACCTATTCACCTGTATGTAGATACCTCTGGGCTCCCTACTGCTACTGGAGCAACAGTGGCTGGTATTGAAGGTCAGTGCACTCAGTTTTTTATGATTTACATATTCTCACATCTAAATAATGAATTTTAAGGGGGAAATGCATTTGCAGCTGCTTTGGGTACAGTGACACATATGGTGCTTGGCACTCTGACAGGAGAAGACTCTCAGGGGGTGTGTGTTGTGTCACCACTTGGTCATATTTCCTCTCCAGGTCCATTAAATGAGAGAACTGAGAGACTGTCAGTGAGCAAGCAAGGAGTAAAACACTGTCTTTCACATCACTATGCTTTCTCTCCAGGACCAAAGGTGATGCTGAACACCAAGCAGCAGCTGGTCCAGGGCCACCCTCAGATCCTCAGGGCTGCTCCATAAACCCTTCCTGCTGTACCCTACTCTTCCCTGCAGCCAGTCTCATTCTGGCACGTGCATGGGCAGTTGCAATTTCAGCTGCAATGTTGGGTAATTTTGCTTTCCAAGCACTCTCCTTCCATCTGGGACAGGGCAAGCACCAAGGTCAGTCATCAGTGCTTCTTGGACCTGTCTGCTGCCCAGCAGGAGCATCCCAGGAAGAAATGATTGGACTTTAAATCTGAGCTGCTTCATCCTTGAAAATGTTCATCACTCAGCATTTTTTTGGATTCTTTGCAGCTTGCCTATAAATTTTGCCTCCCCACTTAAGGTCAGCCTTGCTGATGCTTCCATGGTCAGCCCTGCAAAATGCTTAACTGGCAGAAACTGGAAGCAGGAGCAATCCCAGTGCAGCTGGCAGTGGAAGCTGGACCTGACAGGAACAAGGATAATTGGTCATTCTGTGAATTCTGTGAATTGAGCATTTCAGGCTCAAAAACCCACACTGTTTTTTTACCAAGCTAAGTCACATTTCCTGGGGTGTCTGGGTGAGGGTGAGCCATGCCCAGGCACTTGCACTGTCACCCCCAGAGCTGACAGGGGTGGTGGAAGCATTGGGTGGGCCCTGTCCCCTAAGGCAGGGGACTCAGTGACCAAGGGGCAGGGACAGCACCACCCTGGCTGTGCTCTCCCAGCTCCCACCACACCCCTCACACCGCCTGACCCTGGCACAATCCACCTCCTTCCCCATTATGTTGGTTCTGGTCTTTGCTGACTGCACTACACAACAGTACAAGAGAGTTATATAGGAACATCTCCTGCTGTCAGCTTTATTTAGAACCCCAAAGTTCATTTCCTTTCTCTCCAATTTAGCTTTGCATTTCCAATTGTCACTGGCAGTGATTTCAATGCAACACGGACATCACTGTATTGGAAAATAATTACAATGACAGATTTTGTTTTGCTGTGTGAGACCTTCCACTACTGAATCTAATTACTGCTGATACTTTATGAGCTCCTCCAGCACGGGATAATTGCTGCTTTCTCTTTTTATAGAGCAAGAAATAATCAGTTGTCTTTTAAGGTGAGAAATATAAACAGCAATTAAATACCATGGTTCTCCATGACCTCTTGTCAGCTGGCACCTCTCAGAAAGACAACACAGAAAAAGGTGAGGCTTCATTTATTGCTTGCCCCAAATACACTGTTTGAAAATGAGGGAATAGGAATGCTCCTGAATTATCAATAGTTTTCTCCAGCTAAGGAAATGCATATTTTATGATGGAGAAGCAGGAGCAGCTCACAAGCAAAGCAGTTTGCTCAAAACTCACAATGCTCAGCATTGTCACCCAGCCCTTTGCAGGATCTGGCCACAAGAAAAGGTGTAGGGACAGCAAAGGCTTGAGCATGAGGGAGCATAAAACCAGACTTAACTCTACCAAAAACCTGCTGCTTTGGTCACCTTTCACCTCTTCCAGTGTTTCTAAAATATCCACTAAATCTTTTAAACATCCTGCTACCCCATCAGCATGGGACCCTTGGTTACAGCATCACATGGGGAGAAGATGGAGCAGAAGGAAACTACCCCATCCCTGGAAGTGCCCAGGGCCAGGCTGGATGGGGCTTTGTGCTCCACTGGTCTAGTGGAAGGTGTCCCTGCCCATGGCAGAGTGGTGGAACTTGATAAGCTTTAAATTCCCTCCAAAACAAATGTATCCTGTTTGAACACTGCAGACAGGTTTCTCTACCACCCACAACAGCTTCCTTTCTGCTGGGTTTTTTTCCCTTGCTTCTTTACATGAACAAAGTGCCTGCCTTTGAATAATTCATTGATGAGGTTTGTACCACTTTGTTCACAAAATCACAGTGGGGAACAGTGCTTTTCATTAAATACTTCTTTGCCAGCTCCTCTCTGTGATGGAGTCTTGCTCTGCTTGCTCTCTTGCCAAAAATCTGCCAGGCAGTGAAGAGCAGCACACCCCAGGGGCTGATGAAATGAGGGGATGGGAGGATGCTGGGGCAGCACTCCCTCACCTGGCTTGGGAAACGTCTGCATTTGAGATGAGATGTTGTGATCCTTCAGTGTCACGGCAGGAAGGTGCCTCCAGTGCTCCAGATCTCCCTGTTCCTCACCACAAAATGATGATGGAGGTGACCAGCTCAGGTTTAGGTAAATAACCCTGACCTGCTGCAATTAAGGCAGGTGAATCCTGCCACAATTTGCTGAATTGAGGAGGGAGAAAGGTGTTCTTCTTATGAATAACCATCCTGCTTCTGCTGCAGAAGTCTCATCCAAGGTAATACCCAAATGCTTAGATGCCTGATTTATAAGCAGGGAATAGACCATCTTCCTCTTGTAAAGCATTTGGAAGAATTAGTCATGTACATTCACATCACACTGGAAAAGTAGTGGTGGAAGGCATCACGAACAGCAAGCTGGAATGAATGACTAAGATCTCTATTAGTATGTTAACATTTATTTAAAATACATAGATGGCAAACCTGATGGTCATGAAAATTGCTAATAATTTATAATATAAATGAGACGTGAACAGACACAGAAACTGAATCATAAAAAATTCGTGTTGTCCTGATTTTTTTAACCCTTTCATAATGTTGATAAAAAATCACTAACACTTCAGACAGATCAGTGCTTGGCCAAAGACTTTTGCCTTTAATTTATAATGGCAGGACATCAACATGTTAAATACGTGCCTTCACTTTCCATGCTGCCTTCCTCACAAAAAGGAAAATGGATGAATTTTGATCAAGCAAGGAAATCAAGCTCTTTACTCAGCAGCAAGAGGGGAGAGAAATTTGCCATTTCCCATTCTGACTCCTGAAACTTCTTATCATTGCCACTTCTTTAATGTGGAGTAATTTGAGTTTCTCTTTTAACTTCAAAGATAGATGGAAGGGAGATTTCCATGTGGATTGCTTGCAGGAGGCCTGCAGTTGGACTGGGAAGTACTTCCAACTGCTTGGAAAAAGCTACACCTTCCTCCTTGGCTTGGCCCCCTGTGTACTACCTTGCTGCTCACCAGTGAAGAGGAAAACTGCTTTTTATCCATTGTGGCACAAAAGAACAATGCAAATGTGGCTGAAGGTGGAAGTGGGAGAAGGGATTGATTATCCTGAGGCAATAAATACCACTGATACAGCCCAGTTGCACTATTAAGTGGGGTGGAAGGACAGGAAAATAATTTCAAAGGAACTAAAGCTCTATAAACACTTCTCTCAGCCTGGTAAGACAACAAATGAGTGGTGCACCTCTCAGCAGGGATGTTTATACGGTATATCAGCTCAGATTTTATAGGTATTAATAAATGAACTTCAGTATACTTCTTGATCAGTGTCACTGTCTATAATAGTCCAGTATCACAATCACATGATGGATTTTTTTGCACATATAAACCAGATCATTATGTCTTGGATGTGGTGCTCGCGTGATTCCTCTGCAGTCCTTCAAACACACAGCCCTCTAGTTTCTAATACAGCAGCTTCACACATGGCAACTGTGTTTGCAAAGCAGGTTGCCCTCCAAGGTGGAAGCTGGATCTCAAGGCAGCTCTATAATATGAAGTTTCCAAAAGCCCTCTCAGCGATGCTAACAACAACTCATGCATTCCAAATCCCACCTGAGAGACCCAGAGGCTGTGTTGTCTGCAGAGCACTGCTGAAGAGGATGAGGACCTTTCAGATCTCTGTGCTCTGTTAATGCAACTTTTGCACCACTCACTCTGAGTGAGAGAAACGTGAGGTGCAGGAAGGAGCACTCACCCGTTTGGTGTAGTCCATGGCCTTCAGGATGGAGAGGTTCAGCATCTCCAGGGAGGCCAAAACATCCTCATAGTCTCCCATATGGTCAGCAAAATAGTCTGGGAAAACCAAGAGAAGCACGATGGGAACATGTTAATGTAACTTGAGCCAACTTGGCACAGCAAGATCTATTATTGGTGGTAACATAAACCTGAGAGGATGGCTCCAGGGGTATTTTTATACTCTATATCTATCCTCAGCCAAAGTCAGAATCTGTCCTTCAGGGATGGGAAGTGGTATGATTCCCATGAAGTTTGGGACCACTGCAAAAAGGAGATGTAAGACCCAGTAGCTCTCATTGAAAATAACTCATCAGGTTCTTTATTTCTATGCCTACTTCTGCATTTGATTATTTATGGTCTCCCTCCCTCCTACTGCTAGCATGGAGAAAGGGGTCCCAAAAGAAATCCCCTTCCCATTCCCTTAACATTCTTTGCTGCTCAAAGCATCCAAATACCTTCCAATTCACCCCAGTTTATATGAGCTGAGACTGGCCTTACAGCTTTCCCTACATTCCTATCACATTTACACCTCAGCCCACAATCACAGGTTGAACAAGCTTTTGAGAGTAAAATATGCCTTGAAAGGAAGAGAGCTGCAAGCTGGGCCCAAAAGCACGTGTTCTCCACAGAAGGAGCCACACATTCTCTGTGCCATCCTTGTCCTTTACCTTTTCGGGTGATTGAGACAGAGCACAGCAAAAAGCTGCTCCTTAAAAGCCACCAGTGCTGCTCCTCAGCCTAGGACAGGGAGCTTCACACTGAGGTGACATCTCTGTGAAGCGCAGCAAGACATAAACTTCAGGAAACAATCCCACTAATTAGGTTTTCTTGGCTTAATTAGAAGTGCCTATAGCTATTTACAGTCTGAGAACATATCCAAAGGGAAGAAGATTTTGGCAGAACCGGAATGTCACAGCATGACTGACAGCAGCTGTTCCACGATAAGTAAACAGCTTACTCTCATTGCACCGTGCTTGTTTGGTTTTTCCTTCCTACTTGGGAAAGAAAAATTGAGCAGATCTGACAGGTAAAGACTTTTTCTAAGTCCTGAAATAAAAAGCTGGGCCCATCCATTTCAGGAGAAATGAGCTGTTGTGGGCATAGCACAGCCCTTGAGATGACCAAGGAGCACATGGGAGGAGAGCAGAGCTGACTTTAACAAAGTATTCAGCTCTGCTGCTTTAGCATTATTTATTTATGTGAAGCTGCAGGGCTCAAGAAATAACTTTTAAGACACTCTCAACATTTTATAACACACAACCCATTTCAAGAGAGACACCACAGCTCCCATTTAGACAAACTGAGGGTTTATGTTTAATACTTAGAGGAGAAGCAAGCAAATAAATCACAGGCAAGGGCAGGTATTCAGCAGATAACAGATCTAGGCAGGAGCTTGTGCTGATCAATCCTTTCTCTGTCTTCCCCTAGCTTTCCCAGGAGGTGATGGGTTTATCTCCCTTCTCTCCTGGCAGCTTCACCCCTGGGAGAGGCAGTGAGATGGGATCACACTGGGTGACAGCCATGCAATTTCCTGATTTTATCAGAGTGATGGAGAAAGCCGTGAGGGTTTAAGCAATGCCACTCTTACCCCAGAGCTGTGGGGGTTTGATTTCTTGGGTCAGCTGGCAGGGAGACCTACTGCAGTAGGAATTGAGGGATGGGAACAAGCCCTTCATATCCCCAGCAAACCAAAAGGATTTTATGGAAATCTTTGTTTCTTGCCTACCAAAGCAAGGGCAAGCAGGAATAACCAGTGGAAAGGGGAAATGTTGCTGCTTTTCTTCCAGCTTGGATGCTCAAAATGGTGTGGGCAGGGGTTGAGTACACCAGGAGGAGAGAAACCCTGGACAATGTCCTGGTGCAGGCATACCCATGGGCAGAGAAGTCTTTAAGGTTTCAGGAATAAGGAGTGACTGCCTGGTGCTGGCACAGGCACCCAGTAACCCCATCTCTGTCTGCACAACCCACTCCCAGCCAGACTTCCAAAGGCTGCAATTAGCTGCAAAGTGATGAAGGTAAATGGTGAAGACCTGAGGTGGCTTCATATGTTCTTCTGCATCCTGGCACAGGAGGGGAGGAGAAGAGATGGATGAGCTCTCTGCAAGGCCACACACCTCTCTGTCCATCTCCTCCCAAAAAGCTGGGGTGCAGGAAACACTTCCCAATATCAAGCATCCATAGAAAAATACACCTGAGTGAGCAGTTTGAGTCACCTCCTAATGAAGCAAAGCCCTTCAGAAATCCCAGCTGGAAACATTCCCTTTCTGGTCAAGGTGTGGGACAAAATATTATCACAGATTTTCTGTTCAACCTTTAATTTTGGGAAGCTGTGGGAGGTACAGCAGAGGTAGTACACCCTGAGGCAGCCTGCTGGGAAACAGGAAGGCTGGCCTGGGGAGAAAGACATTACTGATTTTGCAGAGGGAGATGGGTTTATGGAACTTCAGAGCAAAGCTGGAAGCCACAACACCTCCAGAAATTAAACTGCAGCTTGTTATTGAACAGGGTCCATGTGCTTTGCTCAGCTCTGACCCCATTTGTGTTGCATGAAAATGAAAAAAGTTCTGCCAATTTTCCTGCGGAATAAGGAGAAGAGCAGCAGCAGGGCTGAGATCCCCAGCACCACAGCACTGCAATCTCTGCTGGGTTTCATGCAACCTGTGAAGGCCCTCATGCACACAATGATTGCTGCTGCCCAAAAGGAGGGACTGCACTCACCACACAGCTCCTTGGTGTCCACATTGCTGCAGGAGGGGGACAGCGAGGCAGGGAGGAAGCAGGAAAAAAGAAAGAGAAAGAAAGAAAGAAAGACAGCTTTAATGACAAGGACAGATGAAGGCTGCAGCTAGAATTCCCACAGGCTTAACTCCAGATGCCCCCCTGCAACATCACCCACCACCTCAGCATGCCCCAGCCCCCAGTGGGGACAGCCTGTGGAGAAGAGCAGGGTTGGGTCACTCAGGGCATCTTCAGCATCTGTGCAGCTGGAACAGGTTCACAAGTAATTTTGGGTGTTCCCTGAGAGGGAAATGGGTACTTGTACATCCCCCCTGAGGAGGGACCTTTGCCCAAGGGGGACCCAGCACACCTGGCACACAGCTCCTCTGACTTCCTTACAAACATCAGCCTGGCAACACCCCGGTGAGACACTCACACAGGAATGTGTTTGTTCCCGTTTACTCAAAATAAAAATTTGCAAAACACGATTTTCTCAATGGACCAATTCTCCTAATTCTGCCCTTATGAAGCAGCTCTTGCCCGGGACTGCCTCCAGGCAAAATGGCACAATTACTCCTTAACACATGAACATTTCGTTTACATAACAACAGACAAGCAGCTCGGGAAATAAAGATTGCTGCTAATCTCTCTGTGCCTCCTATTCCCACACAATCATTGGTGCCATTCAAGGACTGGAACGACCCCTTAATAGAATTATATCTTCTCCATCCATGTATACCCTGGGAAGTTATTTCTTTACCTAAACTCACCCCTGCTCTGTCTAACCTGCCAGCATAAGTGGATCAGTGCTTTCCCTGCCAGCATCCTCCTGCAGCCCTGCCCTGACACCCAGATCAAGGCAAGCACAAAGGCCTTGAGCCCAGGAGGTGCTGCCTGGGCTACCCCCTGTCTCCTGCTGAAAAAGGAGGTGGTGCTGAACCACAGCCCCTTCGGGTGGTGCTGCTGCCATGGAGAGATGTCCCCTCTTGTCTCGGCCCCTCGTGGTGCAGGACACTCCTGCAGGGCTGGCAGCTGAGCCCTGGCACAAGCTGAAGCTGCCCCTCTCTGCAAAATGAACTTCTGCACTGCTATAATTTCATCTCTTGGAGACTTACCTTCCTCAAACCCTGGAATTACTTCCCTGAATCCTACAAAACCCCCTGGGGAGCTGTGGGCTCAGCTTCCCTGGTGCTCTCATGGCCAGATCACTGAACCCACAGATCCAAAGCACTGTGCAGCAGAGCCACTCCTGATCCCAGGGGCTCTGGCACTTTGCAAGCAATTCCCAACACGGAGCTGCAGCAGTGCAGCAGCAGAGGAGCTCAGGTGAGCCCCCAGCAGGTGCATTTCCAGCCCTGGCACTGCCCCAGGACCTGGCTGGTTGTTCCCCAAAGCACACGGTCTGGGAAGTCAAATGTTGCCTGCAGACACATGCATAGGAGTGGTTTTGACAGCAGCATCACCCACAAAGTGTTTCAATAATATCTTTCAGAAGACAGTTATTGTTTATGAACACCTACTGACGTGGTTATGGGTTTGCAGCTAGGGCATGTTACTGAGAAAAAAACCCTATTACTGTATTCCATGTGATTCTGCAGTGCAATAATCGATCTGCTGCTGCCAAAATTGGTCTTTTATTTCCTCACATCTTGCCATTGTATGATTTAACTTAATTGTGCTTGAATGTTAACGCAGCTGAGACGTTGCTTTTAATTTTAAGCCATCTTGCCTTCAGAATAAGGCTAATGAAAGAAATTACTGAAGTCACAAGCTGACTTAATAAAAAAATATGATAACGTTAGGATGAAAAACTGCAAGGAGAAATCAATGGGTACTTGAGCAGGCTGTTTCCATCCCCCAGGAGTCTGCCTGCTGGGAACATTGCTGACACAGAGCCACATCCCCACCCCTCTTACAGGGGGGTTCTGGCCCAGCTTGGGAGCTGCACAGCAAAAGCCACGTGCAGTACCCAGCCACCAAACAATTTCCAGGCTGATCTGGTGGTTTAATCTGTGGTAGCTAAGCCCCACCTGGGTTATGCCAGCAGGGATTTTTATTATACAAATATTCAGGATCTGGGGTTCGGGGCTGGTGAGATGGGAGGTGGCAGCTCCTGAGGAGCTCCCTTGTCATCCCTCACCCTCCATCCCAGAGCTTCCCTTCAGAGGACATTTTTGGAGCAATCAGGCATCACAAATCCCTTCAGAAGAAAAACATTTACGTGAGCATTAGTTACCAATTTTTTTTCAGATGCCAAATATTTAACACTCCTGTACACAACAATAAGCTAAAAAGAAAAATAGTGACAAGTTGTTCTCATGTTTTTTTAGGAAAATAATTAAAAAAGTCTTTCAAGTACCAGAACACTTGGCTGTGAATTAGCTTTCGATTTTTATTACATTAATATGACTAATTCAAGAGCTTATTGAAGCCATAACCCAACTAACTAAGCAGAATATAATGAAGTTTAAGTAGAAATGAAGGAATAATTAAAGATTTCTGTGTCATACAATTTTTTCTGCATAGTAGAGCCCACATATATCTGATCTGGTTCCAAAAAAAAAAGTCTTTCATTCAAAGGAGAAAAAAAAAAAAATCAAGAAAATCCAAATATTTTTGAAAATCCAGGTCTTTTCTCTGTTTTCCAAGCAATGAGGCTGTAGCATGGAGCAGCACAACCCTGTTTGACCCCAGTCTTGCTGGGGGTGTGCACCCTCTGAGGTGACTTTCCAAGGCAAAGATGTACTTTGGAGATCCTCCATCTGCCTTTTGGCACATAATTGCTCAAACAGAAGTAGGAAGCAAACACAAGAGCTCGGACTCCAACCCAGACCACCTTCTGAAAAGGCAGAGCCCAAGCCACAAACTACTGTGGCCACAAAAAAGGACAGTTCATTGCCACCACTCCCCCCTTTTAAAGGCACTGGGGTCGTTTGACCAGATAAACATATTGGCAAGAGGGAAATAGTTTTCTCTCCGGGCTCACATCCAGCTATTTCAAAGGAAAAGAAAAGACCTCTAAGTGTGATACTCCTCCTGTGTGTGTGGGAGTTTAAAGAGCAATGACCATGCTGGGAGAGCATCCCCTCAGTGGGCTTAATTAAGTGAACTTGTCCAGAGAGTAATTACTGATGCATGACTTGTGCAAGCAAGAGGCTGCCCTGAGTAATGGCTGTGCCTCCTACATACTCCAGAAAGAAAACCATTTCTCCCCACAAAGCCCCACCCAGCATTAAATTGTGTTTTAATGAGCACCTGAGCTAATGAGGATGCCTGGGAAGTCACATCTCTCTTGCCATGTCCCTGACTGGGGATTGTCCATGGTCAGGCTTTTATCAGAGCTCTCCTGCACTGACTCTGCTGCTTTTCCATCAGTTCATGAGCTTTTTTATTTCTGTAAAAGCCTTTCTTGAAACATGCTGCCATCCCTGAGACTTGGTCCTGGACAGAAGACCTGTTGCATCAGGGTGTCCAAGAGCCCAGGGATTATGGCACCAGGCTGAGCATCCCAGCAGCCAGACCTCTGGGTGGGTGAGGGTACCATGCAACCTCCAGCTCTTGGGTCAGAACCTCCAGCTCGTTGGTCCAGATCAACCTAACATTTTCTTAAAGAAAATCAATGTTTTCCACCACAAAAAAACCCCCAAAAACCTATTTCTGGAAACTTCCTGTGATGATGATTTGCATTAGCTGTTAATAAGCAAGCCCAGTGGAGCAGAACACAGGAGGGAGCACCCAGAGGACATCCCAGGAGGGCTCAGCAGGGTCAGGGATGTCCTGGTCCAGGGCTGCTGCTGACCTGCAGAGGCGCCTTGCAGCAAAACCAGCCAGGACTCTGCAATCCAGCCTCTCTCCCTCTCCTTCCCAGCATCTCCCTGCCTCCCTAAGGCAAGGCTGATGGCCTCTGACTTGCTGTTCTTAACATATTTTTCCAGACTTCAGCTGAAGAGAGGAGAGGAAAAGTTATCTCAGAATGAAAAAGATAATGTAGAGGAGAGGAGCATGAAATTCCCTTCCTGGGTTTCAGCTCAGCCCAAGGAAAGGTGTCCCAGGCACTCCCAAAGGGCAGCACAATCAAAAACATAACAGGAATTCAGAAATTGCAAATACATCAAAGTCTCATCCTCATGTTTCTCATGCAAATATCTGCCTGGATGTGCTGCTCAAATGCTGCTCAGTGTCCCATCAGCTTCAGCTGAGGATAATAACCCTTTTCCTTGGGCAGATGAAAGGTTTGCATCAGCAGCCACACGGCTTAGTCACTTCACCAGCACAGAAAATGGAAGGGCTTTTTTCCTGAAATCACGTTCCACTTTTATTTCCATCTTTTATTCACAGCTTTGGGTTTGCTGCAAGGCTTCAAACGAGCACGGAAACAAATTATCCTCTAGCATTAACCACCTGCAGAACTCATTTTCATTTAGGAAAGACTAAAAAACAACAAGTGCAGCTGGAATGCATTATTATATCTGATGATAAGGCTTCCAGCCCCATCAGCAGCAGCACTGTGTTATCTCAACACCTCAGAAGAGGCAAATATGCATCCAGATGCCTACTAAGGGGTCACAGATGGTCACTTCTGATCATTGATTTCTGAGCTCAATGGAACATGTTTTACACAAACCCCAGAGTGAGAGAAATTATTCCAGGCAGAGCAAGAGAAATACGAAATACTGGATGCCAGTCAGGAGCTGAATAATTCTAAAGAATTAAATAACTTTCCAAGCCCATCATTTTATCTTCTGGTAAACCCTGGCAAATCCTTCCTAAGACCTATCCAAATACCTCCCTTATACCCACCTGACTGCTTAAGAAAAAAACCCCAGACCACTTTATGGTACTACTTATAAAAGGACTTCCAAAATCTGGTGTGCCACATGCAGAGGAACAGCAGAAACCACATGCCAAGGCTGTCCACAACCAGAAGGGCATGCAGCCACCTGCAGCTTCAAATGGCACAGGCAGAGAAGGATTCAGAACATGTGTCAGTTTTGGGCTTCACTTCTTTGGCTGTGGCAAGCTGGCAATCAGAGTTCTGGTGCCCACCTGGCTTTACTTTAAGGGATGGTCTTTATCAGCTGCCAAATGTTTCTTGCATGACATAAACCTGTGATGTGCTTCACAGGAATAATTCCAAGGTGCACATACTGGTGCAGGCACAATTGCCCTGCTCCCTACCCAGTACAACAATAAAGCCAGTGAGCCTGAAATAACCCAGCAGGAATTTGCTTTTCCCAGTGGGGCAGAGAGTACCACTATGGGGAGCCATGAGGAATGAGCTGGCACAGGGTTCATCATCCCCCCAGACAGAGGTTCCTCCCAACATCCAAATTATATGAAAGAGGAAAGGTTTTGCAGAGTGCATATGGATCAGCACCTCACTGGGACACATCCAGCACAACCATTTAGACTAAAACACCTATGGAGAGCAGCTCCCATGGGGCTCCTGAAGGGGAGAAAATGCTGCCTTCTCCTAAGCAATAACTTTATCCTTCCCTTGGCATGTGCTCCATCACTGAGCACCTGGAGAGCACAGTAAGGGCCTCTGAAAGCCCAGCAACAAAACATGATTTTCTCCAAAACCCTGGAACATAGAAGGGAGGGGAAAAAAATAGGAGCAAAGAATTGCCCGGAAATGGAGAGAAGCAAAGGGAGGATTTTGCATGAAGTTTTCCCCTATTAATTTTGTAGTACAGTCTGCTGACCTGTGGTGCAGGGTTGGGGTTTATAACACATTCTATGTACTTTGAGAGATGCTCTCTTTCCTCCTACTTGCCCTTGCTATCTACAGGATTTTCCCTCACCAGCTGGGCTGGAGTGCCCCCCAAGGATGCTCTGCTCACCTAACCTGGGGTTTGGCTTCTTCCTGCTCCTTGCACATCTTTCCTGGGCATTTAGGCAGATGGTGACCAAGATGGGGCAGTTTTGCCTCTTTCACACCCTGTGCCAGGTGTGGCTCTCTGCTCAGCAGGATGGAAGGTGAGCAGCACTGGGGCTGCACTGCCCACCTGCATCCAGGCCCACTGCACAGTCATGTTTCAGTATTTAATATACTTTAATATTTTCACACGATTTTCTCTGCAGCCCCTTGCCTTTCTAAGCCATCTGAGCTCTCATTAGCTCAGCTGCTGCCCAGATCCAGTTTGCAAAGCACACACCCACGTTCAGTGGAAGTGCTGGTGCCCAGAGCTGTGAGCTCTGCTCTGTGTGCTTCCCTCTGGAGCACCAGGGCAGCAGAGTCCTCATTAAAAGCCAGTAATCTGGAAAACACTGATTTTTCAAGGCAAACTGAACTGACCTTCTCTACAAACAAGCACAGTGAATCTGGTAGGCTCAGGATAAAACACACTCCTTTATTCATGCTGCTGCAAGGCTGCTCCCTCCCTGCTCAGTGAGACCCTGTGGAGGTGCTGCAGTCACACAGGGGGTCCATGGTGGACCTGCTCTGCCTGTAGCAGCACACAGAGAAACCAGGAGTTCTCAGCTCCCTGCAGGCTGGGCTCTCCCTACCCAAGCCAGACAAAAAGCATCTCAGAGAGCCACCACTGTGGTTTCAGCATGGCCAAAGATGCTCTTTTAGGTGCTGTTATGATGGGGAAGACCAGCAGAAGACCTTTGCTACCTTCTCCTCCTTGATGTGGAAGCCCCATGGCAGATCCCTGAGTGTGTCTGGTGGCCCTCCTGGGGACAGTCAGCAGAGTGCCTCAGCCTCCTACACCCCTTGCCCAGCCCAGCCTGCAGGGTTTACAGGCACAGCTGCCCACTGGCATGCCTCCCACCATGCCTGAGCCTGAGCTTAGCCCAGAACAGCTTTCATGGGAATGTGCCTGTGTTACCAATCCTATCCCAGGATTGCAAAAGAAAAGGACAGGGGGAAAAAAGGGTGGTTCCCACTGAACACTGGCTCCTAACTGATATGTCATGAGGCTGAACACCCCCAGATGGGTGGCACACTTCCAGAAATGCCTGGACTTGCTCCAAAAGCCTGTGATCCTGGAGTGCAGATGCCCTGCCAAAAGGCAGTTGCCACAGCTCAGGAGCAGTAATGAGGGGTGTGATGGGAGGGGTCTCCCTCCAGCCACTGACCTGCAATACAGCTGCATTCATCTTGTAGCAGTAATAAACATTATCAAAATGACACAAGCAGGCAATTAAACTGGCTAAACACAATCCCTAAAGTCCCAGACATCCAAGTGCAGCTCTGGATGCAGCAGTGGAAGGGCCCTCTGCCCACTGTGACCTGGTTAGCTCAGCTGGTCCGAGCAGGGTGCTGGTGAGGGAGTTTGACCCCCAGAGGGACCATCCACACAGGAGCTGCACTCAATAATCCTTGTGGGTCCCTTCCACAGCAGAACATCCTGTGAGATCCAGGTGCTGGTCCTCCTTTGGATTCATCCCCAGCTCTCCTGGCAGAGCCCCTGAGCTCCAGCACAGCTTTACACTCACCAGTCCTCAAGGAGAAGGTTTTGGTGTGGGTTTTCCTGGCTTTGAAAAATGGGGAAACTCCTGCAATGGCAGCTCGTGCTCTCAGAGGCTCCCAGGAGTGACCCTGCTGGTCCCCAGGGAACATGGACCATGTCCCTCTCCCTCCCCATGGGGGCTGGGGGCAGTGCCCAGGTGTGGGGGGCAGCTGGCAGCAGGTCTGAACACACCAGGGCTTGGTTTGCCTGTGGTGTGCTGACAGGAACACCCCTGCTTTCCTTCTGCAGCTGATAGAACCAGCATGGGCACTTTGTCAGGGGGAGGACTAAACACTGCTTTTTGCAGCACAGCTAATTTAATTTCCTTTCAGGGACCTGATATTTACCATAAAGATGGAGACCATCACAACATAGCATTATTTGCTAGTTCCTCCTTTTCAAAGACTGCTGCTGTATTTCAAGGCTGGTTCAGCTCCTCACTCCCTTGGCACACTGATGCATTCTGTAGCCACGGGGACTTGTGAAACCCTGGTCATAGCTTAGCCAAGCCTCCATGGAACCCAATTTCCTCTGTACAGCCACAGACAGGTGTCAGAAATAGCACAGTGAAGGGCCCAGTTGTCTCTAGACCATCCTCAGAAAGTCCCAGGCTTCAAACCATCCCTGACACAGACCAGATGCTTTCTTTCATCAGCAGTTCCAAGACAACCAAAACAACATTTTCTGTGCGGTGAAGTGTTTGACAGAACAAAACACCCAGCTCTAATTACCAAGGGCAGCAGGAAAAGTGACTGAATATGGATAAAAATGAAACAATGGTCTGGATGCTGTTGAAAAACATGCTCAAAGCTCTCACTAGTTAAAAAAGAAATAAATGTCCCTTTAAAAAAAGGCAGGAGCAGTAAAGTGGCACCTGTGAAGTACCAGACATTTGTTGGTTAGTTCATCCATCACAGCTGCAGCGTGGCACTGCAGGCTGCCACTCACTGCCACACCCTCCTGCTTTGCCCAGGGCTCCAGAACTGGAGTTTGGGCTCTGCAGTGAGCCAGGCTCAGCACCCTGAGCCCTTCCTGCCCTATGGCTTCCAGAGAACATCACCCAAAATGCAGCACAAGGGGCAATTTCCCACAAAGGGCTGCTCATGAGAGTCCCAGAATCTGGGGCGTGCAGGAGGAGCCCAAGGCAGAGCAGCCCCACTGCTGCCCTTCACAAAGCCCTGCACCTTCCTACCCATGGCCACCACAGCCTTCTGCAACTCCACTGTGGGCAAGGGAGGGGTTTTCCTTCTTCCACATCCAGCTGGGGCCACCCAGGATCTGTGTGTTGAGAGCAAAGATTGGTGGAGCTGTTTCTGAACAAGGAAGAAAATTTTGGGTGAGTAAGGCACAGAATCACAGAATCACAGAACAATGAGGTTGGAAGAGACCTCTAAGAACACAGAGTCCAGCCTCTGCCCTAACACCTCAGCTAGACCATAGCACCAAGTGCCATGTCCAGTCTTTTTTAAACACATCCAGACATGGTGATTCTACCACCTCCCTGGGAAGAGCATTCCAGTACTTAATTATTCTTTTGGTGAAAAATTTCTTCCTGATATCCAACCTGTCCCTTCCCTGACGTAGCTTGAGACTGTGTCCTCTGGTTCTGTCAGAGACCAACCTTCCCTTCAGGAAGTTGTAGAGAGTGATAAGGTCACCTCTAAGCCTCTTCTCCTCCAGGCTAAACAAGCCCAGCTCCTTCAAACATTCCTCACAGAGTTTGTGTTCCAAGCCCCTCACCAGCCTTGGCAATGTCCTCTTGGATCATTCCTTGTATCTTGTGAAACCATTTCATGGTTTATTGTCACAGTTGGCCAGAACCTCTAACCACGCACTCACAAAAGAAGAATCTCTTGAAAAGCTCACAAAAACTCTGAGCAAGATGATAACACAAAAAATCTCCTGCTAACAGCACAGTTAATATCCTGAAAAATATCTCAATGCAGCACACTAATTTACTAAGCTTAATCCTACAGTTTCTAAGCATAGTCAGCCCCTAAAGTAAAACAGACATTTAGTGCAGTATGAAACATTTTCAAGTCTCTGCATGTGCCAAATTCCTAATAAATTACATCAAAACCCTCCTTTTTTTTAATGGATGACTTTTTCTTGAAAAATATCACTCTGCCCACAAGTGCATCAAAGAAAGAGAAGGCAGGTTTAATTACAGCCTACAAGTAACCTGGCTCCTAGGAGGGATGGCACTTCCAAATGTATTAAACTGATGATTACTGTGTGGAATATATTCATCACCAGGCAGGGCCAGGCAAAACTGGGACTGAGGCCTTGGAAGGATGGGCTGGACACCTCATGGTCAGCACAGAGACAGCACAGGCAACTTCTTTGCTCTCAGGGTCCCCAAAGCTCCCCTTTGGAAACATAGCACGATTTTCTGTGATATTATCATCACGCTGCATTGAGATAGCTGATTATTTAATTCTGCCATCCTGGTCCCATGCAGAGTCTTCAGCCCACATCCAGCAGCACAGCCTGCTTGTAAACCCCCTCTGCATCTCCCAAAGGCATTTCAGGAGCAGTAAATAAGCAGTTTACAGCACATCAATTCTGCTGTCAGCCTTGCTCACAGTGATCAGCCTCAGACAGAGTTTTTAAATGCCAGCTGTTTGGGTGCGCTTGGACTGCTGGGAATGTAAACTCTTTCCCAGGGATGGCTGCTGTAACTATTTTGGGTTTGTGCGATATGGATTCCCTATTTGCAGAAAAATACAAAATAAGTAACAGGAAGGAGAAGAACGGTTTCAGCCTGTGATGCTCATTCACAAAATCATGAGGCGGAGCGGCGCCGAGCGCTCAGGAAAGTGCTTTAAAAACCACAGAAACACCAAGTTGTCCGCAAGGGCTCCCACCCCCTGCTCCCCACCCAAGGAGCGCCTTTCCAGCCTGGCCGGCCGAAAGAACGAGCGTGTCCGAGCTCGGCCCGCAGGCGGGCGGCTGCGGCCCCGCACCGGGAGCGGCCACCGGGAGGGATCTCCGGGAGGGATCTCCGGGAAGGGATCTCCGGGAAGGGATCTCCGGGAAGGGATCTCCGGGAAGGGATCTCCGGGAAGGGATCTCCGGGAGGGATCTCCGGGAGGGATCTCCGGGAGGGATCTCCGGGAGGGATCTTAGGGAGCGGTCACCGGGAGGGGTCACCGGGAAGGGTCACCGGGAAGGGTCACCGGGAGGGATCCCCGGGAGAGGTCACCGGGAGGGATCAGCTGCAGCGATCCTGCCGATCCGCGGCCGAGCCCTGCGGCACCTCCCGCTCCCGCAGCCGGGCTGCTGGGCAGGGCTGGGGGCTCGGGCCAACCCCCAAATGCCACCGCAGGGACCCCGGGGACACTGTCGAAGCCAGGGCTGTGTCAGCGCCCCCCGCAGCAGGACAGGAGGAGCTGGGCAGCGGGCGGAGGATGAGCCGGTGACAGCGGCGGAAAGGTGAGAGAGTTCACAGCCCGGCTGGAAATCGCTGCCCGGCTTTGGAGAGGCTCCAAGCCCCTGCAGGGCTGAGTTACCCCAAAGAGCCATTCCCAGCAGCCCGAGTGACCTCCCTCGCCCCGCTGCGTCCCCGTCCTGCCCTCCCCGGCAGCCCAGCCAAGGGGTGCTGTGGTACTTCACCTCCTCAGAGACACGACACTGGCACAAATACCTCTGGCTTCGGCAGAGCTACACCCCAGCTGCTTTTTCACACACTGCCCTCCACTTGTTGGCCCTCTCCTTTATAGCAAAAGAAGTCATCTATCCACGTTTTTAAGCTCTCATTATTTCTTTTAGCTCAGTTTTGAAAGCAGACCACTAAAACAAATGAATGCTCTTTCTGGAAGGAGGAGAGGATCTCTTATGTTTTTATGCACAAGCTGGCAACACTACAAAACAGCCAGAAATGGCCTTTTTTGATAAGTGAATATTTAACATTTTGCCTATTTCCACTTGATAAGAAAGCCTGGGCTAATCCAATTTCTACTTGTAATCTCTGTAATATTGAACTGCAAAAGAGAGAGGGATTGTTCAGAACTCAGCTGAACGGGTTGCTAATTGCCAGAAGGAAATAACAAGATATTGAGAGCATGAGGTAAAATTCTCCTTTTAGATTTTGCAGGTATCTTGTTTATTACCAAAGTTATATGGAGGAGAGGAAGAAATTAGAGCAGCAAATGTGCAGGTTTGGATATGTAACACACAACTGGCAGGGAACAAGTAAAAGAATAGTAAAACAAGAAATCCCTGGACCCTCTTGCTGTATTTTTCCCAATATCTTTGTTTCTCATGAATGCTTTTCTTCTGCCATTGAAAAATTATCTAAAAAACCTCCTCCCAAATCCAGTCCCCAGGCAGACAGCTTGCTCTGCCCACCAAAGAGCAGCTGGACATGTCTGCTGCTTGATGCTGGTGCCCTAAGGACATTTACCCAGAAAAAACCCCAATAAATTTGCACAATTGGAGCTGCAAGCAAAGTCTACAATCTCCTTGAATGCCTCAGACATGACTCAAACACAAGTGGGTGGTTAGAATGAAATACCTTGGTCACTTTAATGGTTTTAATGAAAGACCTTGGTGTCTTTTCATTCCCTAGCATGGAACACCAGTGATGCAGACTGACCCTGCACAATCCAAAAAATGAGGTGCTGAGCCCCTTTCCCAGCTAGAAAGGTCCCTGATGTGATAGTTCTTCACTCCACTTGCACAGATAAGCCCTCCCCAGTCCTCTCACTCTGCAGAAAACACCAGCCTGCTGCTCCCAGAGCCAGTCTGCCTCAGCACAGGACACCCCCTCCCCAGGGACCTGGCAGAGAGCCTGCCAGGGAAAACACCTGGGAAATTGGATTAGAAATAGAAAAATGGTCTCAAATGTTAGTTCCAACAAGATTCTGGGCAGTTTTTCAGCTTTGTGTTTCTTGCAGTGACCTTCCCACTGGGGGATTTGTTTCTAAGCCCCTTTCCTTTGGTGAGCCTGAGACGTTCTGTGTCTCTGTCAGCACAGATGCTGAGCACCAGCCTTGGCACCAAGCATTTCTTCACTTACATGAAAAACAGAGCACAGTGCAGTTTAAATGACATGTTTAGAGAAGAATAAGCTAGGACTCAAAAACATCTTCCACATAAACAAAATCCACCAAGTGCCCATGCTCTTGAGAGCCAGAAATTAGAGCAAGACATGTAATTTTTGTGCAATCATTTTGTCCCTTTCAGAAGAGACAAGAACTATCTCTTGAATCAGTTAATCAAAATCTTGGCTGATTAAACCATGCCTGGTTTATTTCCCAGGGAGTTAATTGAGAACATTCCATATTCAGAAATGAAGCTGGCTTCAATGGGCACAGCCATCTCTGTAGTGCAGGTTTCAGACAAACACAGCATTCCACTCAATCAGGTTTGCAATGCAAATAGCCAAGATTAGAGAGGGGGAGAAAAAAAAAAAAGGCCAGGAAAATATACTCAATCACAATCATCCTTGTTCTTGCTCAAGAAGTAGGAACACTTTCTATTCAAATTTGAGAGGACTGGACTGCAGAAACCCAGAGAAAAGCACAGAGAGCAGAGCACTGCTCCTGAAGTCTCCCCACACACAGGGGATTCTCTCAGAGGGAGATTTCTCACAGCAAAGGACACCAGACCTGGGCTGGGTGGTGGGAAGGCAAAGCACCTCCCATAGTGCCTGGAGGGACAGTGGCAGCCAAACAAAGCAGGAACAGCAGACCTTTTCCAGCAGAGGGAAATGAGGACTGGAGCAGAAGGAGAGCAGGCAGCTGTGCAGAAGGTACTGAAGGTGTCCAGGTCTGGAGCAGGACTGTGCTGGAAGGGGGGTGTTGAGAAACTCATCTTCACCTTTGGGAATTGATGCACTCAAAGTAACAGAGAACCAAAATCAATCTGTGGAAAGTGTAAGACCCATTTTGAGAGCTTCTGGCCCCACAGCTGACGATGCCAGTAAAAGCAGGGGCAGTCCAAAACTCCCACCCTGTCCTCACTGGCACTGTGGGTCCCTCCAAGTGCTGGAGCTGACTGCAGAGCTGGGAGCAGCACAGCTGTGTTGGCACAGTGCTCCTGGGCCTGACGTGCTCTGCTCCACTGTGGGACTAATTAGTGCAGGCAAAGAAGCTCATCAGGATCATTACCTGCTTCTGAGGTGGCTCTGCTCCTGTCCCCCAGCTCTGGAACTGACCAGGCTGGTACCTGCCCTGACCACACCCTGCACCTCTGCACCCTGAAGGACCCCAAATTGCTGATCTAGAACACAGCTCCCTGTGACCCCAAATTGCTGATCTAGAACACAGCTCCCTGTGACCCCAAATTGCTGATCTAGAACACAGCTCCCTGTGACCCCAGATTGCTGATCTAGAACACAGCTCCCTGTGACCCCAGATTGCTGATCTAGAACACAGCTCCCTGTGACCCCAGATTGCTGATCTAGAACACAGCTCCCTGTGACCCCAGATTGCTGATCTAGAACACAGCTCCCTGTGACCCCAGATTGCTGATCTAGAACACAGCTCCCTGTGACCCCAGATTGCTGATCTAGAACACAGCTCCCTGTGCTCCCTGGGCAGCTGAGGGGTCAGAGCAGGAAGGCTCCTTCCTATCCTCAGAAGGATGCTGCTCAGCACCCCAAAGGTGGGTGATCAGTTCTCCCCTCCATCCCCTGCAAACCCCTCTGGAGCACAGCCTGCCCAGGTCAGAGCCTCAGGGATGGAGGTGGCACTGCCAGGGGCAGTACAGGCTGCAGAGCTCAGGGGGCTGCAGTTCTCGGTTTGTCACAATCCTCTGGCAACAGTGACAGCCTGGGGAAGCTGCAAAGGCTTCTGAGAAGCTGCTGTTAATTATCCCACATGCACGCTCCAGCCTCTTCTGGTGTTTGCCACTGGAGAGAAGAGCTCATTTAGACCTGGGGAGGGGGAGAACAAAGCCATTAAGGAGTAGCTGTAAGCCCAGCAAAGAGATAACAAATGACAGAGCAGCAGAATGCTAATGCCATGTCCTTGTCTCCTTGTGAATGGACCTGTACAGCTCATCTGAGCAGTCCTGCTCCAGTGAGCAGATCTCTCCCCAAAGGATTCTCCTCTCCAGCTATGAAAAATGAATGAGGTAGAAAAGGAATTTTTAAAATCCCTTGCAAGGACTGCACTTGTTTGGTCAACAGCCATGTCTGACATCCCAGTGCTTTCCCAAGAGCTGAGAGGTGCTTCCTCCTTCCAAGGGGATGCAGAGGGGGAGTTAGTGCCAGCCCAGGGAGCTGGCAGGAGATGGGAGCTGTGAGCCAGGCAAAGCCAGCTTTGTCCAGTATCACAAATATATCACAGTAATACCTTTAAAGGGTTTCATCTGTTCATTTGTGACCCTGAAACTTGTCTGACTTTACATCTGCAAAGACTTTTTCTTTTTAAAATTGATACATCTTGTTAGAAAAAGTAAGAAAGTGTGTAGACAAGTCTGCAAATATAACTGAATTTCTCAGGTAACCATTAATCCAAAGTTTTCTAAAGCCCATTTCCACCACTAAACCAAAAGCATATATTTAGTTATGTGTGCCCATACATCACACGCACATATATTGCACATTTTTTGTGCTGTTCCAGTAGCTTTGGTATTAATTGTAACATATCATTATTTCTCCAGTAATCTTCAGGCAGCTCCTCAAAGAGCACTGCTGAAACCTCCTGAAATAACAGCTAAAACCAGTGGTGAAAAACTACCCAGCAATGTCTTGTTCCTGCCCCCCAGCTGTAGCTGGAAGGAGAGAAGGGGGGCAGACAGTGTGAGCAACAGAGACAAAAATGCTACTTTTTTGTTGTTTTTAAGTGATAGCAGCTTTATAAATATAATTTTGCCAAAAAATGCCAAGAAAAACACATGACACATTTTGCCTGTTCCTGCTGCCAGATGAGTTATTTGGTGATTGTGGGACCTACAGCCCAGTTCTTGCATGGAGACACCTGCTACAAAACCTGGGCTGGGTGTTTGAAGCCCATGCCCAGCACCCCACACCTAGAGACACTTCCCAGGCAGTCAAGAAGAATGGAAAGAGCTCATCAGTGCTGCTGGGTTGTTTTGGAATCTCCCCTTTCAGTTCAGCATCCTGCCAAGTGCACCCTGCTGTCAGAGGCATCTCTCTGGGCTCTGGGACAGAAGCACAGACCCCTCCAGCCACAGCACCTCAGGACTGACCCCCAGAGCAGCACAGCTACTCCTGCAGCCACAGCCCCCCTCATCCTCCCCCCCCTCTGCCCAGATTTTCTCTTTTCCACTGTCTCCCCAGCTAATCCCAGTCGAGAAACTGGTACAGACATTCACTTTATCTACTCCAGTAAGGCAGCTCTCAGATTCTAAAAATACTCCAGGAAATTGAATCAACATTTTGTAATTGGCTGGTAGCAGCAATTACTAATAATCAGCAGGAACATAATCTTCTTCATTTTCTCCTCTTACTGTAATCTCAATAGCAAACTTTGCTTTGCACACTAAACAAACACAATGGCCAATATTTAAAAAAATGGGTAGATAAAGCAGAGTTTCTAAAAACTTAAAAATAAATAAACTTCCATCAAATGGCAAAAAACTGGAATTCAAACAGCTTTTGGGAAAGATGAAGTTAATATTGTTCCTGTTCTCCCCTGTACAATGGAAAAAGGAAAGCTCCACTGCCCTCCTCTGACTCAGGGGCAGCAGCCCCAGGAGTGCAGCCCCAGTGCCTGGGGGCAGCCCACCCCCTGCCAGGGTGCCCAAGGCACAGCGAGGGGAGCACACAGGACTTGGACTTGAAGGGCTGTACTGGATGCAAGGCTGCATCAAGCAAACTGCCCAGTTCATGGTGAAAAACGCTTTAGCAGAAGGAAGCCTGCCTCTGAATAGGTCTTCTGAAGACTAAGGCAGCTCTTGCAGATTAAAAACAAGGAAAATTTTCCTTGCCCAGCCAGATGAATTTGCTGTGGATGTCTGTACTTTCTAAATCAATAAAGCAGTGCCAATTCATGCAAGGGTTTGACTTGGAAGCGTGACCAGCTCCTTGCTTTTCCTTGCAGCCAAGAAGAGCAGATGCTCTGCTGCTCTCTGCAAGTTTCAGTCCCTAACAGGTATTGATGGCTCTATCAAGCCAGCTTGGCCAAAGACAATCCCTGCTGGATGGTGGGAGCTCTTGCCACGCTTGGGAGCTGCTCACCAAGGCTCCCTGCCAGCAGCACTGCTGCATGGCATTTACAAATGGCTCATTTTCTCTCTGTCCAGTTTAGATGTCAGCCCTTACTAAGGCTGGGAGAAGCTGCAATTTTCCTACAATCCCCAAATTTGCAATCAGATTTCCCATTTCAAGGAGACCAGAAGAAATATCCCCAGACTCACCCCAAGTGCCCTGGATTGCACAGGAACCATCTGCATCCTTCCCCTGATAGGCTCAGGCAAAGCTAGAAATTATTTCAGAGCAGAGGCAGGTGAGCACCCAGGCCCCAGAGTCTATTGAGAGTCCACCTGGGAGCATCACCTGGAGCTCAATAAATAGACCCACAAAGCATGAGGCAGCAGCTGTGGAAGAAGAGCCTTTAGAAAGGATGGATTATTCCCAGAAAGTTTAAATAATCACTAAACTTTCTTTGGTTCAGGGAAAGGTAAATATCAAGCTGGTCTTTGGTAGTTTTGACCTTGGAAAACTTTGGGAAGTACACACATTGAAGGGACATGATTTTGATAAACCTCACATTTACTTTGCTCTTGGAAATTCTTCAGCAGTCCCTGTACTGTGTTGATGAGTTTTACAGCTGCTGCTTTGGTGCCAGTGCCCTCCAGCACAAGCACTGCTTTCCATTGGATCTTCTGGATGGGTGGCAAAAAATGCAGCACTGACGTGGGCAAAACCCCATCTCCCTGCTGCCAGAAGGCTTTATAATTAACCAGATTATTCGTTTTCAATCACTTGCTTCAAGACTTCTTCATTTGGAATTGGATTCTCTTTTCTTTGGCTTTTTGGACAGATTTTTTCTCTCCAGAGGAATAAGAGTCACACTGGAATGTGACTCAAAGCTGGTTTTCATCTGCATTTTCAAACAGACAAAACCACTCAGGCTTTTGAAGGCAGATTCCTCTTGGAAAGGGAAGCCCCAGCAGTGGCTTGTGTCCTCTGTGCTGGTGCCCAGTGCTGCTGTCCCCTGCTGGCAGGGGGCTCCTCCCAGAAATCCATGGCTTTGGGCTGATCCCAAGTGCTGCTGGCACCAGACACTGCCAGGGTCTCACAAACACCTCAGACCCCACAAAGGCAGAGGGAGCACTGAGGGACAGACAACAGGCAGAGGGGGGAAGGAAACATCAGCTGCTAAGGAGTCTGTCACCTTAATCTGTAGCCTGGCACAGCCTGCAGGTGTTTGATGCTCAGGGACAGCAGTCGGGGGCCATGTTCAGCTCCAGCTTGATGTGTCAGACTGAAGGCACACCTGGAGCCCTCCTCTGCCATCATTGCTCCCTGCTGCTGTTGCAGCCATGATGCTGACAGTGCAGGGCTGCTCCTGGTCAGCCCTTGCTGCCTTGGCCAGGCTTTGTGTGGCCAGAGGGGCCAAAGCCTGTCCCCACCTCGGGCTGTGGGACCAGAGCAGGGGCCAAGCATCCCCTGTGGTGGTTACAGGGCTTGGGAAGGAGCTCACCTTGAAGATAAAGGGGTTTGTTTCTTTAAGTGCTAGAGCAGCTACTGCTTCCCAGGGCATTTTTTGGATTGGAAGTGAAGTAGGCATGGTCCAGGTGCAGGGGATACAGAGACATCACATAGGTCTGTGCTTAGAGAGATTCACACTGCTGCCTGTTAGAGCACAGCAAAGCTTTTAGATTAAGTGAAAAAGGTAAAGAGGTATTTAAATGCCCACATTAATCTAAGCATCATTTCAGATGCTGTAAAGGCCAGAAAATGGCCTGAAAAAACCACCAGGACAAAAGAAATCATAATGGCTGTCAGGATAAGACACAAACCAAGCAGAAATGGAGATTTAGAGAGTTTTGCAAAGCAAGCTGCACTCCTGCAGCCTGTGCAGAGGTGAAGCACTGCACACCCCTGCCATGATCCAAACACTCTGTGGAATGGAAGGGTGCCAGCACCCTGAGCTTACTTGGTGTTGTCTGAGTCAATGGTGTGAAAGAGCTTCTCAAGTTCCTCCTCGTTGAGTGTCCCATCAGAAAAGAAGGCCTGGAACTCCTCCAGGGACAGCTTCCCATCATCTGCAAACAGCAACACAGCACCATTAGGGAGCAGCAAAGTGAGGGGGCAAGGCTGAACATCCAGAGTTATTTACAGATTTAAAGCTTCACACCAGAATGATCTCCAAGTGCTTCTGCAAAACTGGCCCTCAACCAAAGCAGAGCTGGCAGGCCCCAGGGTGGGACCCTGCAGATCTGGCTGGCCCAGAGCAGAGGAAGATGCTCCTGGGTATGGATGCACTGGCCATTGGCAACTGACTGGGCTCTTAACCCAAAGCATGGCTCAAACCCAAAGAGGAAAAACTGGTCAGCTTCATCCTAAAACTGAATTACATTTAAGAAATTATGGAGTGTTTTCTCTACCCTATGTTGAAAGGATGCAGTATGCTCATTAAGGGACATTTTCCAGATAGGAAAAGACCCTGGGCTGGAATTACAACAGACCCAGCAGTATCTCTTGCCATCTCTGCATCCTCTCCAGCACAGCCCATCTCTCTGCTCTGGACAGAAATATTAAATGGAAGCTATTTCACTGATGTGGAAATCTGGCCATAGACTTTCTGTTATTTTATATATTGGTCCCAGTGTTCATTTAATACTGGGGCCACTATGGACTCCTTAAATGACTGAGAAGAAAAGGAAATTATCAAATTCATGTACAAGGAGCTAAAAGAAAGACTCTCACAAGCTGGACTGGTAAGGTGACAGTGACATTTAACTGATAGATCTGGAGCCTTGCTCTGTGCTCTGTGGACAGGAACAGAACTGGATGTGAGAAAGCTCCTGTGAAGCTCAGCAATAAAGCAACAGGAGAGAGACAGAAGAAACTCTAAAGAAACTTTAGTTTATCATTTCTTGTCCAAGCTGGTGACACCACACTCTGGTGTGCAGCAGTGCCTGGGGGGGAACCAGGTCCCATATTATTTCAAATCTTTCCATTCATATCCACAGCAGAGTCACAGGCTGGAAATGCTGCCTACTTCGTGGTAGGAGAATGTATCATTTATTATTTAATCAAATCAATAATAAACCCTGCTGTTTCTTTTTCAGGAAATGATGCTAGAGGAAAAAATTATCCAACTCTCCACATACACATCAATATTTCTTCCCCAAAGTAAGGCTGCTGCTCCTAAAACATACCTGCATTGCCAGATGCTAACCCAGTTTCCTTTGCCTGGCATAGACAAATTTAGAACAGAGATAAACTGAGTCTAAGATGCCCATTTAATTGGCAATTATGGAAGGAACACAGCAGGAGAACAGTCTACAGCAACACTGGGTGAAGAGGGCACCATTTCCAGAGCACCACAATGGCTACAGCCAGGGTCCAGCTGCCTTTGTTGTTTCCCCATTCCTTCCCCCAAACGTGACCTTTTTGCAGCAGGCAGGGTGCAGATTTGCAATGCACAGCTCAGGGAATGGTCCCAAATCTGCTTCTTTTAGTGTACAGAACACCAAAGCACCTGTACTGCAGCAAGAACCTACTGCTTGAAGCATGCCCCCAGTGTCACCCAGGTTCCCCCTGGGCTGCCATTCTGTCCCTGGAGGAGATAAAAAGGCTGTGTCCAGGCAGGAGCCCCATCCACACCTCTCATCTCCACCTCTCCACCTTGCACTGCCTAAGAAGCTTTTCCCCCCAGTGCTCCTATTTATGCAGTATCCTAGCTAAGATCAAGGTTTGGTTCCTTCTGATCCTGACTGGCAGTGAATGCACATCTTCAAGCACCAAGATCAAAAAGATGACAGCTTTTCTATCCTACAAGGGCTAAACAATTCTTTATATATAGAACACTTTATTGTAAACCATAAATCAGTGCTTGTTCACCTTCAAACTGTCCTTCCACACACAGGGCAGCAGAAATAAATTCCCAGGAAAGTCACATAAACCAACTTCCTGAGAAAGAGAAACTGTAAAGTGAAGTGGATTTTTTTCAGGAGAGTACTTTGATCTGAATGTACAGTTTGCTTACCTCTGAAAAACACAAAGGTGTTGCTAAGTTTAAGGCAAAAAATCCACACCCTTTATCTAGTTTATATCTTATAACTTCTGTCTTGCATTTTACTCTTGCTTGATTTGTTTTGCTCTGGGGTTTTTGATACTTTTTTTTTTTTTTTGGTAATGTGTTCCAGGATGAATTTTGCTGCAGCTTCTGAAATATCTGTGTTTAAAATCTGTGCCAAAATACTGCCCTGACTCCTATCTCAGAGTGTCCAGAGAGAACAGGTAGACAGATACCAACTGCCATGACAGGTCAGATCATGGAAACCAACATGCTCTGAATTTTTGTTGGCATTTAACAGCCTGAAGTAAGGAAAAACCAGAATGGTGTAAGGATCTAGAGGAATAAGGAGGTGACAGTGAGTTTTATTTAATTTTTATTGTCTGGAGACCCCACAGAACTGCTTGAATAAAAGCATCCTTACCCCATGGAATCTGACTGAAAGTACCAATTTTATTTGCAAGCAGTGCTAGGGACTTTCATCTCCCCTCCAGCCACCAGCACCAAGCAGCAGTCAGCTCAAAGCTGATGGGTATTTAATAGAAACTGGAATACTTGTCAAGCACACAGAGCAAAACCCTTTCTGAGTAAAGAGATAATCCTGGAGCTGCATATCTATCATTGTGGAACAGCCTGAGAGCCTGGGTTTCTGGAGCCCAGCAGGCAAAGATGCCTTCAGGGAACTTCAGGGTGATAAGAGGAAGAAGAAGAGAGGGGCTGGGATTTGCCACTTCAGATTAAACTGTTAAAAAACCCTGGGTGAGGAGGATTGACCACCATGGTAGCAACACCAGGTCCCCTGGCTGGCAGTTGCTGTGATAAGTAAGAGCTGATGGGACACTGTGGTCCAGGAGGAGCCTTATCAGGACAGTCCCAGCTTCTCCTGACAGCAGAAGTGGCTACACTCAGTAGAGAATGGATAAGACTTCCAGAAAGCAGCTTTTTGCAGAAAGCTGCTGGGTTCAAGAGGTACAAATCCTCCACAGGGACAGGCAGAGCCTCAGTGGGTTCAGCCTCACCCACACCCTGCCCTGTAGAGCTCTGGGATCTTTCAGCCCTTGGGAGCTACTTTTGACAGGAAGCATAAGGGAAAAAATGAGATTGTTTGCCATATCTTACTAAACCAAATAAAGTTTCCATCATTTTCAAGATCTAGAGATCTCAAAGAGATCTAGATCATAAAGATATTAAAATCTAGAGATCTAGCTCTACACAAGTATTTGTGACTTTTTTATCTGGGCAACCATACCAAAGGCAAGTAACCTATTGTCAGTGACTCCCTCCCTCCCCTTTAAGCCCAGCACCTGAAGGTAACACCCAGCTGCCAGCAAGGACAAGTGCCACTAACTAGAAATTACCTCCCTCACACTGATGGGCTGAGAAAAGAGATCATCAGGCCACAGCTACCCTGCCATCATTTCTTCCTGAGAGTGCAATCTTCATTTTCCCCAAGCTTCTCAAAATAATTCAATCACAGGCAAAGACCAAAGCAAATTACCAGCCCAACAGAGTTATCAAAGTTAGAACTAACTGCAGAGGGAAGGGCATAAGAGAGAGCATCAGAAAGCCCCAGCTGGGATGTTATTATATCTCCATTTGCCATCATGAAAATGTGAGGAGTCCAGAAGTGGCTTTTATACTTCTAACTCACACAATCAAGCTGTTCTCACTCGCTAACACAGCCCAGGGAAAAATCAAACTGAGATCATAAATTGTCCAAAGGATAGGAGATCTGGTGGCTGAGTTTCTAAAATTCACTCAGTGATACAAATGGCTTAAAGCAGCTACAAAATAAGGTCACTGTTCTGAGCCTGAGTTTGCTAAATATGTTTTCAATTACATGAGGCTGAGACTGCTCATATATTTTCCAGATATATTATGAATATATTTTCCAGCTATTATTATGACTGTACTTCATTATTTACTCTTATTGCTCTGTGAGCCCTAAAATGCTCTAAGCTCCACTTACTTGCAAGTGCCCAACAGCTATGGGTAAGTAAATTGGATTTTACTGGGGCCTGTGAATAAAAATGAGAACTATTTTTTCTTATTTCTTGGGGTATGCATGTGCAGATACATGAGCCAGCAAGAACAGGGATTGGCTTCCACCCTGAACCTTCCATCCAGCCCCCTCAGAAGCCAGGAGGAGTGACTTTATTCATTTAAACAAAAGGGAATATGGGCTTGAGCTTTCCATCCTGGGCTGTTGGGGAACATGACCTCCAGCCCCACAGATTTGATCTGTGATGAACCTTTCCCCTGGGCAAAGAAGGATGTGTCCTCTGCATCACCCAGCCTGCTCCAAAAATCATCTGCAGCTCCTCACCGCTGACTCAGACAGAAAAAAAACACCAAAAAAACCAGCCAAACAAACAAAAAACAACAACAGCAACAACAAAAATCCACCCACCTCAATTCCTCAATTTTAGCCTCCCAGTGTTCTGTTGGGGCAGTTGCACTCAGCTGGAAGCAGGGCTGGTGATCCACCCCCAGACCTGCCTGAGGCTGCAGAGCCCCGGGAGCTCTGCAGGAGCACAGCCCATGTTTGGGTGGCTCTGCACCAGAACAGGGCCACTGGCACTGGAACTCAGCCCCTGACAGTGCCTTTGCTAATGAGATGTAGCACACACCATTACAAGGAAATTACTACAATTACAGTCATTTTCTAGTGAAAGAAATTTACGGAATGGCTCCCTAATTTTGCAACTTAACTAATGCCCAGCACAGCTGTTTTCACAAGGGTCAGTGCCACACCAAGCAGATAACCTGAGAGAGATACTGATGTTTCCAATGTAGTGAATAATCTGTTGGAAGCTCCTGTGCATTTCTAATGCCAGCTGGGAATGCTGGTGGGTCCTGCTGGGCGATGCTGGCACAGGAATGCAAAGGCTGGCACAGAAGAAGACAATTTCACACACAAAGCCAGGGACTGAACTTCAGGATCTGGGGTTTTGTTCACTCAACTCATTGCAAAACACTTGGAAATGCTTTTCTGTGTGCTGGGCATGATCCCCTCCTTTGCCTTCTTGCCATGAACAGTTTTGAGGTGCTGTGTTCCATGTGAGCCAGGACAGCTCCCGTGGCAGTGCCCTGTGCAGGGCAGGCTGGGCACACTCCCCAAAGCTCACTGGCAGCTGCCCAGGCTGCTCCACCTCCAGCATCTTCTCTGTGCCATGAGCTCATGGAAACTTCTGGTGTTTTTTTCTTCCCAGAACATCTTTCCTTCCTGGGCCTGGATGAGGCCTTGGAGGAACATTGGGTGCACAAAGCAAATGAAAGAACATCCCTTAAGGAGTCAGCCAGTTTCCCTCCCAGTCAATCACCCCAGGAATGAAGATCATCTCTTCTTTGGGAATTTGGCTAACTTTTGTCTTCACCAAACACAGTATTTAGCCAATTTTGCACTTCTCCTTTCTTCTCTGCAGCACAGGATGAAGTTCTGTGGTAAAACTGAAACTGGGACATACCCAAAATCTGGGAATGGCACTTGATAGAAGGACTGAGGATCCTTTTTGTGACTGGATTTGCCTTTTCATTTCCATTAAAATAGGGGGAAAGTGACTTTCATTACAAAATTACCACATCAGTCAGTATAAGATATTGAAGAATGACTTAAAGCCTGGTTCTTGTCTAGGGTGATGGGTAATGCTGCATGCACCAAGCAGACAATGGCTGGGAATCTTCCCTGTAGGACTTGGACTGGAGAAAAATGGGATTTCCATTGTAGTCAGAAAACTGCACCTCATTCCCATCAGAAATTGCCTGGGCATTAAGCAGTGTCCATTAGCATGCCAGAATTTTCCCCAAGCTGCTCAGCTTTTATCATGAAATCAAGCCTTTTGTCATCCTAGAGTTAGAAGCAATTTTGAAATTATTTTTAATGGCAGCTAAAGATAGTTATGAAATGTAAGCTGTAGGTAGGGAGACAGGCAGGACTGATAGAACACATTTTCTCTCACTAGCTTTTGTGAAGACTCTACTTCTTTCCCACATAATTCTCAGCCTGCTGTAATGACCTGATTTAAATGTGTGTGTGTTGGGGGGGTGGTGGTTTCTGTGCTCACCCATTGTATTGAATGTGGACTTTTGATCACAAGTATCTAGGAATGCCTTCCACAGAAATTCCTGCTTGTTTATATATTAAGTGCTGGAATTGGACTTCCCCAGGGTGTAAATAGCCTGGCTAGGTTCAATGTAATTGCTGCTTAATAGAGGTTATAGCAAAAATCACCCAAACAGTTGGAAGAGGATTCAGACAGAAATGCCTGCTGCCCACAGAGCTTTCTCCAGCCACCATTTCCCCCCAGAAAACAGGAGGTGACGAGTTTCAGTTTTCCTCTCACTACCCAAGTTATTTGCTCTCAGTTTAAAAAGAAAAGGGATGTCAAGAGCTGATTTCAGTGCATTTGCTTCACACCTGTAGCAGCACAAGGAAAGCAGAGTCAGCCCCTCCACGTGCTCTGTAGCAATTGCTGGGGGCTGCAGGTGATCTGAGCCCTGGGGCCCTGTGTGCATGAACATTTGGTCTGGCTAGGGCACAGCAGTGGGAAAACACTCAGGCAAGGAAACCAGAGCTGGCAGGAAGCAACCAGCTGGCAAAGAATTCATTCTGAGAGGCAACAGGTGAATTCTCCATGGGTTCCTTGGGCTCCAGCCTGGGCAGCCAGGAGGGGCTGGAGGGGAGGCTGTGGGGATGGCTGTGCACCAAGGTCAGTGCCATAGCACAAAGCAGACCTCTGGGCTATGAACCATCAATAGAAAGTATTAAATAAACAAATAAATAATGGAATGTCTGGTTCTGGCTAGGATAGAATTAATTTTCTTCCTACAGGCTGGTACAGTGCTGTGCTTTGGATTTAGTATGAGAATAATGCTGATAACACACTGCTGTTCCAGGGGTTGCTGAAGGGACTGGGGACACAGCTTCACCTCTGTTCCTTCACTCTCCCCCACCAGGAGATCTCTGTTTCCAGGCTGTTGCAGCCATCAGCAGACCCAGACACACAACTGCCACTGCCTCTCAGTTGTTTTTCATCTTACTTGAACTGAGACTGCCTTTTATATTGGGTGCTATTAAATGGATGAACTGACTTTGAACAACCATAGCTTTTTAGCACCTTTGATTTATTTACTCATTTAAAGTCTCTGCCCTGTGAGCTCCACAAGCACAGGCCAGCACAGCAAAGCAGGAGGTTCCTGTGCAGAGCCTGCAGCCTCCTGACCCAAACTGCCTCATTATCTCTGCAAAGGCTTTGGCTCTCCACATATCCACACACCTTCCTGCTCTCTGCATTGCTACTCAGTCTCATCCCCTCTCTGTCATCCTGAACATCTACTGAACATTTACTTCCTTCTCCATTAAAAGGCCTCCAGTGTCTCCCCTCCCCACATCTTTCTTTGTTTGAACTCTTGGGTGTAACATGTGACATTGCAGACACAGCTATACAAAATCTGAATTTCTGTTATAGAGGAGATTAAGTGGTTGCAACATCATCAACCTCTGATCTCTGCCCCTTGATCCCCAAAATTTCTGTTTATTGCCAGGTAGCCTTGCTGCAGACCCCTTCTTCAGTCACCCTCCTGAAACACAGCACACAGGTTGGATATTAGGAAAAATTTCTTTACTAAAAGAGTGGTCAAGCATTGGAACAGACTGTCCAGGAAAGTGGTGGGATCACCATCTGTAAAGGCATTTAAAAGACTTGTAGATGTGGCACTTGGGGACAGTGACAGACTCCAGGGGCACTCCATGATCTTAGAGGCTTTGCCAACCTTGATCATTCTGTGATTTAAAAAACATCAGCAAACTTTCCTCTACCAAACCCCTGTCAAAGCCCATGAGCCATCAGCAGCCTCTCTAAATATTTGATCTAAAGTGAAAATGAAACACAAAGACAGCACACCTTGTTGTTAATATGGGATCCCTCTGTGCTTCAACCATCCCAGAGCAGTAAATCCTGACTTCAAAACTTCTTCCTTGCATTTAAGGCAAAATTCTTACAGGGAGACCTTGCTGAAAGGGAGCAGAACCTGTCTCCTGCAGTGCCCTAAAAATAACTATTCTGGACAAGAATTACTACAGACAAGGAAAAATACAATAAAATAAATAGTGGGAGGAAAAACTGATATTTGGATACTTATACTAAATTATTAAATAGCATAGCTCCTTTTTTCCTATGCAAAAAATAGTTAATTTTTATGCATCAGCAAACTGCAGTGTGATACATAATTCCCTGCAAGGTTAAGCATTTCTTTGTGTGCAGAATAGAGGCGGCCTGGGAATCACAGAGAGAAATTTAGATCTGCTCCTGAGCCCTGCCACATCAAAGCAGAGCAAGGGGTTTATTTGGGAGACTCCTTTGCAGTTCCCCACTCACACATCAAAAGCTATGCATGGTTTCAAGCTGTTGCAAGGCCCTCACTCCTGCCATGCCATGGTGATGCTCCAGGTGCTCCCCACTGGGGAGAGTTCTGCTGAGAGGGAGAAGTCCTGGCTGATGGGCAGAGGTGTAAAACCACTGCAGCCCCTGGTGTGCTCCCCTTCAGGTCTCCTACAAGGATAATATGGGATCTGAGGGAGCTCATGCCTTTCTGAACTCCAAGTGACCTTCACCATATCTGAAGAAAAAGCCTCTGAGAAGCTACCCTGGGTAACACCTTCCAGAGTCCCCTCTGCCCAGGCTGCCTGAGGACAGGTCACACACACACATCAGAGCCTGGCCTCAGCAGCCAGGAGGGAAACCTGGGTTTCTCTGTAGGGACAAGTCAAAATATCACTTCTGAAGCTCATCAGGTCACTTCCCATCCCTGAACTGTTCAGTGCCAGGCTTTAAGTAGCCTGGTCCAGTGCAAGGTGTCCCTGTCCATGCCAGAGGATCGGAACTAGATGAGCTTTAAGGTACCTGCCAACCCAAACCTTTCTATGATTTATTTTATTTCCATCCCCAGGTGAGCAGCCAAAAGCTTCATTTTGCTGGAAATCAGTCCCTGAAGCTACAGCTCCCTCCTGCACCCAGACAGACCAGGAGAGCACCAGTGCTATTCTCAGGAAATTGCTGGAGCAGCCACAGCCAGGGCACAGCTGCTCTGGAGCTGGAGCACAGGTTGGATGTTCTGTGTATCCCACTGAGCTTAAGGAGCAGCTCAGTGCTTTGACAGCAGCAAACCCAGAGCCTGGGGCTGACACAGCTCTCAGACTCCTGAAGAGCAGCAGTGGGTGCATGTCCATGGCAAACAGGAGAGAGAGAAAGAAGACAACTTTATACAGCAGGTGCTTCATCCTAAGATGTGGGGGAACACCATTACTTGCTGACAGAAACCTCATGCATTCTAAGAACACACTGGAGCCTGTAGAGGGCCCTCACACTGTCCCCTGCCAAATTAATGTCCCCACTTCTGACTGAGCACAGCTCAGATCCCAGATTTAGAAAGGCTATGTCTATAGTTCTGTGCTGTGCCCCAGTGGGAATGGGCTGGCTGAAACATTTGTGCACTATCAGCTCCAGGCAAACTGCCAGCTCCAAAGTTTTCAAACTTTATCGTTACAATTTGTCAGAAACAACAAAAGGAAAAGTAAACCTGGGATGATTGATTAGGAAGCTTCAATCAAGCCAAAGCAGAAGCCAACACTCCCAACTCCAGTGCACCCCAGCTCTGCAACAGCCTATTAAATCCAGATTTCTTGGAAAGCTCAGAAACAGGCACCAAACAGCCCCAGTTCCCCTCTGCTCCTCATTAACCAGCCTTCCTGCTTGCTTTTTTAACGTGCAGATAGATGAATATTTCAGAGGGCCAAGGCAGGGTTTGCACTATTTCCAGCTCATTATACCCAGCACTCAGCTTCCAAATGAGGAAGAGGCAAATGTTTGAGCAAAAGAGGAAAAACTTATGAAAATGCATGGTATTGCCTCTCACAAGTGTGGTCTTGGTGTGGCCAGGGCACGGCAGGGACAGAACCTCCCTGGGGCTGAGGCTGTTCCTGGCTGGGCTTGCAGCACCACGCTGGATTTGGGCACAGCCTGGTGATGCTGCCAGAGGCTGCAGTGAGGGATCACTGCTGCCAATTCCCTGGGAGCTGCTCCTGGGGATCACTGCTGCCAATTCCCTGGGAGCTGCTCCTGGGGATCACTGCTGCCACACCACAACAGCAGTCTCTCCCAGGGACAGCCTGGACAGGAACCATGGGGAACATTTCAACTGCTGTCCTACCCAGCAGGTAGGGAAGCACAGTGTCCATCTAAGGGAATTGCTGCAGGTAAAACAATAACACCTGGTTTGATTTCCTGATCTCTGACAGCAGAAGCTGCATTTAACCTAACTGAAGGATTTAGTACAATAGCCAAAAGCAGTGCTCAGGTGCAGTGACTGTGCTGGGTCCCTGTGTGATGGTGGCATTGTCAGGAACGAGCCGTGGGCAAGTCTGAAAACCCACCTGGTTTCTGTCACTGCAACAGTTCCCCTGTTTCCCCCTTGTAAAATGAGCATTATTCTGTGCCCAGTAAAGCCTTGCAGTGGATGAGAAGCAGTGGGTGAGAAGCAGTGGGTGAGAAGCAGTGCTCTAAGTGACCTTCCACTAACACCCACCAGAGGCAGGCAGTGGCAGCGGGGCTGTTTCCATGTGGTGGCCACTGGAGCTGTTGACTGTTGACAAATTAGCAGCAAATTGCTGCAGATTAGAGAGCTACAAACTCATCTCTTTCTGCAGTCCCATGAAACAATATCCAGATTGCATTGGCAGCATCAACAGTTTTCCATTCAGCTAACAAGCTGTGCAGAGATGAAGACAGCAAATTAAACGAACACGAAAAGCAGATTCCTCATTTGCATTCTCAGAAGGCAGAAGAAGTTTCCCGACTGCTTTATCATCTGCAGCATACAGGACATCCAGCTCCCATGCCAAGGCTCAATTGGTGCTTGAATATCAAATGCAGAACCTGCACCATTAATTACTTGTTTCCTCATGTTAATTCCTGAGCTCTGACGTCCAGGTGGAAGCCTACAACACCGACCTCCTGCAACACTAATGTTTCATTCCTTGAAACTCGATGGTCTTAAAATCCCTGTTGAAAAAAGTTTCAGGCTCTAAACAAAACAACTGCTCATGTTTGATGATTCCTCTCTGAGAAACCCCTTTGAAAAAAGCTAATTTTTTTGGGGTAGCCTCCGCTTCAGTACAAATGAGAGCCAAGGTTGTCCCTCCCCACAGGATGCCCTTGCAGGTCTCCAGCACGGTCTGTCCTGGCTCCCCATGGCTGCATGGGGACAGCAGCCAAGCCAAACCTCACACAATCTACCCCAGCTGCTCTTATTTCTATGCTTCCACTTAATAAGCTTCTGCATTTCCCATTTATTTTCACAGTGAAAATGTAAGCCCTATGCTCACTGTCTCCAGCTATTTGTCCAGGGCAGGATGGGTGTCTCAGCCCTGTCAGAGATATTTAACATCTCTAAGGCAAACAATGCAGATCTCTTCTACACTCTTTCATCCAGTAAAGCATCTGAGCAGCACAGAACAGAGCAGCCCTGCAGGGAAAGCACATCTGCTCTGAAAAGATTTCTGCAAAGAAAAAACAAAACCTAAATATGTTTTTCTGTTCCAGCAAATTCAACTAGCACCTCTTTAATCACAGATTTCTACTTTTAACAAAGCTGCAGCATGAATATCTTCGCTGTTTATTTTCTGTAGTTTGTTCATTTCAAAAGTAGGTTATTAAACCTCCAGAACTCTTACCCAGCTTCTCAGTTAAGGGGAGAAGAAAGATAAGGTATTTTGCTGTCTTTTCTGCAACGACCCATGTAGCAGAGACTAAAGTACAAATGAAAAACCTCAAATTAAACAAATGATGAAAACAAGAGTAACAAGAATCACTGCAGCTGCCCGGCAGAGCCTCCCCCGAGCACGGCCCGGCTTTCACAAGTAGGTCACGGCTGGCACTGCGAGCTGAGCATCCCCATCTCTGCTGTGCTCCGCCCAGCCCGGGCTGCACAGGCAGGCAAAGCCCCTGGACCAGCTCAAAAGGCAGAGGGAAACTTGTGTGCCAGCTCAAAAGGCAGAGGGAAACTTGTGTGCCAGCTCAAGATCCCTGCCGTGAAGCCCCCCCGGCCCCCGCCCATCTCAGCATCTCGCACCAGCTCCTCCCGTGCTCATCCCAGCCCTGGCCCGGCACTCTGGGATCCAACCCAGCCTGCTTCAGTTTGGCTAAAGCCAAGATGAGGGAAAAAAAGGGTATCTGAAGGACAAAGTCACTGGAAAAATGCCTACAAGTTTGTTTGGTTTTTTGATTTCATTTTCCCTTAGGGAAAAATGGGGTCATCCGGCTTCTCTTCTTAGAGAAAACTTTCAAAGGAAGATTTGAAAATCCCAGACCTAAAGTATTTCAAGTTTTGTTTCAGCTTAATCCTTATATCTTCCCCTGAACACTGACAACAGCCTCTCAAGATTTTGCTTTTCCACAGCAAACCTGAACAGGTCACTGAGTTCCTAAATAGGAAAGGAAGAGAAAAAACTCTCTGCTGCAGTTTTTCATTGAAAATTGAGAACCACAAGTGCTCAAACCACTGGCGTGAGCTGTGCATGGGACTGTTTCCTAACACAGTGCTGGGGAAGGGTCTCCCTACTCACTCACCCAGCCCTGCTGCAGCTCATCCAATTGCTTCTTTGGGAGAACGTGTTTCAGAGAAGTCTTTGTGAATTTTTAATGCTGTGTGCTACTTAGTGTTTGCTGAATTCACAGTTTTCCACACCATCTCAGCAGCCATGAGACCTGGAGCAGCAGCACACAGCCTTTCCCAGCACAGCTGAGGGCCTGGCATCACACAGATCCCAGGGAGAGGCCCAAGAGCAGTGCAGGGAGATGCTTCCAGACCCTTCTGCAGAACCTCATGATGCAGAACTTCCCCAAGGCACCCCCCAGGTTTAAGCTGGATTTGAGTGGTGCCCTCATGGGAACACAGAGCAGCACTGCCCACACTGGCACAGCAGAACAGCCCTGTCTGCAGCCTCTGCACAGGGAACTCTGCTCTCAGCTCTTCTTCTCTCTTTAAGGTCTTACAGAGCCCAAAGGTGAGGTCTGGAGAGCAGAGGGGGGAAGTGCTGGATGCTGGTGTGAGAAACCAGCTGGGAAAGCAATGCATTGTGCAGAAGGAGGAGAAGAAGGGGAATGTGGCCCATGAAAGCCAAGACACACAATCTGTCTGACACAAGGGTGGAGCATGACCCTTCTGCTTTTGGCAGAACCCAATTTACACAGGAGAGCACTGGCACTCAGGGCCTCCAGCCCTTAGGGTGATACTTAACAGCTTCCAAGATAAACCACACTCAGATGAGCTCTCTTCTGCTGTCCCCAGGCTCTGTTCAGAAAATCACTGGAATCCTTTTATAGTTTTTTAAAGAAGAAACAACACCAAAAAACCTCCCACCAGAACCCAACAGCACCTAGATTCACAGACGTGCCATGCCAGGAAGTGCTATACAAGACACTCATAGGAAACCCAAATTGCTAACACATTTTTTCCCCCAAAGCTGAGGAGCCCTACGTTGGGAACACAGCCCTGCTCCATTCTGCTCAGGAGTACAGGGCTACCACAGAAGCACTACAGCAGGAGTAAAGATAACTCAGCAACCAAGAAAGAAAACTCAGGAGCCACTCTGCACATGGACAACTCACTCTGGGTTGCCTGGCTCGGTGATAGAAACACTTGAGGGAGCCCTGGACTTTGTTACACTGAGCATTATGAGCTTTAGGTAATGGAATAGAAAATTGAAGGTTTAGCCCTGGATGATATCTTCTGTGATGTTTGATCAAACCCTCCTGGTGTGGAGGAGGTGATTTATTAGCACAAATTGGACCCATTTGAAGAATGAAGCATCCTGGTGCAGGAGAAGGCTCATCTGAGAGCTTCATCAAAGCAGCAGCTTACAGAGAGGTTTTCTGTCTCCCAGCACTACCAGCTCACATGTCAGTGCTAAACCTGCCACGAAAAAGCTTCCCAGAAAGCAGACAAGCATCCTCACAGCCTTGGAGGAGCACAGCTCTCTGCAGGCTCTCCTTTGCCTGCAGGAAACACACTAAAACTTCCTGCCTTCCCAAACTGCTAGCACAGGCTGGATTTCTAGACTGGTTCAATGCACAAAGCCATGGGTGAAACACAAAAAGAGAGGACATAATAAGCCAGGAGATAGGAAGCAAAAGGGTCCTTGCAAACCCAGTGGGGTGGGTGAGGGCCAGGGTGCTGGCCAGGCCATGCTCAGGGGACATATCTGACTGAGGGCTTGGTGACACTGGCTGTGGGAGATGACACAACATTTGCTGTTTCCTTCTATGTCCATCCTAATTAAGGAGGAGCTAATTCCAAACCTTGCCTGTCTCTCCCATGGAGCACACTGCTGTGCCTTGGCAGAGAGAAGGAAGCTCACAATGGGCTCCGTGGTTTCCTCCCTGCCCAAATCCCATGGGATTCTGGCTGTGCTACAGAACAAGGTGGCTCCTGATGCAAGCTCAGCCCCTGTGAATCTGCACCCAGTGCTGCTGCAATAGCTGTGCACGTTTAATCCTCACTCTTGTTTTAAAAAAGGATCAAAATGTTCAGCATGCTGACAATTCAGAGGTTAGCAGTCCAGCACAGAAATACCTACTGCAGGCATAAAACCTGAATGCTAAAATTCTAGGAGACAGACAGTAAAAAGAAAACAAACCCTACTCATGCTGTACAGCAGCAGCCCATTCCTGCTCTGTACTGAATTATGAATATGAGAGAAGTGCTTTCTTTCACAGTGCCTTGGTTCTCCAGCCTCTTGCTGTATAAATACATTTGCTCAGGTCAGTAAGGGGCTCTCAGAAAAAGCACAGGGGAAGGGAGCAAGTGGCCCCAGTAACCCAGAGTTTAAGGCTCCTGATACTGAAAAAAAAGTGGATCTGTTTGCCCTGCTAAATCTTTCCCCAGCTGGGTTTGCTGTGAGCAGCCTGAGCCTTCAGCCAGGAATGCTGTGTCTGGAGAGGGCTCAGCCGGCTGGGAGGGAGCAGGGACGGGCTCAGGTGCCACATGTGACACCCCAGGGCCCAGCTGGCAGCAGGGCAGGGATCTCTGCTCCTCACTGGGGCCTTGGTCTGCCAGTGGACACCTCCTTCTTCCACCTCCTCTACCCAAATCTACCCCCAACCTCCCATCTTTCTTCCATTATCAGCCCCCTAGAGGGAGGGGAAATGGGAAATGGGAGAAGTACCAGGTGTCCTTCCTCGTTTGGGTGTTGCAAATCCACCTTTTAAGGAAACATCTGCAGAGACTGAGTGCTGTGCCCAGGCAATCAGGCAGCCCCAGCCCCGTGCTAAGGACAGGCAAGGCACAGCACGGTGGGATTGCATTTGCTGAACAGCAGTCACCTCTCCCTGCCTGCTGACCTTTAAAATGTCAGGCACCTCATTTAGAAAGCAACAATTGGGCTTGAAAAGTTTTTAAGGCTCTGTGTCCTGCTCCAGCCAATTTTGCAGACAGTGCTCTGCAAGAACTCTCCCACTGCTGGGTTTTTCCTTTCCCTTCATCTCCCCAGGATTTCAGCATTTAGCACCTCAGTTCTCTCAGGCTGCTCTTGGTGCTGGAGGATTTAATATTCCTGTCTATGGACAGCCCCACTTTTGTAACTTATTTTCATTTAATTCTGCCTCCAGTTAAATGCTAGAAAACCATTTCTCCCTCTGACTCCCAGCTTAGGAAAACCTTTTGCAAGATCTAAACTCTGCTGTTTTCCTACAATTAGATTACAGGATGCAGGAGAGAGGAAACGAGTTTAGTTCCTTTCTTTGAAAAATATAAATATTTTATCTTGTTTTTACAGTCTTATGCAAGTACTTCCATTTATAGCACACACTTTTTTCCCCCCACTGTTTGACACATACCAAGTGTATTAATTGATACCACGATCACTCCAGCTACAAAAAGATAACCAGACAATTCTGCACGTGCCTGTGTTTGCATACAGCCAAAGCCTGAGCTGCAAAAAGCCCAGGGACAGTCATGTACTCCCCATTCCCTACCTCTGGTCTCCAGTTTGAAACCCAGACAGGCAAGCTGTGTCTTCCTACCACTCAGCTTTCCAGGCAGAAGTGTTTCAAATCAACTCATGGTCCCTTCCTGTCCCTCTGTCCTTCCTTTCCTCTTATCCCACCCCATGGGGATGTCACAAGGGTTAAATGAATGCTGCACATTTTCTCTCTGCAGATGGTGCTGGAGCCAAGGAAGGTGGCAGCGTGGTGCCATGGCAGCTCTGCAGCTGCTCCTGCCTGCCAGGGTACATATTTCCCATTATTATTATTATTATTATTATTATTATTATTATTATTATTATTATTATTATTCTACACTGCAGATCTATTGATGTGAATACACTGATAAAGATTTTGAAAAATCTCGAACATTTTGCCAGTATTAGTTCAACCTTGTTTAGAAGGTGGAGAGGGATGTATAAAGGAGAAAAAAAGCAGCTGATGGTACTACAAAGGCGAGGAAGGAAAAGCAGCCTTGCTTAACAAAGTGCAGCATGTTTGAAAGGCAGCAAAGCAGCCAGCTGGAAAAGCAACATCTCCACAATGAACACAAGATCCTTTAGAAGGGAAAATAAGCCTCAGTGCACTAATTTTTATTAGCAGCCAGGCCCAAGCCTGTGCTTTGGTGCTGGCACAGCAGAACAACGCAGCCAAATCACTGCCTCAAGCAGAGCTTCTGTGGGCTCCTGGAGCCAACACTGAGGCTTAAGAAAAAGAGCCCCCACTGGATGTGCAAAGCACCAGAAGCACCCAAAAGCCACACTCAGCAAAGCCTTAGAGTCTTGCTGCTCCTAGAGCCTGAGGCTGGAAAGCCAAGCAGGGGCTGCAGGCACTCCCATCTGTCAGGCTGGGGCCTCAACAGCAGCACTCACTCAGGGCAGAGACTTGGCAGCAGGATCTGATCTTGGATCCAAACCCCAAGTTCAGGCTGGGTTGATCCTTGAAGCCAAGCCCAGCTTGGTTCTGGTTCTAAAGTTCTGCTGAGGGGCAGCAGGAGCATGTCCCTTTGCAGCTGGCACTCAGCTCTGCTGTGGCACCTGGCCAACACAGACAGCCCTCGCCTCTGCACTGGGCTGCAGCAGGGTCTCAGAAAATAAAGTCCCATTCAAAAAATAATTCAAAATTATCTCCACCTCTAAAACTTTCTGAAAGTGGTGCAGACTTTTCCCAGAGCAGCACACCACCTTCCCATGGTGCAGCCAGCCAGCCATGGAACCAGAGACACTCAGGCTCCTGCTTCTCAGCCCATGAACATCCATTTCACTCTTGCTAACACATCCTCCCATGAAAAAACACTGGCTGTTCCTGCCCCTCAGACTATCCCTGCTGGGAGTAGCAGATGGGGATGTATCATTGTTTCAGCTGCAGATGTGTCTATCTCCACTGCAAATCAGTAAGATACACCTTTCTCTCACATGCATGTTATCTGGTACTTTAAATGAGTGAGAAAGATAGGAGGAAGAAAAAGATACCCATGATTTATAGCTGTTCCTGGCCAATTGCCTGAACACAGGCTGCCAGAACATATTTTCTCACAATTGTCAGGCAAAAATTGCTAGCACATTATGAGGATAACTTGCAGCAGTGTATTTGTTCTGGATTCAATTTTTGCCTTATTTAATTTTAATAGCTATAATAAAAAATCTTCAATAAATACAGCTGATCTGCAGAAGATACCTAATTAAAAAGAATGCCAGAGCCCAGTGCTCTGTCCCTTGTTCCCACAGCAACAAGAGCAGAGGAGAGCATGCAAGCAGAGAGGCAAAAGGAGTGCTTTTCCTCCACTAAAGATCTCTGTTCCCCAGAGGGAACTTCCCAGGGATTAAAGGCAAACATAGGACAGCCCTGCTCCCAAGAAAGAGGAGCAGCAATAGAAGCTCTTAGTGAGATTTAGGTGGTGTGGCAAGAGAAATAACCTGAGCTGAGGGAAGGAGCCTGTGGGGGTGGCAAAGGCATTTTAAGGAGTCCCCACACTCATCACCTCCACCTGGGTGTGCATTGCCATTCTGCACCCTGTCACTCCTCAGCACTCAAACTGCTGCAGGTGAGCTCAGGGTGAAAGATCCAGGCTGGAGCACCTCTGCACTAAGGCAGCATTGGGCACCAGCCCTCCTAAGGGAGAGTCACTGAACCCAAATTGAACCTTTGAGTGGAGTCACCTCGCAGCCCCTCCGTGCCTTTGAATGCAGTTTGGGAAATGTGGCACTGACACTCCCACCAAGGCAGCAGGACCAAACCAGGCTTTTTTTAATCTCAGTTATGGTATGTATTTAATCTGACAGGATACTATATCCAGTCAAGCTACAAAAGTCCTTTCCAAGCACTTTAAAATTGTGTATCTGTAAAAAAAACCAAAAACAAAACCCCCACCAAACCAAAATCCAACAAAAGAAAAAAACCTCCAACATTAGCAGAAGAAATATCGATCTGCTGTATCTGAAAAGTTTCCCTTTGAAAAGCAAGATGGGATATTAATGAGACAGATCAAAAATTGTTAAATCCTCAATGTCCATCACTTCCCTGACTTGCCACTAAAGCCAGAGCCTTCCCTTTCCCATGTGCAGCCATTTCCATGCAGAACAGACCTTCCTGCAGATTCCCTCCTCTCCTGAAACAGGAGCCAGCACTCACAGCTACATCTCATCTCCACAAGCTCCTGGCTTCCCTGTGGCAGGAGGAGAGCCCCATTCCCCACCAAACCTGTGCTGGTTTTGTCCCTGCCCAGGTGTCAGGTGCTCCTGGTGCAGCCCAGCCTCGCAGACCCACAAAGAGCTCGTGGCTGTCCCCTCTGGAGGGTGCCCAGCTACCTGGCCCTTATCTCCCCTCTGAGGTTTGCTACCACTAACCTGAGCCAGGCCAGAGGGACATTCCCAGCACCTGGCCCAGACAAGGAGCTGGAATCAGTTCAGGACTTGTGTCATGAACTCAGAAGAGATGTCAGGGCTGATTCCTATCTACAAGGAAAATACATGAATATAATGCAACTGAAATTGCTGTCAGGACACCTACAGCTGTGTCACTTCAGGTCAACAATCTTCATGCTCCAGAAAAACCAGGGCAAGAACCACCACTTTTAAGGCACTATCAATAAAGCTTATATTTTTGGGGTTGGGTTTACAAGTAGGTAAGAGCTCCATAAGTGTTTTATCGTGCCCTTTGCTGGCTGTCCTTGTGCCATGTACACACATTTGCTCTGCAGCCCCCAATTAAATCTCTCAACTTTGGCTCTGGAAAGAAACATCTTTAAAAATCCTCTCAGCTAATTGAGCAGCTTTTCAAAGTCTCCTCAGTAAACCACAATCCTTTATTCCCACTCTCCACAACATGGTCATTAAATCTCTTACAATAATATATCCCCTTTTCTCCTGTCCAGCTGAAGCTTCTAATGAGGCTTGCAGAAGAAAACCCACATCTCCCAATCCACAAAGAGAAGAAGAAAATAAACTCCATCTCCTTTGCACTGCACTGTGTGTCAGACCCTACTTGGTGCACTTCAAAGCTGAAGGAGCCTTTGGAAGCACTGCCCTGGGGATCAGAGGCTCAGCCCCAAATTGCCAGGCTGAAGCCCATCCCCTGCTCCACACCCCCTCCTGCTCCTCTCAGGGACACTCACAGCTGCTGCCTCAGCCCTCTGGACGGAGGGAACTGAAAGGAGGAGCTGAGAGAGGGTGGGTAGAGCAGAGAAAGAGCATTGCCTGTGGAAATGTGTGTGTGACAGGCTCTGTCACACACACAGAGCCCCCCAGAGGCTGAGCACAGCTGCCCTCCCCACTGCCCAGCCATGGGGTAGAGCCCAAGCAAGGGCAGCTCCTTGCCCTGCCTGGTCAGCACTCTCTGAGCACAGGGAGCAACGTGGGCAGGCAGCTTTGGCCCTCTGGCAGGGACAAACAGCCTGCAGGAAGGCTCAGCTGGTGGGTCAGACTGGAAATCCACCTGTGGGGCAGGCTGGTGGGGGCTTTCCAAAGCAACAGCTCTACTCTAGTCTGCTCCCCCACATCTGAGCACAGTGTGCTCCAGCAGAGAGCACAGGTCAGCAGTGGCCCCAGGGCTGACACTTGTGCCAGACAGTGCTCACGGGAGGATGACCCTCCAGGTCAGCAGCATCATCTGGGATTTTAACAGGCTGAGGTGTAGCCTAATATGCAAGTGTAAAAGCCTGTGTGTTTGGTGTCTGACTGACTCTGAGGTTCAAATCCATTCGTTGCTGATGCAGAAATGTCAGGAAGCCCTGAGGGTTACAGCAGTTAATGGCTTTTACCATGGGTTTCGCTCAGCAGCTGAATTTTTGAGAAAGAGGGGAAAGAAAGGCTCAGCAGCCAGAGAAGGGATGGTGCTGGGCACAAAAGGCAGCCAGGAGCTGCCAGCACAGCCCTGGAGTGCAGCAACATGTGGTTCAATATATTTTACAGGCACAAGGCACAAGCACCACAGGCAGCAAGCACGCCTGAAGGAGGCCAAATACTAAGTAAAGCTGATTTTCCAAGTTTTTCTTTGAGTCGGGTTTGATATTCTAGGTGCAGGTTTTAGAGCAAAAGGGCAAGGGCACAGGGGATGGCCCCCTGCCCTGCAAAGTACCTTGAACAGTGAGGAAAGGGCACTCTGCACAGAACCTGGGCTACCAGAGAGCAGCTGAAGTGTCAGCAAGCCAGGTGCACTCTGTTTGAACAGAGGAATATTCCCAGCTCCTTATAACCCTGCCAGTCCCATTCCCTGCTGCTGGTGGTCACACTGGGACCAACAGTGCCTCCATTGCCCACTGCAATGAAGGATCTCACAGGACTTTCTATTTTGGCTGCCTTTCCCAGCAGGAAAAGGCCTCAGGAACAGGACAACAGAAATTACAGTTTTGGACAGTAATGGGCCATAAATCGATGCTGTGCAGAAATAGGTGGAATATGGGCATTTCTGTTGTGGAAATTAAAGTTTTTGTGCTGTCACATCATTGACTTGAGTTCTTGGGGGTTTCTGGGCTGAATCCAAACCTTGCCCAGCTCAAACCTTCTCTGCCTTAAGCCTGGCACTAAGCAAGCCACGTGTGGGCCCTGATTAAAGCCAGGCTGCTGCATAACTCAGCCTGTAGCACATGAGGGTGCAATTGTTAACAAAGTCATAACCCAGTGCACCCAATTCAAGGTCTGCCCTGAAGAATTAAGGTAATCCAGTTAAAAAAAAAAAAAATCCACCCCTTGATTCTAACATGAATTTGCTAACAAGCAACTGGAAGTGACTTTAGAAGAAAAACAGATCCTAAAAAGCTCCCAGCTCTTCATTTCTGCTGCACACAGCATGCAGCAGATACCCTCAAATCTTTGAAGAATGAAAGGGCAAGAGCAGCTGGGAAGTGCCCTTTCAAGGCAGTCAATGATGAAAATCAAATCACAGAATCTTTTCCTGGGTTCATAGTGATAAAGGGTGGAGAGAAGTACTGGACACATCTAATGACAGCCTGTAGAGCATGGCCAGCAGCCACCTTTCACAATTATCTCAATATTCATCATCTGGTGGATAGGCCTGTTTATTATTTTGGGAACAGCATGTCCCAATTCAAGCAGATGTCCTCCCTTCCAAATCATGTGCTGTGAGCTTTGCAAGGACTTGGAAGCCTTACTGAGAGACCTTGGGATGATACAGGAGTCCAAACAACTGAAAACAAATTCAAACTTTCTCCTTGTAAATAAAGGTCACTGCACAGCCTTACAAGGTGCTTTTTGATTGTCACATAAAATCTAGACTATCTAAATGCAAATCTTTTCTTATTTACTTAAAAGACAAAGATAAATACATTCAGACTGGTCATCTGCTCATGGAAGACCTATCAGATTTATCCATAGTAACAAAGCCTGATTCATCACTGAATTTTTCTACTTATATGTGGGTGGCTGCTAATACTGGTTTTGTTATACAAGAATTATAAATATTCTCACTGAGAGCTAATGACTTAATTTAGATGCACCAGCAGGGTACAAATAGCTCAAGGTTTTCCCAGCACATGAGGAGCAGTGGCCATGCAGAAGGTAATTACCTGGCTCTAGAAATAAGTGGTTTTGGAGAGTGATAACCCATTAAGACAGGAACTGCAAAACACCCAAGAGCTCACAGTTAAAGCACAATTCACCACAGGCCTTGTGACTGTGGAAGGAAGGGTTATGTGTGCAACAAGAAGCCTATTAGTGTTCAGGTCCAGGAGTTATCAGTGCCCTAACTAGGCATCTTTTTAAGATCCAATAAAAGCACACAAAGTTGCAATGCCTTAATTTTTCTTCCTTGGATGCCCTGAAAGCCACATTATTGAAGTCCAAGTTGCTTACAGCCATTCAAGTCCTGGGCAAATGTATCTTCTAAAAGGACCTCAAATTCATGGGGAAATGGGGGAAGAGAAGTATTTCAAGTCTTAGAAACAGCTTGTGGACAGTTACCAAGCTAAAAATGGGGTCTTTGGATCATCTGCTCACCAGTGATAATTTTCTCCATCCATCCCTCTGTGAATTTCTCTGTGATCCCACACAACCAGAACTGAAGAGGCATTTTCACTCCATTTGCCCCAATTTCTGTACCAATAACTGAAGATCAGCAAGAGGCACTCTCACAGTGAAAGGAAGAAAAGTAACCTGTGTCCTGTTGCATTTGTGAATTAGAGCTGTGGGCACATCCACAGACAGACACACATTTCTTCCTACTTTAGGCTCACTAGAGAGGATCAAAATAACTTCTCCAAGTGGGGTCTGGAAAAGGTGGGTGAGACTATGAGAGCTATTACCACTAAACATCCTGCAAATTCCTCAGATCTGCAAAGTCCTCAGAGGAACTGTCCCTGCCTACCAACACAGCACAGGGGACAGGCACACAACATTTGTGAAGGGCTGAAAATTGCTGGCAGCTTCAGCCATGTGTTCCTCTGGAGGCCCCCTACACCAGGGTTCATTCAGCCTTCTCTGTCTGCTGAAGGCCCAGGACTGTCCCTGCTCTCCCAGCAGCATCCCTTCATCGAGAAGTACCATCCATGGGAGAAACCTCACTCTCTTCCTCTGGGTACTGCTGTTTAACAAGGCTGGTTTCTCCTCAGGTGACACTTTGGACATGCCTTCTTGGACATTATGAAGAACTTGAGTTCATGAACATCTCAGCTGGGGCTGAGAGATGTGTCTGAGGATTTTAATTTTCTTGGTTTTGTTTCTCTGCCTTTTCCCAGCTTTTGGAGCCTGTGAGGTCCCCATACCAGGGGTCAACAGTGGCACCACGGCCACAAAGCCACCAGGCAGAGCAGCAGTGCCAGTTTATGTGCAGGCAGCAGAGCTCCCTCTCCTCACAAGGGCACAGCCCCACTCACAGCTGGCCAGGCTCCTTGGCCAGTTTGTGGTGATGCTGATGTGCAAAGCCATTTGTGTTCCCTTCTTGTCAGGAGCTCTCTATGTGCCCCCACGGTCTGTAGTGCAATTTGCTATGAGACTTGTAGCACTGGGATGTGCAGACCTTTCCTTACACAGAAGAGCAGCATAAATCTCATTTAATGAGCTCTTAAGTGACTAACAGAAATCTGTGGGCAGCTATTTAAAGGATGAGCCCTACTGGGATAGGAGTGGGCACAATGCCATTGCCCTCATGGCTCTTAACCAAGAAGCCCTTTCCAAACACCAATTCCTGCTTCATTCATGCTTCCCTTTTTTCCTTTATTAGCTCTGCTACGTCCTCTGCAGGCCTTCAGCTGATCATTCAGATCACTGAAAACTGAAACCTCCTCTCAGCACTTGTGCTCTGGATTTCTCCACACTTCATTGGATTTCATTTCTGATAACAGAAGCTATTCAGGACAGCATGCACTCAATGGCTCCATTCCCATCCTTCTCTAGATAGAATCTGAAGGGAGAACCAGAGCAGTTTGGGCTCGGTCTTGGTGCAGAAATCACAAGGACAGCAGCAACAGGAAGATGCCAGGTTGGCTGAACCACAGTACTAACTCACCACTGGTCACTATCAGGTGCAACACTGCACCACTGCCAGCTCCTCCTGCCATTTTCTGTAGGAGTTTTATAACCAAGGTTTGGCACATTTCCTTTTGCATCTCTCCTCTTCCAGGGCAGAGGTCCAGGGGAAAGCAGCTAAAGCTCCATTGCCTGGGAGGTCAGACCTGTGGGTGGGTCAGACTGATGGCCACTGCCAAGAGCAGGATCTAATAATTACAGCAAACCCCACCAAACTAAAGCACAGATTAAGGCTGGCTGCACTTTGCACTTAGTTACACTCTAGGCATGGGGGCTGGGTAGTTGCAGTGGGTTGGAGATTTCCAGATAAAGCCTCAGTTTTTGGGAAGATGCTTATCTGTAATGGATTGTTAGCAGTTAGACTGTTCTGCCAAAATAAAACTCTTTTAATCTTTCAAAGAGAATCCTGGGCTATTTAATTGATTAGCAGCTTTCTAATGAGAGGATTAAGTACACAGTAGATAACTGGGGTGATTGACAGCTCTACTGCACCAGCCTAAAACAAGATGCTTCCTTTTTCCCAGCACATTCCAAAATTAAATGATTATGTATTGTTTACTGGGACTGGGAGGATTACAAGACAGTAGGTGGATTTATTAGCAGAGAAAGGAAAAACACTCCTACACAAAAGAAAAAGATTATTTTGAATGACTAACAGCCATGCCCCTGCAAAGCATGACTAGATCGAACAGAGTTATTCACTCTCAGGTTACACTCCAGACCTTCTCCCTTTTTCAGACCATTTGTTGTTTTATCCAGTTATCTCCAATGTGCTCAGCATTTCCAGGTGTCTTACACAGACCATTTTCTGACTTTATCATGTAGGTAGTTAGAAACTCCTTGATGTTGTCACTGGGGAAAAGGTTGGGAACTTATCTCACATTATAGACAGAATCTCACTCCTCTGGAGCAGGAGACCAAGATGGCTTTTAACAAGCAGGAGCTGCTTCATTAGCAGCCTTCTAGTACATGGAGGCACTGAGTCAAATCACCTAAATACAAGTACCTGAACATGGCAGGGGAAATAAAAGGTTTAGCATCTTGCAGCAAGAACATCCAATTTTACATGAATTAAGGATTTATGTGAGAAGGTTTGGAAGAAAGGGGGAGGAGAAAGATGCTCTTAAATTCAAGCTATCAGGCTCCATAGTTACCGTGCCTGAACCAGCCACTCTGCTTTAACACAATATGTACCATTTTTACCAGGCTGGGGGAAAAAAAAATCAAGATGCTGAAAAGATTTCTAAATTTATGACCTCTTGACTGCACATTAAATGACACTACTCCTTAATCTTACAGTCCCTTCCTTTGCCTTTTAGGTAAGCCTCTAACCATCTGATCTCTGCATGGAAAAAGTTGAATAAGATGTTGTAGTTAAACCAGATGTCAAGAGCCACAGTTTTGTTCAGATTTTTCCCTGCCCTATTTCTGTAGGGTTCCTACACAGGTCTGAGAGAGTGGCTTTGGCACAGCTGAGGAAAACAAGGGTTGCCAGCTCTGGGTAAAGCTGCCAGCCCTCCCTGCCCTGGGAGCTCTCCCTGGTATGCTTCAGCACTGGTTAAGGATCCATCTCAGCTGGTTCATCAGAGCAGCAAAGTCCCTGCCAGAGAGGAATCTCTGCAGCTGTGGACACCACAGAAGCATGTGAGCAGAGTAAAATATTTTGGTAATCTGTGGGCTTGTGTTTTTAACAGTCTGTCCAGGGCTCAGGGCCCCATCCTGGGATTCTGACAAAAATGAAAAGTGTGAGATTTTCGTTTTTCCTCAGAGGGCTGTGCACAGCACCTGCTGTGAGACATAAAAGCAGCAGGCTGATGCTTCCACTGTTCCTTGGAGCTGTAACAGGCAAAGCCATGAATAGGCTGAATTTCAACAAATCAATAAATTAAAGTCCAGAATGTCACAGAGAAATTGTGAAAAAGAGATCCCCAGGGGTACGAAATACAAAGATATTACCTCTGGCTCTGGAAACCTCTGAGCCCTAGTTTTCAGAGAGGCTGTACCAATGGAAATATTCTTGCCCATCTCCTGCAGCAGCTGCTGTGAGCTGCAGGAGGCTGGAGAGGGGCTGTGGGGAGCTGTGATCCCAAAAGGCTGCAGAGGAACACACTGAGCTAATTATAATGAGTGGCAAACTGTTATCCAGAGTTCATCAAATATGAATGGCTGGTGAAACTGGTCACCATGGCTAGCAAGTGCTGTGTCAAGGAAAAAGCAGCATGTAAATAAAAGAGAGAGAACCCCTGGAGGATGTAGAGTCCCCCAGAGGACAGCCCCAGGGTCACAGTCCCTGCTCCGTGGGACTGAGAGCAGGGATGCCCAGACTGACACGTGCCCCAGAGTGCCACCTGGCTGGAGCCAGCCTGGGGGGAGAGGTGCCACTTAACTCCAGCTGCTTTGTGCCAGCCTGTGCCCCAGGTTCCATGGAAAGGGCAGGGCAGCTTTAGTCCCATGGAGAGCACCCACTGTGCTCCCAAACACTGGAGCTGCAGGTCCTGTGCTCTGCAAGCAACAAGAGTGGGAGCAGAGGGGGAGAAAGTTCCTTCACCAAAGAGCACCTGGCCTTCCTTAAGAGATCCAGCTATTCTCCCTGCAGTGCCCATTGAGGGTCAGGAGAGGCAGGACAATTCACCTTCTCTGCCTGTGCTCAGTGGTGTTGGTTTCCTCACCCCCTGCAAGTGCAGCCCCTGCTCTCACCCTTGGCAGTTCAAATACCTGCCCAGCTCCATCTCTGAAGTCAGACAGTCTGGTGCCAAGAGCATAAACTCATTTTTTCCTCTCCACTCTCCTTGTATCACACAACTGCTCAGCTTTCCTAAGCAGCAAACTTCAATATCTCATTACTCTGTCAGTTGCCATAACCAAGTGCCCACAGTTACACAGAATTTACTTCTTAGTTTGAGCCAGCTGGCAGCACCCTCCTTACCCAGGGGCAGTCAGGGTACCCATCTATGAGCCCCAGCAGAAATCAGGAATCTCCCTTTTAAAGCTGGAGAACAACCAAACTCTCCCCTGTGCTCCTCTGTACAACCCTCCCACGTCCCTCTGCAAACACACAGAGCTTTGATGCACATTTAATTTTTTTCTTCTACAACAGGGAAAGAATAGATACTAGCTCTTGGGACTCTATCTAAAATAAAACTGCTTTTCAGGGTATGGAAAGATCCTGGGGTTGGGCCCACTGACTCTTCTTTCCTTAAGCTTGTTATCTTTCCAGTTCTCCCTTTCCAAGTCATTTAATGAAGACTCATCCAGTTATTCCAAATGTAAGGACTTGGCTGGGCTCAGTGCAGGTGTTCAGCTTTCCCCAGGCACAGACTGAAAGCACACTTCAATGTGTGCTGCTCTTTGATGTGTGGGTCCAGTCCCTCAGGAACCAAACTATTAATATTCCCAAGTTAGGTTTGTTTTGCAAAGCTACTTCAAGCTTACCAAGGGGTGGATCCTCATTTATCACTTACCTGTGATTTATTTTTATATTGTTTTTGTGAAATTGCCATTAATCTGGTAGATTCTGCCACGCCACCTTGCATACCAGGATCACTTCTGCTCTAAGAATATCTTTTTAAAAAAAACACCAAATCCTTTTCTGATGTTTGAGTGTATCAGTGTCAGACCCAGTAAACTGAGCAACATTTAACCACTTGGATGTTACTATCAGGAGAAACAGTAATACTGGCAATAGTCCAATCAAGAAATGAAGTATGAATGCACAGACTTACCATTTTTGTCAGCTCTTCTGAAAATCTAGAATCGAAAGAGAGAGAGAGAAATGTGTTTACTGTGTTGTCCAGCATGGGGGTGAAGCCCTTTGCACCAGGACCATGCCCAGCCCCACACACAGGGCAGGTTCAAGTGCTCCAACCCCTCAAGACCCAATTCAGGGGCTTTACTGAACTCACCCTCCCCAAGACTCTGCTCATCTCCCCCAGAGCAACACAAATCACTGGTGGAATAACTGGAATAACTGGTGGAAATGCTCTCAGCACCTCCCTCACTTAAGAAAGCTGAAACCATGAATCCAACACCAGAAAAACACACACTAAAAAAAATCTCCAACACCCATGCAGCCAGTCCAGACAATTTCTCTGGAGTCAATAAAATCTCTTAAACCAAATTTCACAGCTCTGCACTTCTGAAAAAGAATTATTTACAACATTTTTTTTTTAAAGCAAGTCTCCTGCGTGGGAAGGAGATTATATTTAGACTTAAAACTACAGTGTGGAGGAGCAGCCCACAGAGAGGAATCAAATGGCCATTTCAGAAGGAAAAAATGGCAATCATGTGTAGTACTTGCTAGGGAGAAAGAGAGCAGAAACAACTGCATTTTTTTTCCCCAGTCTCATCTGAGGAATTGTCCCCTGGCACTGTACCAAAATCAGCTGGTCACTTGGAGGGCCCTTGCTCTAATTGAGATTTTAGCCACACACACTGATTACACATTCATTAGCTAACCCCCCTTACTTGATGCATATGTATTACTTCATTTTACACAGTCACACCCCTTAACAAGGATCCTCTCATGGATCTTTGAGGTCCATCCTCAACATCTGGTGTCCTTTGCAGGTGGCTGTTCCTCAACCCCCACTTTTGAGTCAGCCAAATATCTTTGTTTTGCATAACTTCTACTTTGTCACCCCTGCAGAGCTGAGCTGCCATCCTGCCTGTGTTTTGCATGACTTCTGCATCCCTAAATTACATCCTTCATCTGCTTCTCCAGGGCTGTGCTGTTTTGCTCTACTGGCCTTGCCAACAAAATGCAATTAATAGCAAAAGGCCTGTGCAAAGGCTGGAAATTTACAGGTGCCTGCCAAAAATGGCCACAGGTTGGCCATAAATTACCAAAAAATTAACATGGGCAGAAAAGGTAAAATATCCTCATCATCTCTTCTGGCCTGACCCTGTTAATTTGAACAAGAACAGAGATTTTAGTTGTACAAAGAAATTTCCCTGAGGAGGGAATAAAAGCACCAGCAAGACAGATCAGAGTCAGCCATAAAATAGAATCTCATATTTTCTGGGTCACAAAACCATTAAATTAAAAAAAAAAAAAAATCAGAAGAGAAATTGCTGCACAAAACAAGAACCCCAAGAGACAAATTGAATTGCAGAATATGCTTTTTCACTGAATATGGCTTAATTAAGGAACATTAATCATTCTTTTGTCCAAAGTCCTTGTGAGGCTCTGCAGCCTGGGGCAGAGTCAAAGCTGGACTTTCTGGTGTACTTCAGCAGAGGCAAAACCCCTCTGCCTGAGCCAAACCAAAGTGTTGGGAGCCACAGGAACTGCCTGCAAGGATTACAGCTTGTGACCACAACAAAACTCCTCTCCTGCTGACCTTCATTTTAAAAGAGCAATTAGAAGGTTTGGGAGGGAAAATCCAACCTCTCTCCACACTTACAGATTTCATTGATGTTAAATTTGGGGTTTGAAGGGCCAGCCAGTCATGGCTTGTCTATGGGAAGAAGGAATAAATCCCAGCAGGACCCCAGCAAGCTGCATGGCTTTAGCACACATCCCTCACCTGTGCTCAGTATGCCCTGCCCACTGTATGAAGTATTCTTCTTCTCGTGGCTTGGACACCCCAAATCCTCACTCCCCAGGAACACCCCCAGATGAGGCAGCTCTCTTCCTGGATGCTGGTTATTTCTGGGCTTTTTGTTATTTCTGAGCTTTATGTTTCATCAGCACATCCTTCTGCTGCTCTTCCCATTGCTTTAAAACCAAGGTATTACAGCCAGGCTGACACAGCAGCAGCAATGCCTGTCCTCAGGTCCCATGGGAGATCAGCATCCCACAAAGCACAGCTGACAGAGGGAGAATGGGAAGGCAAGACCAATAGGAAAAATGTAAATTAAAGCAGGAGAAAGGCTCAACCTGCAGTGCTCTGCTCCATGGAGCTGTTTACCTTGCAAGGAATACTCGGAGCAACAGGAAAAAAAATTAAGAAATGAAAGAAATGTTTAGAAATTGAAGTATTTATATCTAGCTTCACTAAGTGAATATTTTAGGGCTTTCACTCTCCCAGACACTCCCTAAAGTATGACTATTAGTAAATGAACATGTTGCTGTGTTGATGAAAGATCACATTGTCTGTGTTATTTATCAAAGTTTATTCTACAGGACCAAGCTGCTTGGCTTTTTTATTGCTAATGAGCAGGATTTATTCTTTCAACTTAATTGAACCACCTAAAATTTGCACACACATAAAAAAAAAATAAACTGGGACACCTGGAGGGAAAAAACAATTTAAGACAAAGTCATCTGTCAGTGCAGGCAGGCACTGCATCAAGGTATGAGCACTGGAATGAGCATCGGGAGGCTGATAAAGATGTAATAGAGTCTGTGATAACTTGGCAGTGCTGCCAAAAATGCTGCTGCTGTGAAGACCCAGGATTTATGTTGTAGCTCAGCAGAGTGCCCTCCCCCACACAGCCCAAAGACACCCTCTGCTCAGGTCTGGGATTAGTTGTTCCACTGTGGGAAGGAGGTGGTGAGCTTTCCGTAAGGGAAAGGTGTGAGATCTGGGGATGGAAGGGAAACCACAGCCCCTCACAGCTTCCCTATGGACCAGAGAGCAGACCCACGATGGTGCCAGGCTCCCAGGGAGCTGGGGGCAATGACAGCTCCCCTCAGCTCCAGAAGAAGGGAACACCAGTGAGGCTGCTGTGTCACCTCCAAGGCAGAGCTGCAGAGCCCACCCAGCCCGCAGCTGCTCTGCCGGCTCCCAGCAGCAAAGTCACTCAGACTCAGCCAAGGCAGCAGCCCTGGAGGTCAGCAAGAGAGGAGCCAATGAAATATGGATGGAGAAGTGCCCTGTCCTGCCAGGCCCTCAGCAGCAATTGGCTCCCTGTGCCTGCACGTGGCCCAGGACCATCCCCTGGCTCAGCCTGGCCAGGGATGCTCTTTCCGCTCCATCACCCCCTGTTCCCAGCCGTGGGGGCAGTGCAGGATCTCAGATGGGAAATGAGAAATTATCCACTTCAAGTACCACAGCAACCATCTCCCCCATCAGCTGTGCTTTGAAGCTATTAAGCAAAGCTCCTGAAGCACAGGCTAAGTCACAGGGTGAGCCCACAGGATGCCAACAATATGGGCATTAACCCATTTCATAGGATTTATACAGGCAAGGCATTCAGTTTGCTGTCTGTGGCACACTTAACCCATTTACCAGTGGTTTAGATGAATATAAACACTATTTTCTCTAAAGCAAGGAACTTTTGTCAAGATTTCCAATAGGTTTTCTCTAAATGTATGTTTTTGCTATACTCTCAAATGGCTACTACAGATATTTAACTGCCAGAAGTAAGCAATTCAAAACCCTGGTGGTAATAATAAACTTGAAAAAAAAAAAAAAAAAAGGCTTCAAATTTAAACATTTAGTTCTGCCTTCTCAAAGCTCCTGGATGAGAACATGCCACACTAGAGGCTGCCTAATGAAGGTTTTCTCATGAATTTTATTAAACTCACAATAGCATTCCCCTAAGAAGCCCAAGAATTATTAAAGGTTTGTGGAGTTTATAATCCCTTCACCAGGTTAATAAGATGTTGATTTAAAATAGAATGCAGCTGAGCTGAAATTCTGTTTTGCATCATAATCTGAGTGCAGAATAGAGGACAAACAATCATGTCTCATGCATGGAGAAAGCCTATGGATGAGAAGGCATCCAGAGACCCACACAGACCTAAAAAATTATTGATCCTCATTCTATGGTCCTGCATTCCTGTCCTGGCTTTGTGTTCCTCTCCCTACAAGTCTTGGCACTTCCTTTGGAGTTGAGGCAAGGTTTTATATCAGGTATGGCCTTTATTTCTCAGACTTGTGGCACCAGTAGGAATCTCCTCTCCTACAGCCTCTCTCTGTTGCTCTTTCTGATGAAAATGTGAGAAAATAATGACCTGAAGCTTTGTCACTATAGTCTATGTCCTTAGACATCCTTAGGTTAATAAATGTTCCCCATGCAAGGAGAAAAGTTTTATTTTGTGTTTCAGTAAGGAATATGCCACTGGTGTAGAAATACTGTCCCATCTGCACTGGTTCCTCACAAAACAAGGCTGCTGCAGAGCTCCAGGTCTCTGGGCATTTTCTCACTTCAAAGCAGATCCTTTTCCTTTTTCCCTTCCTCCCCAAGAGAAGAGCAGCTGACACCATGTCCCAACCTCTGCTTTCACTCTTACCTTCTCTTTAGACTTCACCCAGCTGTCCTAAATTTAAGTTGCATGAGAGAGGTAAGAGTTGCAGCTGATGTTCTGACCTGCTGACGTTCAGCACTAGAAGTTACTTTTCTGTTCTGCTTGATTTCAAGCACCCACTTGCAAAGGCCTGGAGATCAGAGGAGGAGGGATGGACTCTCCTGTGTGATCATGAACCTGGCAGTGAGCAGTTCCTGAAGGAAGACAGCCTGGCCTGCCCTGGCCCTCCTATCCAGCTGTGCCTGCAGGTACAGCTCAAGGGAAGATATCAAACCATGGATTTCACAAAGGGAGGTTGAAGGAGGAGAAAAAAAGCCCTCCCAGTTCAGTCACAGTGAGAAGGTAAACAAGGACAAAGGAAGGGCAATGAAGCAACCTTGAAAAAAACCCTAACAAACAAAATGAAAACAGAAGAAAAAAGGTCAAAACAGAAGAGGAGTGAGAAGGGATTCTGGGATTCTTGTGGCTATAAGAGCCTTGCTATTGAGGGCTGCACTGGAAATCATGTCATTGACAGAATGGCTGGAAATGGCAGCTCTGGATGTACATTTGGAAATGCACCATTGGCACAACCTAAATTCTCTGTATCTTCTATCCAGAACCTCACTCAATCCCATGGGGCTGAAGAAGCACAAACCAGATTTGGCCACACAAGCAAGGTTGCAAGAGGAACCATAAGAATGAGAGATGGATTTGAAATTATCTTTCTGTCAAAAAAATAAAACAATCAGATAAGGGTCAAAATTAGTTTTCAGCAAAAGACAGGGTAGATAAAACAGAAAGCTTCATCTGGTCTGAAATGAATGGAACCGTGTTCTTCAGGTGTGTTTGAAATAAAGCCAAAAATCAGAGCATTGTCCCCACTGCAAGAAAGGAGGCAGGGAGGCCAGTGCTGCCTGGGGCTCACAGTCCTGCCATGGGGATGCTCATTCATAACCAAGGCTGATCCTTATTTTAGATGCCAAGCAGGAGATGAGCTGTGAACCAGATGCAGCATCTTCAGCTGCTGTGACTGACCAGGCCTCAGGTTCTCTGGAGTTCACACCTCTGCTGCCAGCTCAGGCTTTTGGCAGTGACAGGAAGGCAGGAGGAGATGAGCAAGGGCAGTAGATCAGCCAGCTCTGAAGCACTCCCAGACAGAACAACACCTGCCTAGACATTCCTGTGCCTCCAGGGCCATCCACCTCAGCTCTGTGCTGCACACGCACTCATTCACACTCAGCAAACACAATCTCACTTTGGCTCACAGAAAATATACACCCTCATAATATATCCTCCTTTGCATTGTGACATTGAGGATTTGTTCTTGACTGGGAATGCCACCATCTCCTCTTGTGGGTTGGAGCAGCTCTGTGACAGATTTTCATACAGAGGGTTTGTCCTTGTGGGTGCAGGAAGCATCAGATATCCTGTGTCCATGCACAGCCTGTGCTGGGAGTGGGAATACCTGCTGCAGACTGCACAGGCTGCCAGCCCTGAGCCTTGGGCTCCTGCAGCTGCAGCAGACCCAGAGAAGGCACCTGAGGGTGGGCACAGGATGGGTACAGACCCCTTGCTCAATCTCAACCCCTTACAATGATTTGGCCAATGCTGTAAGAGCTGACCATTCATTCATTCATGCTGAACTAGTAAACATGATTGAACATTTTTTTAATCCTTTACCTAAAAGGCCTGAGGGACAGTAAAAGAAAAGCACAGAAGCCAGCCCAAAATTAAGACTGATCTTCCAAGAGGCAGTAGCCAGGCTGATGGCAGAAGACATCTCACCCCCTTGTTGAGTTTTGCTCCCCTTCAGCCCTCAGTTTTGTCCCACAACAGCACAGTTGTGTTCTTTGGTGGAAAGAGGACAGGGAAGTTTGTTCTGATACACCAGACACCCTCATGGAGGAGTCAGAACCAAAACACTGGGGATGGATGAATTAAAAGAAAGCCAGAAGAGGAAGAAGAAGTGACTAAGGTACTATTAGTGTCAAAGCCATTTTACCTAATTCATACCCAAGCCCAAGCTTCCCCCTCCTCCCGCAGCCCCCAAGAAACTGCCCACATAGGACACCAGCTCATGGAAACGTGTTAGCTAAACACAAAATCTTACAGGTCTTTTACTTCTTCCTCCCCCATGGAGAAGCTGCAGTGCTGCCTGGCTGGGACTAGCACATCCATCAGCAAAAATGTGAAGGAGTTAAATGGAAAACAGGTTATCATCCCTGAGCGTTCAGTGGGATGCTTGTTACTTTCATGCTAATGTGTGAAAATTAAGCTAAATAGGTGTTCCCTGTTTAAACCCTTTGTATGAAAGGGGGGTCTCGCAGTGCACTTGAAGAGCCCATTACAGCGAAGCCACAGCTTCAATTGCCTTTGCTATTGTGCCTGGAGAAAAAGGAGAAAATCAAGTTCTAAGGAAGGAGGGGGGAAAAAACCCTAAGCGCTCAAATCTTACATTTCCCGCATCCATTTCTACTTTCAGCAGGTGAGAAAGGGCTCCCAGTTCCATTGTGAAAGGGAAAAATGATCAGGAGCTGCACGCCCAGCTCTATTGTACTTCCCACTGAAATAATACAATGCTCTACTGTGTTTCCCATTCTGAAAGTTCATGACTCTTTTCCTAATCTCAAAGCTCAAAGTGAAAAAAAAAAATCACTTAAAGATAGTAAAATTGAATGGATAAGATACCATTTCGGTGGCAAAACACTCCTCACTCAAGAAACCTCTTACATAAATGTAATGTTGCTTCCTAATTGCATTTGTACTCTGAAACTCAGATTCCAAATTATTGTAAAATTTTGGCAATTTCTGGACAGATTAAAAACCAAAACAAGCCAAACCCAAAACTAAACCAAAACAATAAAAAAAAAATTCCCCAGGAACTTGGTCCCAAACAAGTTAATTTAAAAGACATAAGGGTGTGAGTTGCTCTTGTCCCGTCTGTTTCCCTGGAAGCTCACTCCCCCAGCCTGCAACTGCCCACCTGCCGGCCCCTAACACGGGCAGGATCACCCATCCATCCATCCATCCTACTCTCCGACTGCTTTTGGCAACCCTCTAGAGACACCAAAATGCCTCTCAGCTCAGGGTGCTCAGAGATGGAAGAGTTTCAACTCTCCAGCCTACGCCAATGCCTACGGGTTCAGCAAATTACGAAGTGTAAGGGCTTGCCTTGAAGAGCTACTACTGCCTATCCTATCTCTGAGGAGAGCATGAGTTATCCTTTACTACAGCCAATGCTTCAGTAGTTTATTTTGCATTCATTACTCCTTTTTTAAAAATTTTTAATTTTTTTTTTTTTTTTAAGCTAGGAGATAGCAAAACAGAGGTTCCATGTGTTTAATTACTGGATGCTGCAGAAAGACTGTAATTACACCATTTGCACTCCGGCTGATTCCACCCCACTCTCCCAATTCATTAAAGTGCAAACAGCCTCGGTAGCTCCCTAATCAGAAGGTCTATAAATACAGCAATCGAGGCACTGAGCACATCCCTACCAGCCCCCCCAAACCAGGATTAAAGACCTGCAGTGGATCCTTATCCCAGCTGGTCGAGGGGATGCAGGACCTGGGAAAAAGGCTGCAGAACCTGGGGTGCACACCCACGCTCAGCCCCTCCAGAGGGTGCAGGGAACAGGGCACCCCAAAGTCCAGCCAGCCCCGAGAGTTCAGAGTCCTGCCAAGGAGAAGGACACAAGCCCCATCTCCGTGCCCATCCGGTAAAGAAAAGCTGCGGGGCTCAGGAGAGGCAGTGCAGTATCCACAGCGCACCCCACGCCCAGCCCGCTCCAGCGGATGCAGAACCAAGGTGCAGCTTTTCCCAGCTGTCCCAGAGAGGGCAGGGCAGGGGGACAGGGGACCCGGGCCACCCCGGCAGTCTGGGAGGTGCGGCACCGGGGCGAGCGGGGCAAGACCCGGGCTGCAACCTCATAGCCTAGGCAGCCCAGGGGCACAGGATCTGGAAAGAAGTTGTTAAATCTGGGCACCCCTACAGCCAAGGAGCCCGGGAGAGGCAGGAGCTGGGCTGCATCCCACGCCCACCCCATCCCAGCCGGCAGAGGATGCGGGATGCGGGGAGCAGCCCCGATGCCGAGCCGCCCGCTGGTGCAGGATCCAGGTGAGCTGAGAACAGGGCTGCAGCCCCTGCTCAGCTGCTCCGGGAGATGCTGGACCCGGGAAAGAACAGCGATCCCGGGGGCTCGAGCGGGTGCGAGACACGGGCAGGAGGCTGCGGGACACCCACGCCCACCCAGCCGGGGATTGCCGGAGCCGGGCTCCAGCCGGTGCGCGGCGGCGCCGGGGAGCGCAGGACCGAGGGAACATCCCCGCTCCCGAGGCAGGAGCCGGGCTGCGGGATGCAGGGAGCACTCACATCGAGGATGACGGAGGTGCCCTTCCTCTGGGCGGCGGCGGCGCCCGGGGCGAGCAGCTCCCTGTCGGCGAGGCCCTTGTCGCCCATCCTGCCGGCCGCCCAGCGCAGCAGCCCGTCCAGCCCGCGCAGCGCCGGCGCCGGCTTCCGCAGCAGCTTCTGCACCCCGGCCCGGCAGTACCGCGCTGCCTGCTCGCACATCGCTCAGCCCGGCCTCATCCCGCCGCCGGGACTCCCCCTCCTTCTCCTCCTCCTCCTCCTCCTCCTCCCACAGCCGCTCGGCGGGCAGCGGGCGGGTCCGCGGGGAAGAGCAAGGGGGGAGTTTTGGGGTGGGGGTAGGTCAGCCCTCCCTCCAACACAAAGCACCTTTGTAGGGATTTTATGTCTAAAAAGGCTGTATCCGTGTTCTCTCCCCTCCACAGCCTCTCTGCACTCACAGCAGATTTTAGCAGCTCTTTGTGAGGGCAGAAGAGAATAAATTTGTTGCTAGTAAATAAAACTTGCCCCTGAACCCCTATCCCTCCTCCAAAAAGTTCCTATTCAATTCCAGGTGAGGTATTGCAGCATCTGTGGCTACAGCACTAACCACAGTGCTCAGCTGAAAAATATTCCTAACCCTGTAATTCTGTATTGTGAGGGTATTTCTTTGAGATACTCCTGTGCTCAGCTTCAGCCTCTAAATCAGCAAGATTTAGACTTGATTAGAGGCAATAAGTCTTCTGGACAAAATGGCACTAGATAATTTCATTTCCCACTCCACACCTGAGGAGGTGCTCCCAGTTTGAGTTCAAACCCAGAAAGGCACCGAAGCAGGAGAGCTCAGACCCAGAAACTCGGAGGTTTCCCCGGAGTTCTGGAGTAGCCAAAGGCTCCAAAGGGTCTTTCCCATCTGCAGCAGCCAGACCCTCTCAGAGGCAGCTCTAGAGGATTTCATGACCCAGCAGGGCCACGTCCCAGATTTGAACAGCTCTGTCACAGGAGCCAGCATGCCCAGCACCCCTGAAAGCACTGCAGACTTCCCACACAGAGTCCTGTGCCTGACCAGCAGCAGGATCACTCCAAAGGACCTCACCAACCACTGCCTTCAGTGAAACAAACAGCAGGAAATGGTTTCCTTCAACAGAGCTTACACATTGCAGTTCACCACAACCCAGACCCTCAGAAAAGCCTACCTGGAGGAATTATATAACTGCTTCTTCTAATCCCCCATCTTTATTCAGGTAAATTGGGGTGAATTTTCTGTGTTTGAGGTGACAGGTGAGGAATGTACATTTTCCTCTCAGCTGCTGCTCCAAGAAAAGTGAGTGGGAGCCCAGTTCTTTCTGCTGGAGTACATGGAAAATAGCTGGAAGCTCTTAAAAGCCTATCAATCAAATGAGGCACAGAGAAGCCTAGCAGTAGGTCAGGACACCCAAGGGCTGAGCCCCTCTTTCACCAAGCTCTTGTCTTTCAGGGTTTTCTTCTCCAGCAATGCAAAACTCATGGGGGAAAACAGAGGAATTTCAGGGGTTTATGATGGCTTGTGGAGCACTTCAATGGCTCTGTGCTCTTTCACAGGCACACAGAGCAGTGTCCAACCCAACCACCACTCAGTTCCCAATCACATCTCACAGCAAAGCCAAGCCAAGCCACATCTTGTCCTCCTTGCCATGAGCTGGTGCAAATCTCCTGTGTCCCTCATGATCAGAGCTACTCTGCTCTTTTGTACTTGTACAATGCTCAGATTATTCACATTCTTCTTGCTCCTTTAGACATCCCTCCACTAAATGGCTGCTTCAGACTGTATTGATCACACCCAGGTTAGGATTACTATAAATGCTTGCTAATTAAAACTATTGACTGAATTGAATAAATTTAGAAATAAGGTTCCTTGAATTTTCCTTTCTGTTTGCCATGAAGATTCATTACTTGGATTTTAAGTTTGGGGCTATTTCTGTGCTTTTGTCAAAAACAGTTCTTGCTAATGTCAAACCGGCTCTGTGGCATTTAAATACTCATTTTTCCTACTAAACAGATCAAGATAGAAAAAAATTCTGCCATTCTGCCATTAGGAAGAAGCCAACCATTTGTACTGGGCTGTGTTACTGGGGGCTATTCCCTAGTTCCTGTGAGGCTGAAGTCTCTCTTCGAGGAAAAAGTGGGAAGATTGTTACTACTGATTGTTACTACTGATCTGAGCCAGGTGAGGAAACCAATGAGCTCTGTGCTGGTGCCAGTCCATGTCACACCACAGCCAAGGGTGGGGGCAGAGGCACAGACCTCACGGTGAGCTCTGTGTGCCAAACTCATCCCCTGCTTCCTGCCAAGGGAGATGGGGCACTGCCTGTCCTGTGCAAAGAAACTCAACTGCAGCCAGGGCATCAGGGCTCTGCCAGCCTCTCCCACCATCCTGTGCTGCTCTGCTCATGGCACTGACCCCAGCCATCCACCAGAAACCAAAAACCAAACTAGTGATGGACAAGTGGAGACAGCAGGGTTTATTGCCCCTTCAGCTGCAGCTCAGGGCATCCAGCACACTTAGTGCACTTCATTAAAGGTGGAGAGAGCAGGACCCCCAGCAGGCACTGCCTGCCCTGAAAGCTATACCCAGATGTAGATGCTGAGTAGCACAGGTATTAATAGGAGAGAAGGGAGAGAATGCAACTGAAAAGCACAGTTAGGTGCTGGCAAAGTGCATCCCTGGGAAAGCAGCAAGCACTAATCAATTACAGCTTTGGTAGGCTCAGCATGGTCAGGCCATGAAGGGCCAAGGGCAGCACAGCCACTGACCTGCTGGCATTTTGCTTCCCACGCTGTGCTGCAGGCACAGAGCTCCAGCCCTGCCCAGCAGAGGAAGGCAGAGCTGCAGGGAGAGGGAAAGGGAAAGGCAGCAGCCGCTGCTCCACCTTCTCCACCCTGACATTTCACACTGAGCCTCCCCACTGCTGCACTGGCCGGGCACACGCCTTGTTCCAGACCTCTGCAGTGTTATAAATGATGGAGCAGTTGGACAGGAAGGTTGTTAGAGCTCAGACCTCTTCCCTCTCACTCCCAGATCCAAGTTCAGGAACTCTGAGCTCTCAAAATAGAGTATTGCCAGTCCAGCTTCAAGCCTGACCTTGACCTGACAATGTGTTTTGCCTGGTGCATTTGAAGCTCAGCACAGGTTTACTTCTCCCACTGACAATGTTTGCTCTGCCAGCTTTCATATGGGGCTTATTCAGGTTCTACAGCCAGTATTTTCCAGAAAGACTTGGAGCAGGAGCAACAACCACGTGCTGTAATTTCAGAGGAGAGGGCATCTGAAAAACACAAGGGCTTCTCTGAAGGAAAGGTCCAAGTGGAGCAAAGTCCTGCCCACAGCCTGGTGTGGGCAGAGGCAGTGGCTTTCATCTCCCCTTTGAGTTCTGCCTTCTCCCCCCTCCAGCTGCACCCAGCAGGCAGCTTTATTTAATTAAAAACTTCCAACAGGCAGGACCTGCAGCCTTGCTTGGTGCAAAATGTCACAGAAGACTTACTAATAGTTACAGATGATTGGGGTAATGCAACAGTTCAGTGGCAGGAAGAGGAAATGGCAATCCTGTCACAGAGATGGGAATTTGGCAGAGCAATCTTGCTCACCCAGCCTGGAAGCAGAATCGACACTTTAGTCTCTCTATTGACTTATGTTTATTGTAATGTAGCATGCAATCACCAGGTGACTCTGTCAGAAAATGTATCCCAGCTTGAAAATGCCACTCTGCCCACAGCACCGTGGTAACTCCCCAGTCTGAACCGAAGGGGACCCAGCGAGTGTGTCCATGTGCAGTGGGCTAACCCCTGAAAACACAACAGAGCCCCTCCCCTCTGCAAGCTGGAGGGAGCAGAGCTCATGGTTTGGTAACAGCTTGCCCTCACCACTAATGAAGTGCCAAGTCCACCTCATCACAGGTTTCTGACCCAGGCCCTGCAATCAGGGAGAGCAAAAGCTTCAAATGCACCATTTTATGTCAGGTTGATCTTAAAGAGCTAAATTCTTGTTTAAGAAAGAAGCAGATTTGCACTTTGAATATCTCCAGTGTCTTCCAACCATAGCTACCCTAAGAGACAGAAACCTCTCCTTTCAAGGGCTCATGCATCCCAACTCCCCTCCTGCCCCAGGACCAGCACTGCAGCCAGGGCAGGAGCAGGCAGGTCCCCACAAGGAGAGAGCCTGAGCTGTCCTGGGGAATTCCTCAGCCCACCCAATGCACCCATTTGCTGCAAACAGAGACCAGGTGCAGCTGGAGAGTTCTGGCTCTTGGTGCTCATTATCCTAAAGGCACAGATATCAGGAGACCTGGTAAAGGGCAATTATAGGGACTAAACTCACATTAAATAAAACATACAGCATTAAGATGTCACAGCTCTCAGAGGTCCAGGCTTCCACAGAGCTCTGAGATGGCTCTCCAGAGAAATATGAGGATTTGTCACTGTAAGAAAAATCTAATTCCAAAAAATGAAATAAAAATCAAAGCTCTAATTCATAAGAGACTCACCTTCCAAGGTGAGTCCATCCTGGAGAGGGCCTGGGAACTGTGTGGCTTCTCCAAACCTCTCAGGAGCAGCACAGCTCCTGCCTGGGCTGAGCTGCCTGTGCAGTTCAGGACACCTGGGCTGGGGACTCCACATCAGCTCCAGACATGGCCTTCAGCTCCCAGGGATCCTGCCCCATTCACTGGAAACGGAAGAATGTTTTCTTTTAGCTATTCTGAGGTGCAGGATTGTAGGCAAACAGTGGGACAAACCCTTCTGCTGATGGCTGCTAAATAGATTCAGAGGGTGGTGCTTGATTTTGTTTTGGTGTTGGCCATTAAGGGAGTTTACCTAGCTCTGTTGTTTTGGTAATTGAGGAAATGAACTTTTAACACCCAAACTAACCCACCCTTGATTAAAGGCCACTGACTCAATGCACCTTATGATTGTGGGTTCCTAGGGAAGAGCTACAGCAATGATTTTCTTGCATGTTTATTACTTATAATGGTGTTCAGGTAAAGCAGACCAAAATATTTTTCCCTTCAATATGCAACTGATGTCAGAACTGTTAAGGACCCTGGAGCAAGCTAATCCACTTCTGATGGCCTTTCAAAATTACCTTTTGTTTCCTGTGCCCTACATACCTCCTTTCACATCACATATATTGGTATGAACAACATGGAAATGGAGAATTACAGACTTCCAGATCTCCTAAGCCTGTGTGTGAGCATAACCACCAATGAAAAAGAGTTTAATTCATTGCACCTAAATAAAATATTGACTCTTCATAACTGACCTCCCCAATTACAACATAAAACTCATTATTTGCACTTTCTTAATAGTCAAAATGTGCCTGAGAATGTGTTGAGATCAGAGCTATCAAGCTTCTTCATAACAAGAGTGGGGAGGGAGGGACTGGCACATTTCCCATTGCTTATACCCTTTGTAATTAATTTCTAAAGTAATTTCCTCCTTTGCTTGGCAGATATCATCTCTGACTGCACTTGTGGGAGGAAAGAAGATCTCCCCAGTTTATTTCTGACAATAAATACAGTTAATGAGTGCTCAGGAAGTAGAATCTGACAGCTTTCAAAGAAAGCAGAACTCCCTCTGGGGTTCCCAGTGCAGGCACGGTGACAAAGCCTGGGCACGGGGAAAGGCACGGGGGACAGCCAGGGCACAGGCAGGACTCTGGCCAAGGGCTGCCTCGGGGGTGGACAGTTTAGAGAGGTAAAATACAAATATTTCTTATTCTTCACTTGCTTAGCCCGTGGCTAAAGCTGTGAACACCTGGAGGGGGTTCAGAAGGGCACAGAGCTCGCCCTTTGAGCGTTCCTTTGCCTGAGGCATTGCTCTCTGTCCTCCAAGTGATGCTGACACCGCAGGACAGGAGAGATTTTGCCACAAAAGCCGTGCCCAGAGGGGCTGAACCCACCAGCCAGGCTTGCTTCACACAAGCCAGAGCCCCTCTGGAGCTGGGAGTGGGACCCCCTGCCCTGCCCTGCCCTGCCCTGCCCTGCCCTGCCCTGCCCTGCCCTGCGGGTGGCTGGAGGAAGGCTGGGGTGTGAAAAGGCTCTGCTGGCCCTGGGGACAGTTGGAGCAGCTGGTGCTGGCTGTGATGTGCCCTCAGGGGACACCCAGCAGCAGTTCTGCCTGGCTCCGGGGCTTGCTGGTGGCCATAGCCTGGATGGATCCCCGGGCACTGCCACTGCAGGGTGGTAAATGGCACTCAGGACAATCCCAGTGACAGCCAGGGACAGGGATCTGCCAGGGGCTCTCCAAAGGACACTCACTGCAGCTCCAGCTGTGAGCTGGTCTTTGGGTGCAGAGCATCAGTTCAGCAGCCCACTCAGTGCTGCTCCTTATGCCCAAGCACCAGGCATGTTCATTTTTCCTCCAGCATTTTATTTGTCCTTATTTGCTGTCCTCAAAGTGACAGACCTGGGGAAGTTATTTATATCTTACACTGCTCCCACAATTATTCACCAAGAGTTTGGGAGGCTCACTGCTGGACACACACACACACACAATCACTTCAGGAGCTTGTAATTGGGTTTCCTGGCTGTGGAGCTATTTTAAAATGCTGCTGTGTTTGCCACTTTGGGATCAAACTCATGTAATTTAATGGGTTTCACTGAGACATCAACAGGCCCTCAAGGCAGATATCGATTTCCCACAACAAAGAGCTGCTCTTGAAATAATTTAATGGGATCACCAAGAAGTGACTTTGAGCTGCAGGTGCTGGGATGCTTATGGATGTGAGCTTGCTGGGATGCCATGGGAAATGATGCCCAAAAGCAAGGCAGCCCCTGAGCCAGCATTCCCAGGGGAGCACGAAGATGGGCAGTGAAGCAAGTGCCTTTTCTCCATAATTTCCCTTCTGTGCCATAAAGCCAGAGCTGGAAAAGGGTCACCCTCATCCCGTGGTTGTCACCCTCGAGAAAATGTCCCACCAGCAGCCTGTGCAACCCCAGGGCTGCACATCCACAGCATGGCATGCAAGGACATCTAGTGCCTGCTGCTGAGGCTGCAGGGAGGCTCAGCAGAGGCTGCAGCAGAGTGTGGTTTCTGGTGGCTCATCCCCTCACCACAATGAAAAGTCCCCATGGGGCCAGTACCAGGAGTGCTCTGGAGAATGGATCCCAGCAGGAAGGTCCCTGTGAGGCTCTGACATGGGTCTCAGCTGGGGTTCTGTCTCAGAGCTGGAGCTCCCCAGCAGCCTGGCAGTGCCCCTGCCTGGCACAGCTCCTGTGCCCCCCAGTCTGGGCAGCTCTGGCTGATTCTGGGCTCTGACACCCACAGCTCCCATGGCAGTGAGGGAGTGCAGGCATCTGATGGGCACGGGACAGCTGTGTCTTCATCTGCTTAGTGCCCACCTTTCTAGTCCTCTGTCAGCCCTGGGACCTTCTCAAAGTGTGGCCCAGCCCCAGCCTCCCCCCGACTGCTGCACCTGGGGATGGAGCTGAGCACAGTCTGCAGTGTGAGAAGCCAACCTTGTCTGCAAAGGGCATTCTCCTGTCCAAAGCTATCCACAGACAAGCTGGGGGATTAAAACTGCTTGGGCAACACGGACAGGGCTTGTCAAGCCCTTGTACAAGCAGAAATACCAAATATCTGAGGATAATCTGAGCTTTGACAGCTGAGGAAGGCGGACACTCAAGATGTCAAAACAATCTCACGGGGACAAAAGGTCGGAGCATTGCAGACTGACACATGGGTGCATCAGCAGCTGGGCACGGTGTTTGCATGGCACCTGCCCTGCTGGTGTCCCTGCACAGCCCTGGGACACGGGATGGCAGCAGGCAGGGAGGCACCCAGCTGAGCCCAGCCACATGCTGTGGCCCAGATCAGAAACCCATCACACCGAGGTGCTGCCAGCAGATGCTCCCACCACCATCCCCTCCTTAGGCAGCAGCCCTCACTCTGGGAACAGACATTTCCTTTAAATGAGAATTGGAGGAGACAGTTGGAGATAGGGAAGGTCCCACTGGGCCATACTTCAACAGAGAACCTGCAATAATTACAATTTAAGATGTCTGTATCTGGCACATCCCCACAGGCAGGGATGGATCTTTTCATGCTTTAAAGGACATTTACACTACAGAAATGAACCTGCTCTCAGTGAGAACAATAACCCCTCCTCCTGGGGATGCTGAGCTCTCCAGTCAGGAGAGGGAGCTGTGCTGCTGTGGGACAGACACAGGGTCACCTCAGGGAGGGTTGCAATCCTGTTTCCAACCAGTCCTTGCAACATAACATTATTTAAATATTTCTTTAAAGAGATATTAATTAATGCATCACCTTCTTTTTTTAAATTGCTCTTCCCCTCTCTCTCTCTGGAAGTTTACAAATCCATAGCTATTCACAAAATTGGTATAAGTTTATGAATAATTTCAGGCCCCCTGAAAATCCTATTTTTAACTAGCTTGCTACCCCTGCCTCAGTGCTGCCCTGCTTGCACAAAACCTCTGTGTGACATCCCAGCATCCCTGAGAACCCACTGGTCCTCCCCATCCCACCTGTCATATTTCACCAAAATGTAAAATCCCAGCTCTGACCTTCCCACTTCCAGCTTCATCTCAAACCACATACACACAGGTTTGATCCTTTTAGTTGGGGTTTGAACACACCTTCAGAAGCCTGAAACTTTTTTTTTCCCAGCAAAACCTGTCCCAACAGCATTACCACCCTGTGCAAGCCCAGATCAGTGTTCTGGGGTTGCCATGACAGCTAAATCCCTTCCCTGAAAACATGTCTGTACAGTCCAGGGCCAGATAATTACATAACACCACATCCAAGTTTCTCTGATGGAGAAAAGTTTCTCCATTTCTGTGCAAATGCCCTGAGCAAAGCCTGGGCTGCCCCTGCTGCCAGCCCGACCTGCCAAGCCCTCAGCCCAGCAGAGAGCAGCAGCTTCTCAGGGCTCCCAGGCACAGATTTGCAGAGAAAACATCTTACAGCACAGCTGAGAGATATCTGGAGGGGTTTACCCTTCCTCTGTCTGCTCCTTACTGATTTCAGATGGCAAGACACAGTGTGGCAATTGAACTCCAGGTAGCTTCAACTTTGCAGCTTCTGGAAGACCACAGGAAAAAGATCCAAAGCAAATCTCAAATTTAAGTGGTACAAGAGCTGTCAGACCTTTTACCAACTCAGGTGTACCTAATAAACCATCTATTATTGTAGGGGGTGATGCTGTATGAGACATTTAGCAGAAATATGAAGCCAGCTATTTTTAACTTTTCCCCATGAAAATGTCAGAAATAGAGATATTAAATGAAACCATGCTCAACTTGTAGGTGCAAAGGACTCCTAGGTCACCCACATTGTCTGAGTTCATTGCAGAAAGCTCAGTTTCAAAAGGAGAGATTTCTTCACAGGGTTCCTCAGCACCAGCTGAGGAAGAAGAATGGGTGGTAGAAGGTCTATGTGGTGGGTGTCTGTCATTTCTCCTGACAGAGCAGGCAGTGTGAGAGCTGGGCAGGGTGCCTGGCACCAGGACACAAGGATCCCTGCTGAGAGATCTGCCAGCAGGTTTCTCCAGGGGTCACTTCAGGTTTGTGAGGAGTGGTTCTATTAAACAGCAGCTTGTATAAATCACAGTGAGATGAACTGTCTGGATCTCTCTCTGCTTTTCTCTGTGGCAGAGGAAACAATGCTTAAGGGTTGCATCCATTGGCTGTTTTGGCTCCTCATTTGGGTTCCCCTCTTTTTCTGAGCAATTTTAGAGGAATTCCCACCAGTCACCTCACCTGCTGTATCCAGGATAAATCTGTCCCCTTTCAGTAATGTTTCTGAAGGTTTCTCTGCCAGGTGCACACTGAGTCACAGCAGATTTACTGCTTCACTTTTGCCTCCAGGATTATGGCAAGTGATTCCAGGAACCTGTTCTATATTTGAAAACCATTCCAGCAGGCAGAATACCAGTTCAGTGCTCCTGACCTGCTAGATATCCTTTATGGCTCATTCCCAGCTGTTAGAACCAAAGTTGTAAAATAATAAACCAGAGCTGTTTGTTTTATAGCATTTCAGGGCTCACCTTAATGGCCCACTGTAAACATCAAGGACATGACCATTTTGATTGCAGCAGAGAGACAAGTCTCCCAGCAACCCCCCTGAGAGGAGCAGGCGTGTTTGGTCCCCAGGAAGCAGCAGGCTGGAGAACTGCTGGCTTGAGGAGGGGTAGAGTGGGATGGGAGAGGCCACAGAGGCTGCTGAGAGCACCCAGGCACCTGTGGGGCTCTGAGGAGGCCACCTGGGCTGGGCAGCAATGCACTGCCTCTGTACTGCTGGGACTAAGCTGGTTGCTAGGAAATCCAGGGCTTGGGGAGATAAATTATCAATGGGTGCTGGAGACATTTGGTTGCCAAGTCCCTGTAGGCAGCCAGCTGGGGCTCTCAGTTCCCAGGAATAATGGGGAGCTGCTGCAGAGGAGACAACATGATCAGAGGCTGGAGCACCTCTGCCGTGGAGACAGACTGAGAGAGCTGGGGTTGTACAGCCTGGAGAAGGGAAGGTTCCAGGGAGACCTTAAAGCCCCTTGCAGTTCCTTGAGAGGGTCTGAGATAAGAGAGTTGGAGAAGAGCTTTGGACAAGGGCCTGGAGTGACAGGATGAGGGGGAATGGCTTCAAAGTGACAGAAGGAAGGCTTCGATTGGACACTAGGAAGAAACTGTCCCTGTGAGGGTGGTGAGGCCTGGCACAGAGAAGCTGGGGATATCTCATCTCTGGAAGTGTTCAAGGCCAGGTTTGATGGGGCTTTGAGTAAACTGCTCCAATGGAAGGTGTCGCTGCCCAAGGATGGGCTTTGATACCAGAGGATCTTTAAGATCCCTTCCAATCCAAGCCATTCAAGGATTCTGTAGTTTTGTAAAATGGCTCCATGGGTGCTGCTGGGTTTTTGACCCATCCCCTTCCTCAGTCCTATTTTAGAACATACTCTGTTGTGCTGGCAGTCACAGCAGAGCTGCCTCCTACACCCCACAAAGCAGGCACCAGTGATCATCTCCCCTGGCAGGCTGCAAAAAAAACATTGGATGCTCCATTTTTAAGGCAAAATACCAAAGCTTTGGCTAACAGAACAGTCCCATATGTTTCTGAGTGCACTGCCAAGGGAGGTTTTCTCAAAAAGTTCTGGGGATGGGTTTTTGACAATGCAATGCTCTCACGTATCCATCCTCCTCCTGAACAGGCTGTCCATGCCCAATCTTGTGGTGATTCACATGCCAGCATCATAAACAGCCCTCCCAATATCCTGTGCTTGGGTGACAGCCTTGCCCAGTATCAACCACAAAATGCTCAGAAGAATGGGCAGAGCCCAGCTCTGACAGAGGATTAGGTACTGCCAGGAGGCTGCAGTTGGGGCTGTTCCTTACACAAATAAACAGTGATTGCCTTTAATATTCACTGAAATACAAGCACCAGGGCGTCTTTACGTTTGCTGTCAGGCAAGGAGGTGAGCTGGCCAGGGGCTGGGGCTCAGCAGTCCCCCCCTGGGCAAGCAGGCTGCCATAAACACCATCCTGGGCTTCCTAACCCAGCAGGAGGATGCTCATCCCTGCCCTGCACTAAGGGGTTCTTGGTGTAAGTAAGGCTTGCAATAGCTGAAAACAGAGAGAAGATTAAGGCACCTGTGCCTTCCACCTGTGCCTCTCTTTGAACCCACCACCTTTACATGTCAGTGAAGCACTGCCCTTCCAGCAGATATTTCCCAAATATCTGCCCTTCCCAGACTAACAACACAGCAGGGATCAGCTTCATCCAAGGGCCATATGGCATTGCTGAAGGACAGTTAAACATCCCTAGAAAATGTCCACCTTTAATTAAAAGCAACAAAATTTCCCAGCTCCCTGTAATAATATCACTCCTCCACCTCCATGTATGTGCTGCATTTCTCATCCAAAGGAGAGCAAGAAAAATGCAGTCCATGTTGTGCTGGTTTCTGCCCCAGCAGCAGCAGAGCTGTGCATGGAAGCAGCCTCCAAAGAGCCTTCAGCAGCTGCAGGGCTGCTCAGATGCTCCAGCCCAAATCCAAGGAAGTCTCCTCAAATAGTTCATTTTCTTCAGGCTCGTCATCTTTTGACCTCTAATATCTTCACTGCCCTGCTGCAGATTGTCCTTCAGTTCCCCCTCTGGACACCCCTGTTTGCTGGACCAGGCACTGTCCATCTCTGGGACACACTGAATCCTCCTCGGGGTGCCTACCTGTGGCCACTGCAAGGATTTCTAAGTCAATCTTGGCTGGGAGTCAGGTTTCCTAGGATGGAATGTTTATTGAGAATGTTGTTATTTGTTATTGTAAGAGTTGTCAGAAAAGAAAAAAACCCAACTCATCCAGGTGGGGTTCAAGTCATGATACAATGGGACTGAGCCTTCCCTGTGTAAAATAAACTTCAAACTAGGAGATAATTAGAAAAATATCATCCTGAAAAATCTGAGTATTAGGGAATCAGAGGAATATGAAAATTCTATTTCTGTATTGAAAATACTTAGTATTAGTTCTTTCACCAAGCAGGGGCCACTGGGACCTTCCAGCCTCACAGAGAGTGTGGGGATCAGACATTCAGCCCCTAAGAGAATGAACACTTTTATCCTGTGCATTTCTGCTTCCCTTCTCAGTGCAGCACTCACAGGCTGTTGGAACCACACACAAGGGGTGGTTCATCTGTGATGACATTTGATCAGAGCCAGACGTTATTGTTTTAGCTGTGGGATTGCTTTTAAATTCCCACAGTTTTCCTGACCTAACACTGGGAAAGTGTCACATGCTCCACTTGCAAATGGGGATCTGCTCCAGCAGAGCTGCATCAATTCCTCTGCAATGAGCCTTTTCCCAGTGGGACAGAGGGGTATCCACTGCATTGTTTAAAGGAAGAGGAAATTTTTGGTGGAAATGGACGTAACAGAGCACAAGGAAGGTCAGAGGGAAGCCTGGGAATGGGCAATTCTACCTCCCTTTGATTTCTTTTCCTTTGTTTCAGGATGAGAACAAGTCACTTGGCCTGCTCTCATCCAGCTCCCCTGTTATGTCATATCCAGATTACTCAGTGGACGAGGTATTTGGAGTGTTACATCAGACAGATAATATTTGCTTATATAACTCAATTTTTTTCTCAGACTCTTGCTTCTCCATCTCCCTGAAAAACATTTAAATAAATATTTATATTTTCAGGAATGAGACATTATATCAACCTCAGGATGACAGTCATCTTCACCATAAATCAGTACAAGTGGTTGCTGCAGAGCCCCACAACACAGCCTGGGAACCACTTTTGTGCTTTTGTGTCTTATAAACATCTGTTCACCAAATGCAGAATTATGCAGAGGAAGAAATCAGTTCTGTTGTAACTCAATTCTGAAATTTCTCCCAGCCTTGAGATGAAGCATTAGCCCAAAAGGGGACCAGAAATTCACCCTAAGATGCCAAAGGTTACAGTGTTCACTGCAATGTCTGAGGCTCTGCTGTAAGTCCCTGATCAAATGCTGCTTTCTGCCTCTGCTTTTAGTGAAACTTTTCCAAAGGTCTTGCTTTCCCCTCCAAAAAAAACAGAAGAAGGAATTTAAAGATTTTCTTTTCAGATGAGAAAACCTTCTTACTATTACATGTTTGATCAGGTCAATGTATTGCAGAGGTTGCCTCCTGCATGCATTAACGTGCTGCCCCAAGCCATCCCAGTTATACTCCAGCCAGCAAAAACAATGCCAGTTATTCACCCTCCTGAGAAATCTCTTGTTCAAGTTTCATGAAGGTGCAATATGGGGCATGGAGGATGGTTTTGCAAGTAAGGTACTTCAGGCAGCGTCCATCACCTGTAATTCATTCACTCACATGAAATGCCACCCTTCCCTCTCGCTGCTCAAGTGTCTCACTGTTCATTGTCACTGTAATTTCCTGGGCAGAGATTCTGTAACAAGAGCAGCATTTACAGGAAAGCTGCTCCGGCAACTTCAAAGGGAGTTTGGCAAACAGATGCTGGATAGGGCTCAGGGAAAACTTCAATTGCAACATCTGAGCTTGAAACCATGCTCTCATCCCAGAGCCCAGGGCTGGCTCTGCCCTCCTGGCTGTGCTGACACCATCCTTCCCAACCAGGAAAACTGCTGAGCAGTGGATTCCCCGGATATCCAGTTTCCCTTTCCTTGGATTTTCTATTAGCAGAGTCAGACCCTGCCAAACCTCTCCCATCTGCCCTGTGCCAGCCCCAGGCAGGCCCCCACACCTGCCCTGTGAGGGCTGCCAGCTCAGGCAGGGCTCTCACTCCCTCTGGGAGTGAGCCCACAGCTTGTCCCACCCTCAGAGCTGCGCAGCAGCATCAGCTGTGAAATCCCTCCAGCCCCGAGCCAGACACGTCAGCATCTGCCAGCACTGCTGCTTTTCCCAGGCTGCAGTGTGATAACACAGGAAATCCACCCCTGGCATCCCAGCAACCAGATCAGAGGGAAAAAAAAAAAAGAAAACTCAGCTGCACGGCATGAGGGATTCACATGGCATAAACTTTCCACCAATTCAGATTTACTTAGAAACAACACTGCTACGTTAACTTTGTGCATCGTGTCCATCTTTTTTGCCACCATTGCAGCTTGGGAAGACAGAGACCTCATCCCTCTCTGGGTCACCATGTCCATCACACTCTGTGTGTGTTCCTGTTCCTCCCAGCTGGACAAGGCCTGGCAGGCCCTGTGTCCCTGCTGCTCCCCAAGCAGGATTCCTGAAGGAGGGATGGGAGGAACCTGGCACAGAGCAGGGTGCTCCCGGGGCACTGCAGCCATGGGGGCATCGGCACTCAGCATCCCACCACTTTGTCATTTGCTTGGCTTTGCTAGACCTCACTGTTTAAAATGAAAAGTCCATTTATTACCCCAGGAAAATACCAAAGGTTTGGGGTTTTTTTTCTGGCATAGAAATTCCCTGGCTTTTTCAATAGAAAGATCTATTGGTTGGTTTATTACCTTTGAAAGCTCCCTGTGCCTCTGAGACCTCTGCTGACTCCGAGTTACTGTAATGCTGGATAACTCGGGTATTAGTGCCAAGTTGCAAATGAGGTTTGCTCCACTGGGCTGGCTCTCAAAAAGAATGAATGTTTTAGATCTAGAACTGCCTGTGGTCTCCTAAAAAAATGCAGCTCTTCTGATTTTCTATTTATTTGCCATTATAGGAATAATTCCATCCTGCCCTCTGCTTGTCCTCTGGTTAAAGTTTGCCTCTCTGGCAAAAGCCTCAGTGGGTTACAAAAGCACAACTCAGATTTGCAAATTTACCCAATACAAAATCCCCAAACCCACACTTCGTCATCAGCAGCAAATTCCCTGCCACAACCCCTGGTGAGCTTCACTCCCAGTTTGCATCAGCAGCTTCTCCCGAGCAGAGCCCCCCGAGCTGGCCCTGCTCTAAGGCTGGGCTGGTCCTGCTCTAAGGCTGGTCCTGCTCTAAGGCTGTGCCCAGCCTGGCTCTAAGGCTGTGCCCAGCCTGCCTCTAAGGCTGTGCCCAGCCTGGCTCTAAGGCTGTGCCCAGCCTGGCTCTAAGGCTGTTTCCAGCCCTGCTGTGCCCCAGCACCCCAGCCCCAGGCATCGCAGCCCCTGCAGATGCAGCCCCGGCTCTAAAGGAGGCTCCTGTGTTATTGCTATATTTTATGAAATCTTTTTCGTCAAGATTTTTTTTCTTAGGAAGCTAACAAGCTTCAGCTTCTCCATGTTTTACTTTTTTGGAATGTGATTTAGAAAATTGTTTATCTATTATGTGAATTGTTTTTAATTAATAACTAATCACAACCAGCTGTGTCGGACTCTCTAAGTCTGTCATGGGTTTTTATTATCATTCTTTTCTAGCCTTCTGATGTCTCTTTTCTCTTCCTTTAGTATAGTTTTAGTATATAATTTTCATATAAAATCATATCATATCATAATAAATCAACCTTCTGAAAATAATCAATTCTCATCTCTCACTTCATCCTAAAACCCTCACAACACCGCAACAATTAATAACTCCACTCCTGCCCTCATTTTCCCAGCCCCTGCACTTCCAGTGAGACTGAGATATGGAAATTCACCTGCAGGGTAAATATCTTAAGTAAATAGCCCTGTCACCTTCCAGAGCAGTTTTCCCAGCTGGCAGGGATGCTGGCTGTGGAGCCATGCTGCCCGTGCATGGTTGCTGCCTGGCTCAGGATTCCCTTCCTTTCCCCCGTTTCCAGCTTGCTGTGGTGTAGACGTAAAACAAAGCAGAACTGTTGACAGTGCTTCCAAGAAATGAATGCAACCAGAAAAAATTGGCCTGGAAAACAAAACCCATTCTGCTTTCTTTGCAAAAAGTTCATGAGGGCTGCCTGCTGTGCTCCTGTAAATCAATATACTCGTATGTCCTTCTTCCTAAGCCAAGCTGTGTAGTGTGGGAGCAGAAGGGCACTTTCATACAGAGGCAGAACACCTGTGAGGGGTTTTCCTTCTTATGCCAGAGAAGAATTTCTCAGAATTTCTCTGAGCTGCACATCAAACAGCCCAGGTGCTGTTCCAGCCCTAAGAGCTTGTCCCCAGGAATGCCATAGGAAACTCTTCCTGGACAGAGGATCCGTGCAGCTTCCCAGGCTCTGGCAGAAGGCAGGAGCCAGCCTACAACAGCAACAAAATTTGAGCTCTTTTTTTCTTTCTCCCCACTTAGCTGCTTTCTAGCCAGGAGCTTTCTTCCACCTTTGTGCCTTGCATAAGAGCCCTGGAAGTCAGATATTTTTCCCTGGAGCCTGCAGGGTTTGCTCCACCTTGAAACCTCTTCTGCTAGAAGGCTCTCCCACAGCATCCACTCCCCAGGTGTCCCCAGTTACAAGCAGCTTAGCCTGACCCCAGGAGCTGTCAGTCAGCAGCGATGTGCTGGCTGCTGGCCTGCCCACAAATATCTGTATTTCACAAATAAAGCAGGTTAATTTAAACCACTACATCTGCAACAGGCTGACAGCTCCCTAAGGGCCCTTTTAAAGCTAAGACTTGGGCAATCATTGGACTTGCAATGTATCATAATGCTCTCAAGACCTTTTAAATAGAGTGGTCTGGCCAAGATGTGGCTGGATGTAGTCCTGTGCTCAAACACACAAGTGCTGCCAAAAAAGTGAAGGCTGAACAATCAAAGGAGCTCCCAAGACTATTTTACTGAAATTATTTCAATTTAGGTGATACATAAAAGATGGTTCCTTTTAAATAGGGGCCACCCTTCCCTTCATTTAAGAACCAAAAGCTCTCAACAACATGCTCTGACATCTCACAAGACCTTCACCTAAGCAAAAAGCAGAAGTAGTACCTTTGTATTTTAGTTGCATAATGAATGTATCTGAGTTCAGGCTTGTACACTCAGTTCTGCCACACCCACAGGTGATTAAAATACATCAGCCATGACCACAAGGACTCACAAACACAATAAAATCAAAAACCACAGTTCTGGTTTTTGTCTTCTTGGTAAACTTCAAATCTTCATTTGGGTTCTGAAGGCATAATTTTCCATTGTTCCTGGCAGGTACCAGCAGGGCTCAGGAGCTTGTTCTGCAAGGATGCAACTGGGGACCAAAGGAGGCTGAGGAGCCCTGAAGAAGGAAAATGAGTCCCTGACATGGAGCCCTTGTTGTGGTGTGATGAACATCACTTCTTAGCTGCAGCTAGAGCTCTGTATGAAAAAACCAATCTGCCCTACCCAAAGTGAGCTGAGCAGGGAGTTGCTCAAGGCTCCCCTGAGGGACCTGCTCTGGTCACTGTGGCTGAGGGAGCTCCCCAGTGGGCAGCAGGGAGGGGACACCAAATGACTGTCAGGGGACAGGGGAGAGGCAGAGTGGTCTCAGCTGTCAAACACCCAGCTGGCTCCCCAGGGAAAGCTCCAGGCTGGCCTGAGCAGCAGCAGTGGAGATGGGGGAGGCATTTAGGGTGTCACCTGACAGAGCTGTGTCACCATCACAGGCAGAGTGTGGCTGTGCAGGGGGCCCAGGAGGAGCCTGGTTTTATTCCTGGTCCTGTCACATGCTGCAGGTCAAGGTTATAATGCCTGGGTGAATTGCACTCATAACAAAGCTGGGATCTGTTGACTCTCACAGCTGATTGTTTTGGAACAATAATTCATAGTTGCCTCCCTGGATACAGAGAGCTGAATGACAACTTAGATTGGAAGCACACAGCCTTGCCCTGAGGACCTGCAGATGATGACTAAACCACCAATTCTGCTATTGAGATTCTCTACTTTGACATCCCTTGGGGGCACAATGAAGGATATTTTCTAAGCATCAATTGTGGAAAAACACTTCCCTTTCCGGTGCTGCACGGGGTAGGCAATTAGCTTGTCCCTCTTGGGCAGGAAGGGAGGTGATTTCAAACAGACACTCAGCTCCCCCAGCCGAGGCTCAGGCTGCTGACCTAGTTAGGAGCTCTCCCGTGCAGGCAAATTAGTTCAGCATAATGCAAAATGGGATGCAGGAATGATCAGCATGAACACTGTGACTTTGATCTTCGTGATGGGAAGGGCAGCATTTCACTTGACACCAATCTTGTGACCTCATTCCAGCACATGCCAGTGCCCCTTGGTTTTTTAAATGCTCTTTGCCTTTTGTTCTCCTCCTCATTTGCTTTTGAGACAGGAAGATGTAGCCAAAAGCAGCATTTTCAGAGGTGAGCATTGATCACGGAACATTTTTTAGCAAAGGTTAGCTGCAGAAGATCACAGAACCACATTATCCCTCCTTTGGAATGCCCACATTGCCAGGATAAGAGAGTCAGGGGAAAGTACCAGCTCATGTAGAGTAATGCTGCCAAAGAGAGCCCTGGGGGCATTGCCACCCCTCTGGCCAGTGAGCAAGGACACAGACCAGGAAACTCATTCCCTCTGCTCTTGTGTGGTCACAAAATATTGAGGGCACTTCAGTCTCAGCCTGCAGAGAAAAATGAGTATTGATATTTTAACACATTGAACCAGACTCCTCTCAGAGCTGTGCAGTGAAAAAAAAGCCAAAACCACCAAACCTAGAGGCAGTAGATAACCTGCAATAGGGACAATTCAACCAGTTAAGAAAATACCCTACAATTCTGGACCACAAAGGTGACAAAATGTTGAACGGGGCAATCAGATGTTGATAGTGCAATCTCTGTCCTGGAAATAGTCAAAGCTTTTCCCAACAAGGCACTGAGCAACCAAGTCTAACTGAGCAACTTCTAACTTTAGTGGGGTTGGACCAGGCGCCTTCAAATGTCCCTTTTGATCTAAACTGTCTTAACTGATTTACTGGTCTGGGCTGTGATCTGGGGTTATTTTGCAGACAGGAGGAGAGAGCAGGTGACCAGGAAAGAGATCTAAGACCCTCAGGCAAGAGCAAGCTTGGCAAATAACCTGGTTTGGCACTCTCTTAGCCTCACAAGAGACAGGCACAGCACTTCACAAGGGTTCTTCATCCTACTGGAGAGACAAAGATAAACAGAGAGAAAATTCACAGCAGGGTCCTCCTAGGGAACAGAGGGATGAAGGATTTAGCAGGCACAAACCATGCTCTGGTACTCACCAGGAAGATGGTGAAAAGTTCATTAGGTCTTCTCTGGGTCAGGGATTGAGAGTTAAAGCAAACACAAGGTAAATCTGAAAACACTTTATTGGAAAGTTTCATATAAGAGTAGTCAGTCAGAAAAATGATTCAAGTGATACAGTAACTGATACAGTAACTTCACAGACAAGCCCCTCTCACATCCCAACTCCAGGCCAGTTCATTTGCAGATGTCTCATCCCACTCAGTTTTTCAGGACCTTTTGATGTCAGTGAGTTTCAGTGCAGGCCCAGGGAGTAGAGTCTGTTTTTACACCAAATTAAATGAGCTATGACTGAAATTTTTCCTGTGAGAGGTATGAAAGCCCCGGTAGGTCTGTTGAGAATGCTGCTTACAACATAAGGCATCATTGCCATCTACCCCAGCTGATTCAGAACAGACTGAAAGACTATAGCAAAATATTCTGCCAATAAAAATCTTTTAGAAAAACAGTATAAAAAGTTATATATATATATATATATATATATATATAGTATAAAGCTACCAAAAAGTGACTGTGCCATTTCCCCTCTTATACAAATAACATTATTTAAAAAAAAAAAACATAATGCATTAGTAATTCACCCAGTATATAACATATTGCACCTTTCCAGAATGCTCTATGCAGCAGAAGCCCCATACAGTACATGGGCAGTCCCAAGATGGACCTGCAGCTCCCCTTTAGTTCTGCCTGTCTCTACAGCAGCTGCCAAGAGTTTGGCTATCACAGGTTTAGGATTTAGAAAGCAGGAAGCTGCAAGATGGCAAACCAAGTATTTGCAAACCAGTACCATTTCTCCTCAGGAAGGAGAAGAACCCATCACAGGAATCTCTTGATTTTTTTAAAAGACTCATATATTACTTGTTGCTGGTGTCAGTGAGACAATACAGTTTTGAGTGTTTGTTTGCCAGTTTTTACTGGCAGAATACTCTCCATGTGCCAAAGAGGGACCTGCAGCACCTGGCAGTGGTTCCTGGCCTAACAAGGACATACAGCCAAACCACAGGGGTAAATAAAACCAGGTCAGTTTACTTTGTTTCATGGTAAAACACTGTAAGACACCAACAGACACAGTGTTGTGGGCCTGCTATCTGAAAATAATTAACATTGATTCCTCAATCCAATTTTCAGTCACCTGGAGGGTTTTAGATAGAAGAGCATTTCCTGTCTTTTCCTTGCTTTTCCAAGCACAAGCTTCAGTCCCAGTAACCATGCACAGCTATGCAGAAAAGGAGCTGAATTCCCAGGAACTGAAAATACTGCTGTGTGTGGAACCCACCCTGTATTTGGTCACTTAATCTTCTCAAATAACTTGGCAAGAACTTACTAACTCTCCATATAACCTTGAAGAATACCAGGAATGGCCTTTAGAACTGAGGACATACAAATCAGATGATTTGATGGAAAGAGCACTAACCCACCCTAGTACAGCTGGTACAGGGATGGGGATTTTTGTTAGGGGGGATTTTTGTTGGCTTTCTTTAGCAGAGAGCTGGCAGCAGCCAGAGCCCCTCCCTGAACAAAGCGCACAAAGTTATCTCCTGCCAGAGGTCCCAGGGCATAGAGCCCTTTCTCCTGAGTGCATTCATAGGTGAAGGGATCAACATCGATGGGATTCCTCTTTGGATTGACTGGCTGCTCACTGTCCAGAGCCAAGTCAGTGCCATTATTTGGCAGAAAGGAAAGGTTGGGGTTTGAGCCAGTTAGAACAAGAGCCATGGAAATTTTATAAGCTTTCTGACAGCCGTTCTTGTCTTGAAAGATGCATTTCTTGTCCTTGCCAAAGGAGAGCACGTGATGTTCAGGGAGGCTGATGTAGTGCTCATAGGGCCCAGCACAGGCAGCTGTCTGTTCTTTCATCATCTGGTGGACTTTGTGGTATTCAGGGTACATTGTTTTGGGGAGCTGGTTAAAAATAAGGCCAGGATCAGTGACTCGCCTCCGAAAAACGTGGATTACTGGAATATTGCAATGGTGAGCAAAGAGAATTGCATCAGCAGCTGTCAGACCAGCACCTACAATCAAGACTGGATCTGTCATGATGCCAACACTGCTGTTCTTCACTGCTTCTTCTAAGGCAGACAGCTGGTGGTGGACATAGGAAAGGTTTTCTCCCTTGACCCCGAGCCAGGTAGGATTGTCATATGTTCCTGTAGCCAAGACCACATTCTCTGCATAGATGGAGAAGGGCTCTTTATCACCTTCCACAGTTTTGAAAAATCCATCCACCTGAAAGACCTCTGCACTTTTTTCATTAGAGTTCCAGACTGGGCCACTATCCTCCTGCAGATCTTTCTGGGTGTGGTTGGAGATGCTCTCTGCACTCACTTTCCTCACAGAGGTCACAACAGTGCCACATCTGAAATTCTTCTGCAGTCCTTTCTTCACCACATAGTGCTGGTAATATTGAGCAATGTCCTCTGCTGTGGCTCTATTGTTTTTGAGGCCTCTGTAATAAAGGACAAACAAAGGTCAAGCAGCAGTTAAGTAAGAGACTGGAATTTGTCCCCTCTTGCACTGAATGTATCCGAGAGCCATCTATCCTGGCACTACCAGAGAAGACTGATCTAGTTTCCCTGACTTAGCAAAGTTATTCCTGACATACAGAGCTAACAGTCAGGTCCAGAAGCTGTTGAACAGAGGCAGCTTTCTGTAGCATTAATCCCAGCCCCAAGAACACTGTTGGTTATTTAAGCCTTCCTCTAATATCTTGCTTCCATTCCATTTTTAACACTTGGACTTAAGATTAATTGTGACTCATGTAAAGAGAAGCAGCACCTCAGAATGCACAGTAGCTGAACTGATTGTGTTTGTCATCAGGGGCAGCAGCAGCAGAAGCCAGGTGACCATGTTTTCAAGCTTTGCTCAGAACTCATGGTCACAGATTCATCTCCCCAGTGGGTGTGGAGAAGGACACATTCCAAGCAGCACTGCAACTTGATCTGAATCTCTCAATTAGAATGGACTGGTTTTGGGGTGCAGGAGAGTGTCTTTTTTCTTACTAAAATCATCCATAACAGATGGGTATCTACATTTAAGAAGTCCATTCCAGGTTCTCTAAAAATCTCCAGATGTTTGCAAATGATCACACATGGGTATCTCACCTTTTCTTTTGCTTTAACCATTCTTTGAAAGGGAGATCTGGGAGTCCCATCCATTCCCCTCTGCTCAGGGTAACCATAGAGCCCTCTATAGACTGGAACGAGAAGCAAAGCAAAATGACTTTAATTTTTTAATGTAAAAACTGAAAGGCAAATTTTCCATGTTTCAATATGGCACAAATGATGAAATCAGTAATTTCCTCTGATCTGCTGTCATGGATGAAACCATCCATGTTCTCCAAAAAGAACAAGAGATGGGGAATATAAAGGCTTGTTTTCCTTTTAAACTTCCACTTGTCAAAATAATATATATGTCTATATATGATGTAACACAGCTGACTGGGATTTTAGAGGAGCTTTTCTCTCTCCAATCAGCACATTTGGCCATTACACAACACACAGACCCCAGCTGGCTCCACTTCACTTACGTGCCAGGCACCTCCAGGAGCGTTCCTGCCAAGGACCAGGTGGGGGATGGCTCTGTCAGGCTCATGCCACCAGGTGAGCACAGATTCTGCTGTCCCACCAAAGTCTGTGTCTGGCCGCTGCAGAGTGTCAAACAGAAGAGCCACAGGGCTGTGGGATCGTCCCTCCAAGCCTTCAGACAGATACTCCAGATCCTAGAGAGAGAAGGACCAGATGCTCAAAGGGCATGTAGTGCCAGGCAGCAGACTGCTTGTGACTCCAGCATCTCTGATCAGTGGGCTTGGTGTGCTCTGGCAGCTCATTTACTGGCACACAGACCTGCTCTTGCCCAAGGGCTGCCTCGAGGATCTTAGCAGCAATGCTGGCATTTCAGACAAGGGAGATCTGGATTACAAAGCAAAATTTGCTTAAGGCTCATTCTGTCTGTGTACTTTGAAAATCCAAACAAGGTAATCACTTATGATACACCCCTGGGATGCTTTGCTGGGATGTCATAGTTTATCTTTACACAAACCTGGTCCAAAACAGAGACTTCTGGTGCCTCTTCCAGTTTTCTCTGAAGAATGGGATGAGGATGAAGAGAGTGTCTTTTGAAGTAAGGGGTGTAACCTGACAGCAAATATGAGAGACAGATTCCTGATGGTCCATTCCCTGAAAAAACAATTGAGAAGAGTTTATACTTCTGGAGATAGAGCAGTTCTTTGAGAAGATGCAGACCAATTCAAAAGATATGACACTGCTGTGGATACAGGGGATTTCCTGTTCCAGCATGCACTTTTTGGACGGAGTTGGGGAAGACATTTTACCCTTTACCTCACTTGCTCCTATTTGCATTGCAAGGTCCTTAGAACTTGCTGAAAAGACACAGGGTTAAATAAGTCAGAGGCTGCCCTCACCTGAAGCTTGAAGTCTCTAGCATGGTGATGAATGGAGTTATTTCTCTAAAATTAGTGGTCCAGATACTGATCATGGGCTGACCAGGGGCCTCAGCTCTCCTGGAAGCACATTTCACACCAGTGCAGAGTAGTTCACTGTGCACAGGATACAAGATCCAGAAAAGATTGTGACTATTGAAGTGGAGGGGAACCAGTTCTTCTCAGGAGGAAATTCCATCTTTTAAGGGATATTTGGCAATACAGCTTTGACTAATGGGTCTTGAGGACACTTTCAAATGGGAACCAGCCCTACTGTGGTACTGCAGTGTGTTAAGGAAAGTCTCTCTGCCATGCCAAGACAAGCCCTCAGAACACAGCACTGAACAGGTCACTGGATGGCTGAACTCCTTTGCTGACCACCCAACAGCCAGTGGAAAAACTAGATAAATGTGACTCCAAAGCCCAGTGAGAGCAGCCTATGGAAAGTTTGCACATGGCTGTTCTCCAGCATGTTTAATAATTTACAGTGTCTGTATTACTGCCAGCCTGTCTGGCTGCCCAGGCTCTGCTGCTGTGTGACCAAAGCCATGACAGTGCAGTGACGAAGAGGGGAGGAGAGCCCAAGTGACAGCAGCCTGTTGACACAGTGCCAGTGCTCAAGGGTGACTGGAGCAAAGGCTGATCCTTGAGGATCCCGAAAAAGTGAGGTCATGGCTGTAAAGCCAGCAGTGAGCTATGTGAAGGGCAGTCCATGTCACAGCTGGGGACAAAGGCTGCTGTGCTGACACAAACCAGCAGCTGCAGGTCACTGTTTGGAATATTCCACTTGCAGGAAAGTTAGCCAAAACCAACAGCAACAGACACTAAAAACAAACTAAACTGCAGCTATAGTAAAATATAACAAATTTCAGGTCACTTCTTTGCTTTAGGAAGTACAAGGAGGTACCTAAGCCAAACTTGACCACCTGAAGCTCAACACACAGCAGCAATACACAGAGGATTTATTCTGAACCACATCTAAGTTTGATATGGATGGTCACAAGAACATCTGGGGCTCAAGATATTTTAAAATGCAACTGCTTCCATGAGGCTGCCAGCACAGCTGAGGCAGCACACTGCCTTCCTGGAGCAGGGCCTGGGGAAGTAGCTGGAGCCTTCATGCAGTGTTGTCCAGCTGCAGTGAGACAGCTGGGCTGCTTCAGTCCAGCAGCCTCCTCAGAGTGCACCCCTTCACACTGCTGCTTCTGAGGCTTTAGGGGCATCTCCAGCCTGGCTCCCTGTACAGGTGCACTGGGGAGGTACCAAAATATCCTCCTTGCCATCTAGAGACTTGTACAACTGAGCAGCACAAAGTCATTCTCAGACAAGAACTTGCTGGAAGCAGTATCCCTGTCACAGTTGCTGTTAGCAGGGATTAGGGGTGATTTATGCAGTGCTCTAACTTTGGAGCAGCTCCCTTGGGTGCTTTGAATTCAATGCCAGATAAGGAGGGAAGCCAGCTCTGCAGGGCATGGAACACATGCTCAGATGAGCAAGGTCCAGCACCTCCACAGCTCACTGCTGTCAGAGGGGAAGGCTCTGACATCATCACTTTGCTCAAGAATCACCTCACACTGCAAGCTCCCTCTTGCAAGGGAGGCAAGACAGTTACCATATAACCTGGGGTTTTTTTAACTGGTAGAAAACTGCATTTTATCAGTCTATTAAATCTGTACAAAATCAGTGTAGCTCACTCATGTTTTAAAAGAAGTCTCTGAAAAATTTCAAGAAAGTTTAACTGCATCTGGAGTTCTTTCTAAGGAGACATAATGGTGGAAAAACTCACACAAATCTACCTTCAATTCAAGCACTACAGATAATCCCAGCAAGGTGATTACCTATCTGTACTGAAAAGGTTTCAAATCTTTCTAAATATCCAACAGAGAAAAAGCAGGCTCAGATGAACTGATGCTCAAAAGGTTACCAATTTCACCATTAAAAATAGATATGTGTTTTAATTTGTAAAATATCACGTTCCTCACTTCTCACAACTCTGAGAAGTCCCTTGGTGTTATAGGAAGTCTGGCTGTCTGGGAAAGGATGCAGAAACAGTAGCCAGGCATTTGTGGTTTGAGTGAGAAGATGTGGAAGTGGAACAGAATTAAAGACAGCAAGTCCAAAGCAACAAGAGCACAAGAGAGCTCAGCAGTGCTGGCAGGAGAAGGCTTACCTATGATCACAACAGGCAGTGTCTTGAGCCCACTCCTGTTTGAGGGTCTGGTCACTAATGGACACATCTTCACATCTGGAAGCATTTATGCTCTGGAATCTACCTGCTGGAACAAATGTGTTTTGAATTATTTTCATTTTTTGACAAAAAACCACAAGCAAACAAACAAGAAAACCCCCACAAGATTTTTTCCAGCCCAATAACTCAGACTGATCTAAAGTATTATTACCCTTGCACTGCAGACTGTCACATTACACTTCAACACTCAGGACAGATCTCCTTGTCTTCTCCTCCTGACCCCAAAATCAAAGGATGATTCTCTGATTATGCCCCACAAAAGGGGGAGAGAACAGTCATCTTTCTTTTTCAGACATGAATTTCAGTTACTCCAGGACAGCTGGCAATTTTAGCAACCCTCTGAGTACATTAAATGAAGTGTTGAAACATGTTTATAGAAACTTCATTTCTGGCCATAGTCTGTAGAAGACTGTACCATTATCACAAACACTTCTACAGTAACTTGTGCATTTACTGATAAGTGAAGCAAACCTGACATAAGACTTTTGCCCAGAGGCTGGAAATCTCCTGGCTGAATTTTCAAATAGGTACCACTCTATCACTATGGGGTTTTTTGAGAAGTCCTAGCTTAGTTCTGGAACCTTCTTTCTCAGTTTTCCAGAGGATGGAGAGTTCTAGGTCTGAACAAGTAAATAACAAGTCTTTGAACAAAATATGCATCATAATTATCTCGGAGACCAAGGCGTCATTAGAGAGGAATCTACAAAACTAATCTAATCATTATGTAAACCCCTAATGAACAGTGAATGTTTCTGCCATTCCTGCAGGAATCCTACCACTCAAACAATGACTTAATTTTCCACTGTCACTAACCTAGAGAAGTTATTTTTAGCACAATAAACATGAAATTTCTGAAATTCAGCATAAGCTTTTAATTTATTCTACAGAAAATACTCTCTTTTATAAAAACCTTACTGTCATTTTGGAAAGCTAAGCAAAGTCCATGGAATGGCATGACTTTGTCCAGCAGGGCACACTCTCCCCACCCTTTCCAAGTGCAGACAGATCTTTGCACCAGACACTTCCATAAGGCCTGGCACATCACTGCCTTTGACACAGCTATTGCAGCAAATGTCTCCCTGCAGCGTAATGCCCCTCTTTAGGGCTGACATTTACCTCACAGCAAAGCACAGCACACTGCTGACTGACTGACTGGGCAGCCAGGAAACCACCAGTGAGCCTACAGTTCACAGATTCCAGGCTTCAGCAGGAGTGCTGTGAGTGCCTTTGCTCGCAGGGATGTGACAGTTCTCATACACACCAATGTACAGCCATGGCTGGGCTCCACAGCTCCATTCCAAAATAACTGGGCTCATCACACAGGGCTTACAAGCTGAATTCAAAACTAGCAGCCTTGGCCAAATTTTTGGATCCAAGTTTAGTGACACTGGTTGCCTGTTACCACTTAACTAAGCATTAGTCTAAGACTGTTATGCATTTTGCCTGACAGGACATGAACCATTTAAAGGACTTTATAGTCGTGCTTTCTAATTTAAGTAATTTGAAGTATCTAGCTTTGAAGAGAGTTGGATCTCAATGAAACTTATGTTCCCAATTTAACTGGAACTCAAAGGTAGTTGTATTCACTATGGAAGATGAACTCCCCTTAAGGCCTCCCCACAGCCCTGGATGCTGTGGGAGCACAGCCCAGCCACCCAAGGCTCTCCCTAGCCTTTTGGGTAGGTTCTGCCACGTTAACCAAAACCTGCACCACCTTCAGCAGACTGTGGTGCAAGTTTACCCCCAAATAATTCCTTCCCCCAAAGCTCCAGAGCTGCAATGAGTAGAATTCAGCAGCTGGGACTGCCAGAGACACCAAAGGAACAGGACACTGGTGTGACCAGTCAGGTGTTCCCCTCAAACCAGTAAACTACAGCACCTAGCTGCAGATCAGCAGAAGTTTCTTCTCCATGATAACAAATAACCCCCTCTCCATCACAGTATTACACAAGAAGTTCTTATTAATTTTTCCTAACACAGAGTACACATCTTATTTCTGTGAGACTACTGGGAGCCTGGAAGAGGAAAGCAGGATCTCTGGAAGCAATCTCCCAGGTTTCTGCTCCATAGCTCCCTGCAGCAGCATGCATGGGAAAGCTGCAGGTGGGGTTTTTGCTGGGAGCAAGGCCTGCTGAAGCAGCCCAGCAGAGCACATGGCAGCAGCTGCAGGGCAGCAGCAGAGGCACACTCAGAGAAGAGCCTGCCAGCCTGCTTGTAAGGCATGAGCACAGTGTCATGCTGCTGCCTGCCAGCACCTTTCTGGGGGGGCCTGAAGGGGACAAAAAAGGCACAAGCCAGGAGAACAGAGGCTGGCAGTGCTGTTTACTTTAGAGGAAGGTTGCCTTGGCTCCTGGCCATTGCACTGTGCCAGCCCTCTCCACCCTGATAAAGCACAGAGGCAGCCGCTGCGCACTGATAACTCCCTGCTGCCACCCTCCCCCTCCTTGCTGCACCTTTGGCACATGATAGAAGAGCATTTTCTGCAATTAAACCAAACTTTAATAGCTAGGGGAGCACAATTGTTAGTCTGATGTAATTAGGGTTAGTCTCTTTCACATCCTATAGCTGCCATCTCTATAATTCATAGTTATTAATTAACATTTTCTTAATTCTTAAGTAGAAAGTGAATCTGGTGCTGAACCTGTTTATAGCTATTCCCTTCCTGTTGGCTAAAGGTTTGACTTCTGGGGGTAAAACTCAGAGCATCTCAGGAATTTAATTTCAGGCCAAACATTGACCTTTCCTGCCATTTGATGTTAAGGTGGATTATTTTAATTACTTAATTACCTTTTTTTTTTTTTCCCTTAGTCTTAGACTCCATTACCTCAAAACCTGGGCAGCTAATACAGTGTAGAGGAAAGCCTGTTCTTGCAGAGGCCACTGCAAAGCAACAGGACATTGGAGTTGATTGCCAATCTAAACTGAACTAGTTAGCACCAGGGAAAAGCCTGAAATAGCAAGAAACTTAAGAGTGCTCTTCTCACCCTCCTTTTATGTAGTGTGGGCTGCTGGGCATTCACACTTAGTCAGCTTTGTGACACTGAGTTTGGCTCCTGCTTTGAGCTTCCTACTTTAAATTAATGTCCCTTTCCTTCTCCATTTGGGAGAATGCAGCAAGTTTCACAACTTGGCTTCTTGCTGCTTCCAAAGCATTCCAGTGTCTGTGTGATGTTACATAATTGTTTCTGGCTGAAAAGCTCCCAGCTCACTCTGGGCCAAACTCTGCATACCTTCCTGACACAGCCTCATGTCTAGAGGGACCATAACTCACAAACTCGGTCAGTGTGGCTCTTACTAGTTCCAGGCTGCAAGCCTCAAACAGGTTTTAAGGGAGCAAATGAAAAAGCAAAGACACATTTAGCAAGACAAGGACACTCTGTGATCCTTGGGGAAATAAAAAGCCAGGTTACATCAGCCATATGCAGACAGCTCTCCCTGTAACAGCCATGAGGTTTTGCTAAAGAAAGAATCACCAAGTGTGGCCAGAACAGCACATGGGGAGAGCTCAAGAGAGAAATGCAGTTGGGGTATAAACACTGGGGGAGATTAGAAAAGGCACCACAACACTCAGTTTTAAAGAACAATTCCAACAGAGATGCAGCAATAGTTTTCTTCAGCTTAATTTCCTCATCAACTCACTTGTGTCACAAGGTTAATATTTAACTAGTTAGTACTTTTTTTAAAAAGGCAGAGATCTTGATAGATTTTACATTTTATACTTCCCTACAAGTTTCAGAAGCTGTTCTCTCCTTACTGCATCACTCTTGCATGTCAGGCCAGTTACCCCCCAAACACAATTAAACTATGTGGAAAAAATTCTACTTTGTGGTATGTAATAACAGCTTTCTAAAAACACCCCTGTGATACTCAGAAACTGATGTTAGGGTACACCAGACAGAGCTCTCTGTACTTATTTGGAGCCTTCTTACCTTTAGCAGCAGGTCTGATGAGAGGTGGGATCTTTGTGAAAATGACTGTACAGTCAGGAGAGCCAACCAGACTACAAGCCTGGAATCCTCTCTCTGCTCTAAGACAGCTGTTTAAATATAGTAGGCAACCAGCAGAAAGAGAGGAGAGGAGGAGCCAAAATCACTGGAGGTGGAGCAAGGAAAATACTAATAAGCATGAGTCAGCAGGAATATTTCCCTTCCCAGCTCCTGAATGAATGTAGAGAAACTTCCTTAGTAATGTTCAGCTGACTAATGTGACTACAGCAAAAGCAGGATTACAGGAACCATGCCTGTCAGAAGTCCTGCACTGTACAAATTTTCCATTATTAACCCTCAGGACAACACAGATATGTAGTGGGTCTGAAAAGATTGATTTCAGTTTGTGTTTCTTTTTCTTCAGTGAGATAAAATGTTATAAGCCTTTTGCACAGTAGCAGTAAAATGAGTCAAACTGCTTGCATAAAACTCAGAACTCACCAGGGGTTTCATCCAAGGTATCTTACTCAATTCAGGGAATAATTGATCTGGCTTGCTAAATTTAAAATGCCCTTCACAAATGAAATACCTTTATCCCAAAGTGTTCAGTTCAAGTAGTAAATGAAGCAGGTTTATCTCTGAGGCCATCTGTTTGGAAACCACAATTTCCAGGAAATAGGACTGCTGAGACACAGTTCAAATGCATACTTTCATTCATGTGATCTAAAAGATAAGAGCAGTTCATGAGAAGGATTTCTCTGCTCTCATGACTCCCATCAGAGCAGAATACTTAATACAAAACTCTGTTTTAATTCCACCACAATAAGTTGTTTTAATAAATGTGAAGCAATTATTTCACTCAAAGTTTAGTTACCAGTCAATCTTTTAAAAAAATCTGACTCAGTAAATGCTGTCAGACTGAAGAGGGTGGGGGGAGAGGGGTAAGGACTCTTTCAAGTTTCCTGGGCCTTAATCCAAGGTAGCATTTGCACAGAGCTCTTAAATAACTCATACTGATTTTTTGACAGCAAAGGCTTTTATATGCATTATTCAGATATTTATTGGCATGTAACCAGTGTGTCCATGTCAGCCATGGAAAAATTAAGCTTTCAGAGAAATTAAGGCATTTGTTTGCTTAGGTGATTTAAGATTGCCTTGTTACTAGGTGTTTCAAATCTGTCTTTAATACATTGCAGTGTTGTGTGTCAAACATTGTAGAACAAAGATGTTCAAGTCCATACTTGCTACCATAGATACAAGACAAAAACATATATGATGCTTTGGCTGGCTTTGTACTAAGGAAAATAAGGAATATTTCCTGTGTGTGCAAATCTGCAGAAATAAAGTTGTCCTCTCTGTAAAAAATAGGAGATTCTGTCCATTTCCTTCCAGAACTGACAAAACTAGAATCTCTATTACCTTTGGAAATAAAGCCAGGATTGCTTTCTAAAACCTCAAGCTCTATCCTAGTTTTGTGCACAGTGCAGTTCTTTACAGGAAAACATTAATGTACAATAACCCACTGCCCTTTATTTGCTGGTACAATAAGACCATTGAACATAGCAACTGGGGGCTTCTTTTTTGATATCCCTTTTGATATCCCTGTCTTGATATCCCAAGAAACACATCACACAGAATAGACATATATCAAAGTAACTGTTTCTCCTAGAGTACCTTGACCTCAAACAAATGATTCAGCCCAACACTTCCGATGAACTTTCTAGAAGAAGTAATTGAGCAATCTGTAGTTGGCCTTGCAGCCAGCCCTTGACCTACAAACTTGTGCAATTCACTTCTATTTCTTTCCTGAACTGACAAAGCCATTTTGTTGGAGCACATATTTAAGGACAAAGCCATAACATTGTACTGGGGAATACTTTGCACCTGAACCAACTCTTATTTCATTAGAAAGAAATTTCCTTGTTACTTATTGACTTTTCACCTCTGGTTATGTAAGTTCTACCTGTCCATCTCCTACTTATGAAACCTGTCAGATAGCCCTGATTCTGCTGTCTCCTGTTTTGGGGAGCTTATGCTCTGTGTCAGAATTCATTGCTGACAGCTCATGGCAGAACTTTTCCTACAGCACCTCTCCAGCATCCACCCTTCCCTCCAGCCAGCCTTAAGGTGTACCAGACTGTGCTAAATTATCCTGACAAACTACATTGTCTCAGTCATTAGAACTTCATGTTCTGTTGGTTTTTCATAATGAGAGGAACACTCCCAGTGTGATCCTCCATGGGCCACAGTAGTGCTTTGATGCTTTGGTGTTTCTCTCAATTATGGTAAAACAGAAATCTAGAATTCTGCATGTTTTCTGCCTAAGAGAACATTAAGTGTTCCATTCACTCACTCACACACAGAATGCACATCATTTAATCTAAGACAAAATACAAAATCAAGTGCTGGAAAATCTGATTGAGTATCTTGGTCTCAGTGCAGAACCTAAAATCCAGCTTCACTTTGTTGCTGCCTAAAGCATCTCCACCTTTATCACCCAGAAAAGCTTACACTTAGAGTGTATATGTTAGCTTTTTTACCAAAACTAGGAGCCACATATGTAATGATAATAAATGGTTTGACATCAATTCTGTGACAGTTTACCTGGTTTCTTTTTGCTTCAGCTAAGAAAGCCTACAGCTGTCACCAACACCACAACCCAGACCACATCAGCAGGATGTTCCCTGTAAATGTTGTGGCAGCCCCCAGTCAGAAGCAGCAAGTGGTGGCCATACCACTTCTGGTGGCTGTCCGAGATGTGTGGCTTGCTCTGCTGAATGACAGAGGTAAAAAAGGCTGGGAAGCCCCAGACAATTGCTAGGTCTGACAGAAAAAGCAGCTTAGGCAATGCTGGAAGTATGAGACCCAGTTCTGCTCTCAGTTAAACTTCCTACATGTGTTTGTGCTTTCACATGCCTTCCTCTAAAGAAAGATTTGGCCCAGACCACATGTCCCAGCTTTCCCATATCCCTGCCAAGGCCATATCTGTTATGTGTTCATACCTCTTTTTGCACTGTTTAGGCAGCTGGGTCCAAAGGAAGAGAAATGAAGGTTCACTGCACCCTTTTGTTGTTCACAGGAACATTGACCTCCCAGTCACATAAGTGATTGAAATGGTTTTGCTTTAGTAACTTGCTAATTTGTTCGAGGAAAGTAAAAAGCAAAACCTTACATTTTGCTGGAACTGCTGTAAGATGGTGATTTTTGCTTTTCCCTGCTTTCAATTCATTACCTTGAAGTCATTCCCTGTCTGTTTGAAGAGGGTTGTCTTCCCAAAGCAATGAGATGAAACCATAGAATTTCACCACCCTTCACTGGCCAGGAGCATCAGCCACTTCCACCATTTTGTCTTAAAAGCTGCTGTTAGGAAATAAACTTGGGGAGGTGACAATCACACTGCCCAGGAGGGCTATGAAGCTTTACTGTCTGCATTCAGTCATGCCCTTGGCCACCCTGCAGCAAGGACCTGTGCACAGCACCCACTGTGTGCTCTAGTGCCAGTGCCTCACTGGGACATTCCCCACCTCCTGTCTGCCCAGGCTTAGGGAGCAGGAACAGTGGTCAAGGGAGTCCCCACAAGCACACCCTGAAAGAGACAACAGTACAACACCGAGAGCCAGCAGTGGATATTTTGCAAGAATAGTTCACATGTGGTGTATCCTTGTGGAGAAGTAGTAGAGTGCCAAGTGGCTGTGCAGGCATTTCCTCAGAGAATGGGCCAGGATCACCATTTCCCTCCTCAGATGGCTGGGTGAGAGCCAAATCTAGGGTGCTTTCTACTCCCCAGCACACGTGCTTCCTTTCAGAAATGAGTAGGATGCAAAGAGGTGCAGTCCTTAGGCTCCAGGGACTAGAGCCATGCATGTTTCCCAGGAGTGGATCTTTGCAGATTCTCCATTCCCAAATGCCTCAGGCAGAGGAAAGCTCAGCTCATGTGCTCTGCCCTCAGAGCTCCATCCTGAGCTCATCATTGATGTTTTGGAGAAAAGTAAACACATACACTTTCATGTCAAACAAACAGCATCCATGACCTAGTCAAAGATTAAACTACACATTAAACTGGTTGGGAATTTTCCTCTTATCTAAATGTCAATATATTCTAAATATTTACATGAGTTCTGGAGAGCTGCATCATTTGAAGCTACAGCCTTTAGTCATACAGTCATAGTTTAGTTATGTTCTTTTAGTGCATTTAGCAACTGATTAATTTAATAAACTGCTGCAGAATACTATGGTGTGTGCATACATCCCAAAGCACAAAATGTCCTTCAGAAGTTGATGTTCATAGCTTCTTGAGTGGAATAACTAACAGAGAAGAAAACTGGATATAGTAGGTACAGCTGAACTGTGAGCACTGAGCATCTTCTCTGTACATAGATTCCTTAGGGCAAAACTGTAGTTTCCAACTACAAGTGAGTAATTCAAAGATGGAAAAGGAGCATGTGATGCTCTGAGCTCGTTTAACTCAGCAACAGAAACTGTCATAAACAGGGTTGCAGCAAGGCTTTGGAGTTTCTTGTATTCATTTCTTTGCCACAGCTAAAGCCATTCTGCAGCTCTTGAAGGCAACTTTAGTTTTTTCTACTTTACCAAGAATCACTTAATCAAGATAAAGGATTTTTAGCATTCCTTAAAGGCTTTGAAACACATAAAGCTAAGGGCACCCAGAGGTACGCAGCCAGCATTTTCAATTATGTCAAAGAAAAATGAGATTTTCTGTAGCAGAGCACAATATGTTTTAGCTGTGAAGGTTTAGAAGAGGACTGGACTAGAGTTATCCTGCAGCTTCCTGCCCTCAGGGTTTATTTTCATCTTCCTCTTAAGCACCTGATTCTATCAGAGATAACAGCTGCTTGGATCCAGGTTAGCCAATCTGATATTCCTGACTTGCAACGTTTCCTTTCTGCCATAGCTTTGAGTCCAAGTTCAAAGTGCTTTTTGTACTCAAGTCCTTCCTTCTTAAGAGTCCTTTCATGCACACTAAAAGGTCAATTGGAGTGGTATTTTCTTAGACCCCAATTTCCCTTCACAGTAGCTCCAACACTGACTGGCAGGAGTGAAATTTAAAGTCTCCTGGGACTATTCTGCATGAACCTGGGTGAGCCAGCATCTTCTACATAGACAATCTTATCACTTAGTCACAATAAATCAGTAATGCATTGAAGTGTAACAAAATCGTTGCAGAGGTCAGGGTTTCTCACCTGTAATTGACAGATGTTTCTAGACCAGCTTAAGGTGGCTGGAACACGAAATGAGCTGTTACTGCCTGTAAAACAGAATGTCCTATTTTGAAACACATGAATATGTTCTGGGGTCATTTCTGTGTCTTAGGAACATAAAAAATATTTACTATGAGGTCTGAAAAGATTTTGCACAGTGGATTACAGGTAAGAAAGAGGCAGGATTTCTGCAGAAGAATAAAGCTATTCAGTAACTAATTCCCCAAAGCATTTGGTTTAGAAATACGTTGCAATTTATGTAATTCCACATTTAACTGGTAGACACTCCTTTTTTGCACGTGTCAAAGCTTAAAGCTGAACATATGTCAGTGAAACAAGTGTGCAGTGCTGAATTATCTGTCAATAGACATACTCAGCTTGTGCCAGATTAAAATCCAATTTCTCCAAGATCTTGTTCAAGTTGTACTTCTGCTTTTTGAAGAAATTTAACTAGCGATATCTTCCTTGTTTCTCATCCTCAGCTACTCTACAAAAAACTTACCATTTCTGTTGCAGGTGTATTTTTGCTTGAATTATTGTTCATGTTCTGTTGTTACTGTTCTGCTGGGTTTTGGTTGGTTGGTTGGTTGGTTGGTTGGTTTGGGTGTTCTTGTGGTGGCTTTTTTTGTTGGTGTTTTCTTAGTGTGCTTTATTTTTTGTCTTTTGAGCAGCTTATTCTAGAGTAGAGTAGAGTAGAGTAGAGACACTCTAGATTAATCTCACACCCTTGTCAATAATTATTTTATCATGAGAAATAACTTATTTTTAATCCACTCACATTTTTGGCAGCTGTCAGGCCAGCTGCAGTTTTTATTTTTTCCACAGAGGAGTTGTCCCAAGCACAGATGAAAAGGAGGAGGTGTTTCTCATTGCCTGGTCAATATTTGTCTTGATTGTGAAAATGCTAAGTTTGAATCATCAGGTAAAACTCTGCCAAAGAGCCTGGGGATTGTAATATGAAGTGACCCTTTACCTCAGGCTGAGGCCATGCAGCAGTGCTGTGACAGAGAAGTACCTGAGTGGCTCTGCTTATCAGCCCAGCCTGAAATGTGCCTGCCAGGGCAGAATGATGTGGCCCCAAGGTGACCAGAGCCTGGGCTATCTTTGGTGTCTGTCCCTGGGAGCTCTGACTGGGGCATTTTCCACGGCCCTTTTTTATACCCCTGCCACCCTGAAGGGGAACATTCAGGGCTGTCAGCAATAAATAACTGCAGCTATAACTGCAGCATAACTGCAGGTCAGAGCTGTGGCACAGAAACTCGTGCCCTTGTCTCTGCTGCTGCAGCTCAGCGTGCCTGAAGGTGGCCCTGAGCTGCTCTGGGTGACCAGAGCTCAGTGGAGCTGCCCTGCCCCTTGGGACATGCACAGGGCAGGCCAGAAGGACCCAAAAGGTCCCCTCAGCCTCCTGTGCCCCCCTCAGCAGTGGCCAGAGCTGTCACCCACAGGATGGAACAGGACAAGTGTGTGATGCTTGTCGTTTGTCTTCCCCTGCCTCCAGGTATGTGCAGCTGAGCCAGCTGGCCCAAGTCTGAGGAGGTTTGTTCTCTTGTAGCTCCTTCCATCTATTTTCATCTGGTTCCCAGTAGTTTCACATGTGGCCTCTAGCACTTGTGCTAAAGGGAGATTACACAACTGATCCTTCTCCACAGCATCATATTTACACATTTCTATTAGATTTCTCTCAGTCTTCTGACTTATTCCAAATACAGAAATGGTTCCATGCCCTGTATCAACCTGTTTTTTCTTCTCCAGATGCTCATCTCATATGCTGAGAAGAACAGCATGTAACCCAGCCATCTAAGCCCAGATGAACCATGGGTTTATGCATCAGCTGTCTGGTTTGGCCTCCATCCTGTCCTAGCACTTAATTTGTTTCACCACCAGTTAGCACTGAGCTGACACTTCCACAGGACCATTTCTCTTGACCTTAGATTCAAGTTCAGACTTGTCCCTACTCTGGCTGAGCTTCCTTGCCTGGACCCGTGCCAGAGCATGAGAAAACACAAAGGAATTGTGCAAAAGTGTGAAGTAATAGCCCAGTACAGAAGCATTGCACAGACTTTTCTTCAAACCAATGCAGTCAGCCACATGCCTGATAAAAAGCAAAGTGGCAAACCTGGGAGACTTTCTGGATACTCCTGGTTCACAAAGAAACCTCAACAAAATAACTGAAGGGCATGAGTGTGGGAAAAAGCATGTTCTCACCTGGTCCCTCAGGGGGGAGGAGCCCCTGGGTAAACACAACAGAGAAGCTCAAAGAGCTCTCATTGCACTCCATCCCCTGGCCTGATCTTGATCTGCTCTTATCCTCTCACCTGAATAAAGCATTCATGAGGTGCTCATGCCAAGTCTCACCTAGGGTTGCCTCAGGAGTGGCTGTTGTGCTGAAAGAGACAAAGTACAGGCACCAGCAGGGAGTGTAATGAACCTTTCCCTCACCTGGAATGGGGACAATGGATGTAAAGCAGCACAAAGGTAATGTCCAGGACTTCTAGAAGTCTCCCTATGCTTATGGTGCCTGGGAAACATAGACAGGACTCTTGGGCCTGGGACAGCAAAGCTTCTCTCTCTGCTACCCACACTGCAGTGCTAACCCCTCCTGATGCTCTCCCATTGTGTACCTGAGCACACATGACACTTCATTCAACTCAAGAGTTCAGCCTGTGAATAAAAATATCAACCGTGAGGTCAACTATTATAGTAGTTAATGATCTCAAGAAAGAATGAGAAAAATGTAACTTTAGAAAATAATTTAAGTTGCACTTATTTACAGAATTATGCAAGCTTGCCATACACATCTCAATTTTTTCTGAAATTTTACACTTTTGAATGTGTTATTAATGCAAACTATTTTAGAAAATGCCTTTTTTTCCCTGTTTTTTTATTTTCCCATAAAGCCTTGCTAGAGGACTTTGAGTCCCACTCAGCTTTGCAGTGCTTTCATATTTTGCAAATGACGTGCATTCAGTATAAAGCCTTGATGGCTTTCTCCTTGTTCTGACATTTGGGAAAGTGTAAACAAACTTGCCCAGCTGTCACCAAACTGCTGTTAGTCTTGGAACACAATAAAAGCTGGAGTGTCATTACTGAGCTGCATCCTGAGAGGGCACTCAGCTTGCACCATTCCCCTCAAACACACAGAAGTGTAGCAAAAAAGAAAAACATCCCATCAAATAACCAAGTGGCACACAAATGAACATGTAATAGCAGAAATCCTCTTACAAAATAATAAGAGAATGATATAATATAAGGAACAGCTCTAATCTGAACAGGGTGTTAATCTGTCCCGTCTGACTCACATCTAGGTGTGACTGGTTATCAAACAGATACTTTTAATCATTTAAAGATACAGAAATTAAATGTCTGCTTATTAATTGCCCTATTAGAGGCAAGAAATGCACACATATCTCTGGCCTGTGCTTCAGCAGGACAAAAATTATCCAGATTTCTTACTGTGCTGCAGGCAACCAACCTGTGTCACACCTTTCTGTGCCTCCTCAGAAGTACTGAGCCCCTCATTAAAAGTGCTAATCTGTCTAAGTGATTTATAGTTATTTACAGTACAGATTCATTTGTAGTTGTGGCATATGATCCCCCAGGAATGAATTCACATTTGCAAGCTCTCAGTGGGTTCGTTTTGGGCCGAGACATCTGTCAGTCCCCTCAGCCATGGAACAGCCTGGAGCACACCCAAGCTCTGTTCAGGCATGTTCTGTACAGGGGCATCTCTTCTGCTGCAGTGGCTAAACCCTGCAGCATCACTGGGCTAGAGTGCACCTCAGAGCACTCAGTCCTTGCCAAAACCCCCAACAAGCCCTGTGCTTCTACAGGCACAGCCTGTGATACAGCTGTTCTGTGTCTTTATCATTTCACATTTCTCAGTTTCACATCTCCAAGGTGTTGCAATTTCCTACAGAACTGCAGTTTCTACAGAAAATTTGCATATTTTCCAATATACAAGGGTTTATTTCCTAGTATATATGGGAATAGCTAAAACAAGTAGTCTGTTTCAGCATGTTTGCTGGACTGTGTTAAAACTCTTTGTATGCTGCATTTATTCTGGAGACATGCTTGTCTCACAGCTTCTGATCTTATCTTCAGCCTGTACTGAGAAATTACTCCCATGAACTTTGGAAGGTCAACTTGTTAAACATCTATCCATTCTCCCCTACTCTTTCTAATCATCTAGAAATAATAATTAACTTAATTTTCTGAGATGGGGATGACTACTTTACTACCCAGTTCAAGTTATGTGTTTCAGATGACTCATATAGGGCAACTATGCTGCCTCCAAGGGTTTTTCCTCACAAAAATTCCTCACTGAAACCTGCCAAATTTTTTTTTTCTTGTTCCTTATTTCTTCATCCAAGAGGCAACATTCTTTTCTAAAACTTGCAAAAGATGGCTTTGTGCCATGGTACAGGTATAAGCTCGTCAAAAGTAACGCTGCACGAAGCAGAGAGCTTGCATTTGGGACTCTGCTGGGAAATGAAACAACTGAGTCAGGCAAAACTATTCACAGCCTGATATCAGCTCCAGTTTTCTATAGATTCTGTCAAAGTCTTTGGAAATCAGTTGCCCAATACCTCTTTGGGAATAACACTGGCACATTCACTGGTGCAGAGCGGATATTTCAGCAACTTGCTGAAGGAGTGTTTGGTGCATCTCAAGAATGTGCCTGCACAGGAAGGCAGTTTCACTCGGTACAGCTGGCAGAGGGAGAAAAGACCCTGAGGGGAAACAAACCCATCTCTCCAGCTGATTAGGTGCAGTAGCTCCTTGGAGGAAACTTGCTGGTTTCAGCAGCAATCAGCTTCCACCAGCAGGCAGAGGTGCCACACCGCACATCCTGTTCCACAGGACACTGCTCTCCACAGAGTCACTCTAAAACTGGGAAATGCAGATCAGGGTGTCTTGCACTACCCCACATCTCCAGAGATGCCTTCCTGTCTACTGAGGAAATCACCTCCCTCTAACTTGTACAAAACCTTGCTGGTTTATGTAACCTTACAAACATGAGGCTGTTTCGAAAGAACTCCAAAACATACACGTGTCTGAGCAAGACATGAAAACAAGCCTGAATTTCAGCTTTACAGAGTTTCATCATGACAATCTAGTGTCAGGTATCACTAAGTATAGTGTCAGGTATCACTGAGTATCAGTGATGGATGAAAGGGAATTTGTTAGCTGAGACACCATAAGGTAGTTGCCAGAATTGCATACAACCTTACCCAGTTAGTTCCTTACATTTGTCACAAAAAGTAGGATCATTTTCTCACAGGTTTTGTTCATTGTTGAGCAAGGCAGTCAGTCTTTTAGGCAAGAAACAATAAAGTTTTTCAGCTTGTAAATACAGCTCATACATGTTAATTACTCACTTCAATCTCCTCATCTGAAGCACTAACAGGAGGGAGGCTGTTGGTGGGTAAGGTGTCTGTCCACATCACCAAAACCTTACTTTTGGAACATCTTGTGGTTTTTGCTTTTAGAAGAGGTCTGAGCCAAATCACACCACCCTAAACAGAAAGGCCTGTCCAAGCAAAGGTAAACATTCCAACCAGCTTCAAGGGCACTTGGATTAGCCTTCCTGTACGACTGATATGTCATGATGGTTTTGTAATACAGGAAAAAGTACAGTGCTTTTCCATGCATCAAGGCAGTAATCTCACAGTTTTAGGAAGAAACCTGGTAAAAAGAAGATTAATCAAACTAGGATCAGACTGCTGCTTTTATAGTTGGACATTACATTTTCCTAAATAACTTACTTGAGTTTCTAAGCATGGAAAAACCAAAATGAATACTAAAAATGGGCATAAGTCTTTTCTAGAGCTTTAAGCTAGACTAGCTTCTCTCCATCCTACATTTATCAAAGGAATGTCCAGAAACTTTAAAAGCCCATGTACAGAGGTAAAACACAGTCACGCTAACCAGTTTGAAAAGTACAGCCTACACCTCTGTGGACTGCCAGTCCCTCTCAATTCCTTATGGATGTACTCCTAGCCTGTCCTGAAATAACCTCTCCAGACTCTTCTCAGAAACCGAGACAACTAAAACAAGGCGCACAATTGCTCACACAGTAAACACACAGCCCTACATGATGCAAGAGTATCAAAAGTTTGTGCAAAACATTGAGTTAGTAAATAAAACCAAATAGATTATAGAAACCTCAACATGCTTGCAGCTGTATTTATGGTAGCAGCTTCTTTAAGTTATAGCTGCAAGTCTTTTCTTCCTCTGGCTCACAGCAGCAGCCTGCACAAATAATTTAGAGTTGATCTGAACAGTCTGCTTCAGCCCACCACATGCTGTGTCCATTTATGTGCAAACAGACATTCAGAGATCCCTTTCTTGCTTTGGAAACATCTTCAGCTGCTCTTTCAATCCCCTAACTGCTGCTGAGCAGCACAGATGGACTCTAATTTCTCCAGCCTAGCATCTGCACATTTTTAGCCCCTTACAAAAGAAGGGCAGACAACTTCTGACATGCCAGTTTGAGACTGGCAGGTACATTTTTAACCTTTCAGCTCCAGGGTTCTATTCATGCTGACAAAATGGGATGCTGCCCTCAGCCATGCTGGTAAGACCATACTGATCAGGTGTGTTCTGTCTGGCCTCCTCCTCCCTGACTCATTAAATGTCTGCCAGCAAGCTCCATTCACCTTTACCCTTATTCTAACTGCCCCATTCAGGGTGTTTGATTAGCTAAAAAAAAAAAAAAAAAGGTGTGCAAAAAGGCCTGGAAAAAACTTGTATAAGGCAACTCAGATCAGATCAGCTGCAAGCAGTGCTGAACTCAATAAAGACAACAGTATCCACAGTTTTGTAATCACATTCCCCTCATTTCCAAGTTCAGTTTCACTACATAATCAAAGATGAAAAACTCCTATCCAAGAATTCAAAAGTGGAATGGGTCTGTTGCTCTGCAAAGGCATCCAGCTTTCCAAGAGAGTGAACAGTGTTAGAGCAGTTCTCTATCCACAGCAGTTCTCTATCCACAACTTGGGCACCTCCTCTCTTTCTGACCTATGCATCCTCAGCAAGATCAGCACTAAGCAATGAGAGGGATGAAAAGGCTTTTGTCCTTGTCAGGGGTTAGCTCAGTTACACAGCTCCTTACAACTCCCTGGATATTCTCTGCTCACTGTCCAGCACTCAAACACTGCCACAGCCACCTCACAGCTGCAGAAAGAGCTTTGCTTCTGTCTGTGCTGTCTTCCAGAGCACTTTTCAGCTATACCTAGATATTAAATGTGGTAATTTAAACTCTGAATGTGACTTCAAAAGCAATGGGCACAAAGATTTGGAAGTCCTATGTCTTGACAAAATCACTCCAGCATAAAGAGTTACTTCTTGATGTCACAACCAGTGGAAAGATGCAGAGAAGGAACAGAAGGCTATTGAACCTATGTGAAAGGAAGAGTTTACATTGTTAGTTAACAAAAGCATTATCTGATAGATAAGAACAACCTAGATGGTTATTTCCAGACTTGAATGACATTTTAGGAGTCACTTGAATTCTCTGAATTTCCTGTCCTCTGACTGCAGTTCTGTTGCATGGCCAGGGAATATTTTTCAAAGCATGTTTGTACAGCACTGAGAAAAACATGATCACAACTCCTTTTACAGCTTCAAGAGCTAAGACAAGCAGTTTAAAAAGATCATTCCTACAGACATATAATGAAGAGCATCTGATTTTTTTTAACCACATAATTAGAGGCCTTTTTCAAAAATTACTCATGCCTCTGGTTGGGTAGTCTGAAAATCTCAGTACTTGGTATATATTGACACCACAAAAGAAACTGAACCTATTCCAGAATTATATATTCATGGTTTCTTGAGGGCTTTTAAAGTTATATACAGTTACATTAGTATTGCATCAATAAGATACATTACCCTCCATAAAAATACTGCCTCTCTTCCAGTGGTATTTCACTGTCATTCCTCTAACCCAGCGTGGTCCTTGTGAACTCCAGCTGGCACACTCAGAGCACTGACATGTGTGTTGAGTAGCCTGCAGCCATCCCTCCTGAAGCTTTCATCTCATACAGCCTCACAACAGGACTGACCAACCTTGTCTAGATGCAATTTCCAAGAAAAACAGCATCACAAGCATAAAAGCTGAGCAGGAGGAGATTACACAGTGTGACTGCATGCAGAGGGTTGGTACCTGGGGATGTCCATCCTGATTCCAGATTTAAAATCCTGAAATATCAAAGGCAGCACATTACAAATTGAGCTGTATAATGCATCTGGTTTTAAGTAGTGAAAAGAATCCATGAGGATACTTGAGGTGGGAGGTCATCATGTGGAAGGTCAGTCTGAGCTCCTGGGAGACATTGGCAACCAAAAGAACCAGAGAAGGCATTTTAAGTCCAGTTACAAGAGAAACTCAGATGTAGGATCATGGTCCATTTCAGATTTTGTCATTACAGCCTGAGGAATTAGCAGAATACAGCAACATTCAACACAAGATGCTGGCTCTCACTCCAGTGTTTGCATTATGGATACATGGATATTGTGAAGATGGTTTACTGAGCCCAGCTTAATCAGAAACCATTCCTCTGCAGCCAAAAGAGCTAACCCCCCACCCCCCAAACAATACATGGTGTGACAAGAGAGCTCTAGATTGCTATGGGCTACTTTCTGGATGACAGGGACTACGTAGGAGGGTTTGCATTTGAAATAACATAAATAATATAGCATCAGCTACAGCAGACAGAAAAATCCTGTGCCCACAATGTTCCCAAGAAAGCACCAATGCAGGGCCTGGCTGCATAGCTAGAGCATGAATAATAAACTCATCTCCAGTCCATGCAGGATAAGTGCAAGCAAGAAAAGCAATTAAATTTATGATTTAAAAAATATACAGAGACAAAAGTAATGTTCCTGATTTTTTTTTTACCAGGTCTGCTTTTCTGTACTACAGAAAAAACACTTTGTAGCATTCCAGTCCAATATCAGGTGCTCATTTCTAGGTGACATCACTGCTGTTTATGCACAGTAGAAATGCTGTTATGATTCCCAAATATAAATACAGTCACACCACTCCAAAGATAACCAACTAGTTTACCTCAGACACTCAGGCAATGCTAGAAAGATCAGCATGTTTTACACTACAGCATCTTTGTATCATCTCTCATTTCACTTCTCAGCTACTGGAAATCCTTTGCTTTTTGTCATTTCTGGGTGCATAAAGACATTATTAAAGATGTGATTTCAAGTCACCTGACTGGGAAAATCCTCAGCTGGTTTCAGATATTACACATTGGCAGATGTTATGGATTCCAGTGTAATCAGTGCTTTGAGAATCACTGAATAAATTGTTGTTAAAAATAGCCCAAAAGCAAACTTGACTGCTGTCATGTGGCATTCTCAGTCAAAAACACAGGCAAGAGTTTTGAGTTGCTAAAACTCCACACTTCCAGGTTTCTGACAGAATGGTACAATTAGAAAATCAAAACTTTGTTCACAACAGCTGCCTAACATGGTTTTAAAGATTAACTGGAGTGTTCACATAGGAGAGTTTGTCTCACCTATGGTAATAGTGCCACTGGCAGCTGATGTTACTGCAACTCTAACACTGCTATCTGAGGCTTGATGTCAGCTCCTGAGATCTGGAATAAAAACTTATTTATAGAGAAGATCACTCAGCAGAAGATTCAGATCCAATTACTCTGTCACAGATTATGTCGCTACTGTACAATTCCAGGAGAGTTTCAAGAGCTATTTGACCTATATGTATTTGACCTATATTTGATCTTGTACTTCAATGCTATAAAAAACCCATTAAAATAATTTTCTTTCAATTAATGTTTATGTTTAAAAATCAAGTCATCATTGCAGTTAAAATGAAGAAGCCTTGGCACTGAGAGGAAGCAACAACCTCCTTGTGCTCCTGCAGTGAATTTAATCTCATTGTACTTGTCCATACTCACTGTGAACAACCTTCAAATCTCAACTCAGAAATCATTTCTATAATCTGTGTTCCACTGTCACCTCCAAAGCCATGCTGAAATTAAGAAAAGGATTCTCAGAACATGATTTAATAATGCAAACCATCAGCAACAGAAAAAGCTAAGACATTCTTTTTGTTCACCTTTCCTGTCAGTGGTTTTGCACCAGACACACTCTCTGCCTTCAGTCGTATCAACACACTGTTTCTTGTGACAGACAATTAGAATCAGGAGCAAACACCTTTTTTAAAAGAAAACCTTGTTTGCACCTTCTCTAAGGCAGAGAACAGCAATTAACTTTGTTCTGTGGCTGCAATGACAATATTAGTCGCCACAGCACAAGCTGGGGTTTTACTTTGCTTTATACCCCATGATTAATACTTCACTGACTCCAGCCTGAGTGAGAACAGCAAAATATCAAGGCTGTTCATGGAAATCACTAGTTAGTTGTAAGAATGGTCTTGAAGCTTTGCCTGAAGGCACCTCTGAGCAGGTCAAGGGAGGACAGGCAGGGCCATCTGAGAGCCCAGATCATGAGAAAGGCTCATGGTAACGGGGCCAGCCCGAGGTCAAGCCCAGAATTCAATATGCAGCTTGGCTCTAGGGAGGATAACCAAGGTCAGGGGCAGGTCAGTGACTGATGAACAGGACCACAGGGACAAGGTCAGAGTGAAAAACTCACTGCCCAGGTCAGGAGCAGCAAGCACCAGTGATAGGCACAGAAATAGCACGTCCAGAGCCCAGGCAGGGCCCAGGGGCCCAGGGCTGAGCTGAAATGGGTTCCTGGGGCTGTGGAGATCCCAGGTGAGGCTGCCAGGCTATTAAACCTGCCCTCAGGTTCTCACAGTTATAAAAGTAAACCCCATCAAGACTCCTCTCAGTCTGTTCAGGAAGGCAAAGAAATTAATCACTTCAGTAAGACTACCCTAACACTCTGAAACTCATTTTTTTATACCAAAAATAAACACATTCAGGAGAATGTGGCTAACTTTTCCTCATTTTACAGTGTGCTGTATGGATAAACAGATGATTTCCATCTCCATGGTTTTAATGTACTGCCTAAGCTTTTGTTTTTATAAATGCACACACATGTGTGCATTTGGAAAGACTGGCATCTAACACAAGCTCTCAGGCCCTAACTGAAGGACCAATAAAATCAGCAAAAATTCATTTATTCACTCCAGTCTGAATGATGCCTCAGAACTCTAAATGAAGCTAAAAGAAAGAACAAAAGAAAGGGATGTCTGTAATGGTGCTGCTGTGGGGGACACATGGTATCTGTCACACACGTGTGATCTTCATGGTTCACATGACTCTCTTCTCTAGTCCAGGTTTCAACTTAGTGCTTAACATGGGGTGAAGTGATGCTGTCCCTCAGATTTTGTAACCAAAGATGCAATATAAAACTGGGGTAAAATTTCTCACTGAATAGAGATTTACAGTGTGTAAGCTGTAGTCCTTGTTGAATTCCTTACATTTTAAGTGAATAATTATGTTAAAAAGGAAGGGAGATGTCCCAGGTGAGACAGCCAGGATATACAGAGTAACACCATACAGCTTCAAAAGGCTGCAAGCATCTACCCTTCTTGTTCTTTTGCCCAACCTTTTATAGCCCTCCTGTTCATGCACTGCACCTGGGTGCCCTGTGAGCACCAACCTTTGGTGGTTGGTCAGTGCCCCTGGGCACTCCATGGCTCATTGTGACAATGCTGCTCACCTGCTGCTCACAGCTGTACCCCTTGGGGATGAGGCTTGGCCACAGCCCCACTCCCAGTTATCACAAACTGTATACCTACAGGGAGATATGACTATGTGTATCTTAACTTAAAACCAGACCCACTCAGGCTCAGAGAACCTGTGAGAGCAGAGCCCTGGCACTGCGTGTGAGACAAGCAGCAGCTGGCAGCCCATGTTCTGCTGAGAGCAGAGTTGGTCCTTGTCACCATGTTCCCATCCTGAGCATGGCTGGGGCACAGTCCCAGAAAAGGTGAGTAATAGGGTAACAAGTGCTCTTAGTATTACTAAAGTCTGTGACCTTCCAGTGCTCGTACCTGCACGAATGGTGAACAGCAGCATTGCTCATGCTAGGCCCAGGGCCGTGTTTCCCTTACACAAAAATAATTTATGGCAATCCCTAGCTATTACTATGATAAATGGCAATCAAATTGTTTCATGCTGAAGAATCTGTCAGCAAACTAGGGAAAGTGTGAGCCAGGGAGGCTGCAGCTGGATAGCGCTGGACCTGTGCACAGGTGTGAACACAGGACAAGGAAACTCAACTCATTTTATTCAAAAGACATAAAGTAAGAAAAGCCCACTCTTACACCCTTCCTGACCTGATTGTGTCTCTCAGGTCCCCTTAGGAAAACACTTCAGTGCAATCCTGACCCTGGTGCCCACCCTCTGCTGCAGTGGAGACTGGTCCCTCTGCAGTGGTCAGTGCTGAGGCAGGAGCAGGGGCAGCCAGCTCTCTGGGCAGCAGGGTGTGGAGAACAGCTGTGCTCTCCCTTCACACCCACGCACAGCGCCCTGGGTGGGTGTCACATGTCCTCCAGCTTGTCTGACAGCAGTAAGTGCACACAACAGAGTGTGCAAGAGCGGGCACCAGTGTGCAGGGGGAGCGCGAGTGTGCAAGGAGGGCGGGAGTGGGCAAGAGAGCTATAGACACTGCATTTATTGCATGGGGCGCTATAGACACTGCATTTATTGCATGGGGCGCTATAGACACTGCATTTATTGCATGGGGTGCAATAGACACTGCATTTATCGCATGGGGCACTATAGACACTGCATTTAACACATGGGGCACTATAGACACTGCATTTATTGCATGGGGCGCTATAGATACTGCATTTATTGCATGGGGCGCTATAGACACTGCATTTATCGCATGGGGCGCTATAGATACTGCATTTATCACATGGGGGTGCTATAGACACTGCATTTCTCGCATGGGGCGCTATATACTGCATTTATCACATGGGGGGAGCTATATCACATTTATTGCATGGGGTGCTATATTGCACTTATTACATGGGGGCAATACATATTCCAATTATTACATGGGGCGATATGTCACACTTATTACATGAGGGAGATATATCACACTTATTACATGGCGGCGATATGTTGCACTTATTACTTGGGGGCGATATATTGCAATTATTATATGGGGAGATATATGGCATTCATTGCATTTATTTCTTGCAACATTATCAGGCTTGTTTGCCTGTGCTATCTTTCTGCTTGGCTGTTCCAGTTTGCAAGGCAAGATGTACTCTACCACCATCTGTATGGCAGTTGTCTTGTGTCAAATGGGCAGTTGTCCTTATCTCTCTCTGAGGGATCACAACCACTCTTCCCTCAGCAGAGGGAATGTCACTGCACGACTGATAAGAACTGCAGCATCCCATCGGCAGATGTCAGCCCAGAGGGAGGAGCCAACCATTGCTACCCAGATATAATCTGCAGATTCTGGAACACCAGCACAGCTTCTCCACTGGATTTCCCAGAGCAACAGCAGCTGCCTCTTCTTCCACTGGATCCTCAGAGGAAGACTACACCCTTTTCTACAGGATCCCTGCAGATTTTGTCTTGCTGACCATTTTTCTGTCTTCTGAGGAGCTTGTGCATGAGGGCAGAGGGGAAGTTGATGCTGATCTGGCTGGGAGAGTCACGGCTACTCCTTTCACCATAGTAACAAGGAGAATTTTGTATGCACTGGGGATGGGAAGGTATTTTACTTGGGGCAGTGGAGACTTTTCTTGGGAAAACTCTATGGTCAAGGGGAGCAGAGGAGGCAATTGCCTTTTTGGTAAATCCCTGCAATTCCTTGCTTGGCAAAGGTAGGGTCATGCTTCCCTCAGCAGGTGCAGGGTTCTGTTAGTGCTAAAATAAGAACTCAGAGAAAGCAGCTGCCCCTGTGTGTGGTGTTTGTGAGGTCCCCAGGATGAGGGAAGAGATGAGAATCTGACTCCATGTTCACAGAAGGTTGATTTATTATTTTATGACATTATATTATATTAAAGAATGCTATACCAAAACTAAAGAATACTAAAGAATAAAGAATATACTAAAGAATAGAGAAAGGATACATTAGAAGGTTTAACAAGATTGAATAATAAAAACCTGTGACTCCTTCCAGAGTCCTGACACAGCTGGCCATGGTGATTGGCCATTAAGTTGAAACAATTCACACAGAACTAATCAAGCATGCACTTATTGGTAAATAATCTCTAGACCACATTCTAAAGCACTCAGATAATTATTGTTTTCATTCTTTTCTGAGGCTTCTCAGCATTCCAGGAGAAGAAATCCTGGTGAAGGGATTTTTCAGAAAATATGACAGTGACACTTGTGGGATGGGGGACAACCCCTCCCTCCCTAATTTACTGTGTCTGGCACAGGACCACCATGGTCAGACCTTAATTACTGTCTGGGGGGGTCTTCTCCTTGCTTCCAGTGACAATCCAAACCCAAAGTGAGCTCTTTGACATGCAGGACAACGAGCTCCACAGGGACCTGAACAAAATGACTCACAGAAGGTGGGAGAAAGTTGAGCCCTGCTTTTATGGTAAAGGTGGCTGAACACTGGAATGTGTTCTGGAGATTATTCTTGCATATATTTAAAGCCTAATTGCTCATGGCCCTGTGTACCCTGCTCTAGCTAACCCTGCTTTAAGCAGGGGGTTGGACCAGGTGGTGTCCAGAGGGTCCTTTCAACCTCAACCATTCTGTTCAGCCATGCTGGATTTCACACATGGTTAAATTATTCACAAGTATAACTTTTAGCTAAGGCTCTCTTCTGGATGAAGGTAGAAATGAAAATGTAGCTTTCTTAGTCCTCAACAGGTGATGGTGGATAATTTTGTATATGAATCATAGCAAAAAATAGAGCAGAAAAGCATTTGGGCCTCCCACACAGAGAAAACTGGAGAAAGGATTTGGAAGAACTACTAAAGATACACCAAGGAGAATGATCAGAAGGAAGGTGAATGAGCAGGAAAACACCATGGGCAAGGACCAGGAGGTTTTAAAACCATTTCAGCATGGTCAGGGATCATGAGGAAGAAGTACCACTCTTGACTGAGTGCTAATAGTGGCCCTTGGCAAGAACAACTATTGACTCAGGAAATATCTCACATTTTTTTGCTTTACTTAAGAGCTAACAAAAATATTAAAGCAATGTTTTTGTTTGTTTGTTTTTATATCACTAATCATCTTTTATAGCTCATTTCCTACACACAGAAGTTTCTGAGTAAGGTTTTGGAAGGCACACAAGTCCCTTGGATGCTTCTAGAAAAGCTCCTCTCTGCTGCTTTGCAGTGTCAGTGTTTCAGACAGCTGAACACTGCATCTGCTCCAGACATTCCTGGCTAACTGGGAGTGTGATTGCAGCACAGCTCCAGTGCAACTTGCTGGAATCACCAACATGTTCTTGCACTTATTCCCATTCTTGATTAAAGCTCTTACTCTGCTCTCCAGCCTCTACTGCTAATGGTTTGCTGTCTTTCACAGTTATGTAAAGGTCTCCACAGCATCAGGTGGGAATTTTTCCAAGGTGCTTCATTTCTTAAATAATTAGGAACAGATCGGACTATAATGGAACAGTATAAAGGACTTTTAAGGCCAGGGACAAGTGCCAGAATCACTCTGGAACAGGGCTTATGTTATGGTTTCCTGGGACATTTTAGTTTTATTTATTAACTGTAGGAATTTTTATCTCATGCCAACACGTATGTGTGATCCTAATATGCAAAAATCTACTTTGTAAAATCTGGTGAAGTTCCAGGAAAGAGTTATACAAGCTCCATGTATAAACTGATGATGGAATCCATATTCAATCCTGCTTTAACAATGTTCAGAGAGAACTGAATCCAGCAAAATCCATAATGACTGGAGGTCTATCCTCTGCATCCATTCAGAACTACCAGTGGTATGGGCAGATCCACATTTGTTAGTTTTATGTTTATACTTTTCTTTGTGCTGGTGGCTCATTTGATAAATAGCTTGGACTGGCTCTTCAGAGAGCCTGAGGACTCACAGCACCAAACAGAGCTGTAAACTGCTAAAGAGAAGAGAAAGCTTGTGACTTGTATTGAAGGGCTAAGGATCCAATAATCCAGAACTTCCTGTTGGAAATTACAGCCCAAAGGTATTACTCTCTTAACCAGCAGTTAAATAGAATCAGTCACAGGAAGAAAGTCTTGCTTGGAGAACTGAGCATGGGATGCAGAAAGGCAGAGTGCAGATTTGGTCCTGCCTCTCTGGAGAGCTCAACTCTTGATCTCACAATGCACCTCCTGAATTCCACCACCCTCCTGAGGGAGATTGGGGACGCACTTAAATAACCTCTCAGATTGGAGCCAGAATGTACAGACCTGTGTCATGAAGTCCAGAAATTTACTTTAATACTAACTTGGCTCAGCATGTCAATTTTCTGTGTGTTAACAGTATTTTCACATCATGTGAAAATATCTAGTGTGTTATAAATGTCTGTGAGATTTCCTTATACATCTGTGAGCTGTCCAGGGTTTTTCAAACAGCTGCAGAATCCTGGCAGTACAAGCTGTGTATATATAGCTCACCTGGTGCTTATTCTCTGTTTCAAAGAAATAAAAATTTCAGGGAAATATTAATTTCATTGAGATCAAAATATTTTTAGTAGACCAGAAGTCCTTTTGATCAGGACTATCTGGCACGTGGTAGAATTTATTCAAGTGATGCAGCAGTGACCTCTGCTGCACAGCTGATGCTGTTTCATGGCTAAATTAAACCCACTGTTAGCTCTCTTTCACATCAGTTAAAACTATAATTTTTTTCAAAAACAAGCATATTTGCCTCAAGTTAAGAACATTCCTCTTTTTCCTAATAAAGAGGAGGGCTTCAAACCCCAGAAGATTATTTTTGAAGTTACTGGCATGAACATACCACAAATTATTTTGAAAGTTTTCACTGGTTATCGAGGATAGTATCAGCATTAAATGAACCCTGAACTACCCTCATAAAAACATTTCTGTTAATTTTACTGGGAAGGAACCTGAGGCACAAATCCTGCTGTGCTCACAGTCACACCCAAAGTCTATGGCAGAGGCATCAGTTTCAGGGGACATCATGATTTCAAGCCCCATTCTTTAACCACAGGATGACACTTTCCCTTTCCTGTGCCAGATCAGAAGAATATCAACCACCTGTAAAAAGCAGAATGCCTGTACATTATGCTCCACACCATCCATGTGGCAAGGAAAAGCAATACAAACGGGAAAAACAGGAGGCTTGTTTTCAGCTTGTGACTCTACTTGATCCTGTAAGAAAACAATTGTCCTAAAGCATCTTCACAAAGTCCTGAGCAACCACAAATTCTGCTACATTAGCAGAGGAAAGAAGGAAAATGTTCCTTCTCCTTCCCTCCCATGACTAAACCTTCTCTTTCCCCTCAGTCCTCCAAGGGACTGGCTATTTCATGGTGAGGAATTTGAGTCTGGCCCCTGCACTGGGCCAGCATTGCTGCCCTCTGTTCAAAACCCCAGAGCTGGCACAGAGCAAAGCTGGGTGGTCTCACTCCAGCCCTGGGTGGTGAAACCAGGCTGCAGCAAGAGCCAACTGGCACTCAAACCCCCCAGCCACAAGCAACAAAACAAAGCAGATTCCTGTCATCAGTCCCACAGTGTGAAAATGGTGTGTCCCTATTTAACAGTGTGGTTCTGTCTCAGGCATTCATTCATCATTGTATTCTTACTTTTTCTGTGAAAGTCCCATTTTCCTTTCCCAGGGAAGAGTTTAACCCCCCTAAAAAAGCTATGTCTTGTTCTCTTTTTGATAAATGAAAGGTAACCTTCTCCAATGTCTTCTTGTGAAGTGTTTTTGCTGAACCAGAATGTTTCTGGCAAACCATTCTTTGTTTTATTCAGGTTTTTTTGGCATTCTTTTTAGAGATGTGCTGGAGCTGTGTATGGACTTCCACCTTGCTGGTGCTCTCTACACAAACATCACCACCCTGTTTCTATCTCCCTTGCCTTCATTTCAGTTTTGGAGATACTGACTTCCAGGATAAGTCTTATTGTCCAGGCAAGCTCACTTTTTTTTTTTTTTCCTTTTTTTTTTCTTTTTTTTTTTTTTTTCTGCATGATGGAGTAGCTTCAGCCCTACATTTAGGACAAATGTTTTTTGCCAGAATGAGCCCAGCAAGCAAACAACCTAGTTCTCTTCTGTATTACTTTTTAATATTTCACCACTTTTCTTTGTATCAGTCACAAAATTTTATCAGCTTTCACATTCCCTCTCAGATTAGAGGACAGGGATATTAAGTCTTCTACAAACCCCCATGAAGCCCTACTAGTGACAAATCCAATAAATGGCAGCTCTCCCCAGCACCTGCTTTCCTAGCTTTTCCTGCAAACTAGCTCATCCTCCCCTTCACGTCTGCCTAAGGTTTGTAAAGGACCTCTTTACTTTTATTTGAAATCTCACAGTATTGTGAAACTTCTGACAATGTTTATCTATGCAGCTACTCTGTGAATTTATATTCTGATTGCTTCGCAGCTGAACCCTTTACTCCCTTTCCTGTGATTTTTTTCAAAACTTACATCAACCAAACTCCTTTGTAATCGCATTTTCCCTTTAATCCTGTTAGTCAGGATTCACCTTCTGTAAATCTTGGCACCAACACTTTTGTGGTTTCACAAAATTCTGGAAGTTTTACAAAACATTTAATGCTTACAACATATTTCATGGTTGAGCCAAATAATAATCTGGATTTATATGTTTAGAATGCTTTGTACTTCTGCCATACTGGCACTGTGTTTGTAACATTCCTTGGGGCTAAGTGAAAAAAACAACCCAGAAATCTGGGATGAATATATTATTTTGAGAATACCAAGCATGTACTCTGTACCAGTAAGTATATTCACAAGCATTCCTGAGTGCTGTCCTCCAAATGAGTTCCAAATGTGCCTGCTAAGCTTGCTGGATCCATGGTCTCCTTCATGCCTGGTGTCAGCCTGGTGTTCATAGCAGCAACTGTGATACCATCCCTCTTCAGGAGTAATAGGTAAAGTGGTGTTTTTCAGCTTATATCTTTCATCTAGGAACTCAATAAAAAGCTGCTTGACTTTTTGAAACAACGACTATAAAAATATACTAAATCTTTCTTAGACAACAAATGCATTATCACTATACTCTAAGATTTGGCAGAATGAAGTATCTGGAGATTCAAGATCTCTTCAGCAGCCTTGTTGAGAACTTTTTGTTGCAAATGATTCATAGCCCAATGAAAATGTTACTTACAGCTGACACTGTTTATTAGTCTCTATGGTTACTTCAGGATTAATGTGTTTTTTCATCCTCAGCTTATACAGGCAATCAGATTCCTGCTTTTACCATCAATGCACAATAATTGGTTTGTACATTGGCTTTAGATTTCTGAATTACAAATAAGTTTACCACTGCTGCCATGACTAAAATGAGACAGACCTGCTCTTTTCCTCCTAATATTTTTGTTTGTTTGTTTGTTTTACACTCTGGATCACACGAAGCAATGCACCATTTCCAACCTCAGTGCCCATCACAGCCAGGGAGGTTGAAGCTGCCCACCCCAGCAGTTCCATCCAGCCTCCAGCAGAGGGTTTTAAGGAGAGGGTTTTAAGCAGCCTGAATGCATCCTTTCAGTGTGAGGCACAGCGCAGTGCTCAGCACAACCAGCACCTCCTGGGGGGATAATTCCCATCCCTGCCCTGGGGATGTGTGTACCACAGGCAGAGGCTGTGCCTGACAAAGCTGGGGAGGGCCCTGGAAGCTGTTCTAGCACTCAGACAAGGGAGGGACAAGTTCTCTTCAGAATCCTTCATGCCCACACTGATCCTGCAGTTTGCAGTCCCTTAAGGCTCCTGCTGTTGTGCAGCCCTTTGCCCACACCCAGCACCCTCCCTGATGCCTGCTGGAACCCTCTAACCCTTCTGCCTCCTACAGCCTTACAAAAATTATCTCTTCTGACCTTAGAAGGGATGATTTCTGCCCCCTTCCTTACTGACCAGCTCTGCTGTGAGCTCCAAATCCAGTTCACATGTGCCTCCCTGCTTAAATACCTCCTTAGATAATGTTAGAAAATACCATATTCTTGTTTTCCGTGTCACCCCCAGTCCCCTACACATCTCACTGTTGTTACCATTACTGGCAGTGCCTTCCACTTGGAGTATCTCTGTCGTGGCATTTTTAACCTGCCTGTTCAGCACTGCTCCAGGGACTCTGATCTCTCTGAGAACCTCTCTGTGCTAAGCACTGTAAATGCACATCAGCCTTGCTTCAGCTACAGCTTATAATGTTCCCAAGCAATGAGGTAAAAACGGGGCAGAGAAAGCAGATTTGTGGAAAGCAAGAGAAAACAGCAGCTACTCAATAGAGCCCAGAAAGGGAGACACTGTTCTCAACATGTGAACTGCCCCAGGGCCTAAAACAAACCAACAGTTTTCCAAGCTGGTTTTTTAAACTGCTGTAGTCCTTGTTTTCCTCCTTACATGGGCAACACTGCTAAGCATCTTGAGATTCAACCTGGAAGTGGAACTGGTGAAAAGGAAAAGCAGTTATGTTCCCCTGTGCTGAAAGGGAGAGCTTTCCCTCTAAAGTGAAACTGAAATTAACTCCCACATGCTCAGAGTAAAAGGGGATGTTTGCCAGTTAGGCTACAAAACTCACCCAAGGCTACAAAAATTCACCCAAAAACCCCACTTGTGAAATAGCAGAAAAGAAACACAACCACATTTTCCCCAGTACTCAAAGGATGAGAGAGAAGTCGTAGTAATGTGGCAGCTGGACAAAATTATATCAAGTTACAAGGAGGTAAAATAAATTTCATTCAACACTTTTTATTCTCGTGGAATACAGCATTGTGAACTCAGTGGCTTGAAAAATAAGCAAAGTTTTTTAATTCTCAAACTGACACATGTGACCTCATGAAACTAAAGCACTGTTTTCTTTGAGATCCAGCATGTACACTGATTTTTCAAAGTATTCTCTCCAAGACGAAACAGAGCAGCAAATGGGATATAATATGTTTAAATCTCAATTGGGTATATTCACTCAACAAGGTTAGTTTATTTTTTAGCATCTTTATTCACCTTTAAGTATTTATTTTTATTTCATGATACTCATACAAAGCCTATCAGAAACTATTTAGAGAAACTTGTTTTCTCTGATACTTTCCTCATGGTTTCCCACCAGCTGATGAAGTTCCTCTAAATAAATCATTACTGTTTTCTCTAGAAGGAAATTACAGACACAAAACTTCCAACGTCAGTGAAATATTCCCTGTGCTAAAAGGAACAAAACTTATTCACTAGTGTGTCAAAATATGCATTTTTGGGCTTATCACCAAAAGAGTAGGGAGAAGCCAGAGCACTAAAATTAGAGACCTTTTCAGAAGAGATAACAGTATTGAATTCTGTAGCTTTGGCCAACATCTAATAAGAACTACAAGAAAGCAGAATTATGGTTTACAATGCTATTAAAATTATTCTTTTCAAGATCAGTGTTAGACACTCAGAAACAGATCCTACCAAAGCCTATTAAACAATTACAGATTAAAAATTCATTACAGCCTAGTAAATCCCCATTGAACCTTCTAATACAAACACAGCCCTTTCAGAGAGCCTACCTTTAAGGGAAGATAAGCTGTGACTACTGGGATTTATCTTCTGTCAGGGCCTGAGAGCACCAAGAATCCCCCAGTCCTCATCTGCCTCATCTGGGACCTTCACCCACGTGCTCTGCCCACTGGCTCAGGAGATGCACTTGAGCTCAAACCCTCAGCTGCTTTGTTGGTGTGTCAGGACCTAATATTTCTGTCAATTCTTATTGTCACCACTTCTGATGGCTTCATTCCTTTTTATTTCACTGCAGAGAGAATCAGCTGATTCTCTTTGACAGTGTCAGGAACTGAGTTTTTACAGTTACAGTAGCACAGCAAAGTCTCCAGTTCTATTGCTAAGACCAGGTATAGCACAAGTAATTTTTGACCCTATTGGAGATATAGGACAGGAAAATTAAGCAATTGTTTTCTACAGGCAAGCATGAAAAAGTAGTCATGAAACCCATGAGCCTTTGACCCCAATTTCCTCATAATGTCATGGGGCAGGAAAAAATATTTTTAAAGCTGTTAGATAAGCTTATTTTGGTTGTATGATGGAGACATATGTAAGAACTCAAATCAAATGGGGTTAACAGGTCCAGTGGAGGTTTTTCCTAATTGTGCAATGCTAAAAACAATGTTGGACATTGCACAAGAGAGTCTTTGATGTCACATCCTTTCTTAGAGCAACACTTCACTGTTATTTTGCAGAAAGTTGGTTTTAAAAAAACCCAAAGAATTCAATCAATCTGTGTTTGTAGGACCATGTTCAGCTGAGTTTTTAACACCTCCAAAGACTTCCACCTCTCTGGACAACCTGTTTAACTGTTCAATCACCTTTATGGTGTTTTCCTATGTTTAAACAGTTTCCTGTACTTCCAATTTCTTCTTACTGTTTTTTGTGCATTCACTGGGCAACACTGAGTCTTGTCCCATCTTTGCTTCCTCCCATCAGGTGTTTATGTACATCAGAAAGATCCCTCTGAGCTTTATCATGAAGCTAAGCAATCTTTATTCTCTCAGCCTCTCCTCCCACGTCAGATAATCCAATTATCTGATCAATTTCCTGACCCTTTGCTAGATTTACTCCATGTCCATCACGCACAGGGTAGCCCAGAGCAGGGGATGCCACCCCAGATGTGGTCTGAGCAGTGCTGAGCAAGATCTCTCTTGACTTGCTGGCAGTGTTTTTCTGGAAGCTGGTCTCCATCAGCCACAAAGGCTCCTTGCTGCTCACATTCAGCTGCTCAGCACCCCAAAGTTCTCTCCTGCAGAGCTGCTTTCCACCTGCTTGTTGCCAGCATGTACAGCTGCCTGGGGTTATTCCCACAGCCTCTGGGCTGTGGCACTGGACATTCCCCTCTGACCTTCATATGCCTTCTCTTTGGGCCTTCCTTCATCCTCCTGAGCTGCTTCTGAGGGGCAGCACACCCCTGACTATTAATCCAGAGAGCTTCTGAGTTTGGTGTGCACACTGCCAAACATCTGCTGCTGTATTTTGCTTTTAGAGGAAAACATGTCCTGGAGATGTGCAAATTCACTTAATGCCAGCTGTTCCTCACAATCAAGGACCTGAGCCTCCATTTGTGTTAGCTGGGAAAACCATGGGCTTTCCCCCAAGCTTGCCAGTGTTAGGGGTTATCAGCTTTTGCATGAATCAGAAATGTTTCCTTTCAGTGTCTGCCATGGAGCTGTCTGTTTTGATACCTGCTTTCCTGTGCCACCGAAGCTGAGAGGAAATGGGAGTACGAATGGGAGTACGTGTCACTTGAGGACATGCACAAGCCTCGGGGGATTTTGTCTCTGCAGTACAATCGGGAAATTTGCAATAGGTCATTTCTCTTTGTTGCCACTTCCTGAAAGGACACAACAGAACAAAGTCCACCCAGTAGAGGCTATTCTGACTCATGCCACACTGCTATTTTCAGCTTTAAAGTGCAAAAGCCAAAAAAAGTACCTCCAGCTATATTATTAGAACTGTTTACTTTTCAGTGAAGTTTGTTTGCCTGTATTAAAATGGATTGACCACTGACAAGTCAAAACAGTCAAAATATCAATCCCAAAAGATAATGCTGCATTACTGCAACATTTTCTTAAACTCTGTGACTGTTACTATATTTTGGCTCCAGTGTCTTTGCTACAGATGAAATGCTGACTTCCAAAGAATGCTAGCACCCAGGGAGCACAGGGCACCCAGCACTGGGGCTCTCTAGCCTGTGTGGACACTGCCTGTGTCTCTCTAGCTGTGTCTGTGTCCCTGTTCTCTCATCACTTTCACAGGAGAAGTGAGAGGGATCTCCCGGACTAAGCCACGAAAAAATTTACTGGAAGTAAGTGCCAAGCAGAAGTCAAAGAACTGCAATGTTCCCCCTCCTCTGAGGAGCTTGTTTGTAGTGTTACAAACATTCAAAAACTCAGCCAATCAAACTAATATGCAGTTGATAAAACTGTGTGTAACAAACAATGTCTTGCGTTCTTTTCATTGTCTTCCAAAGTTTTGGGTCTGTAATGAATAGAGTTTCAGAAGGTTTTGATTTGGCAGCCTCCAAATGAAAGCTGAAATTACAGAATTAGTTAGCCCCTTGAGTACTGCAAGATCTGTTAAAACTACTTCGTTAATAATTTTTGAAATGTATTGAAGTTCCATAAGCAGAATTTTTTTTTTTGCTTAAAAATACCTCCTTTCACTTTTTTAGATGCTGTCTCTTCACATCACTCATGTTGGATTCTAGCCCAGGTAAAATTTTTAGGGTTGACAAAGGCTCTTTTGGTATGCAAAGGTTTATACAACTGGTGGTGGAAAAACTGTTGGGAATCAAGATAAATTTTCCACTTTTTACATCCTCTGTTTTAGTTGGCTGCTTTCCACAGAAGAGAAGGAAGTTCTCATCTCTGGCAGTGTTGGACTTAATTCCAGCTCAGTATGCTAATGACCAAATTGAAAGAATATATTTCACCTTAAGCAGAGTGTTTTCCTAGGTGTCTGGAAGCCCACAGATGTTTACTGCAGCCATTCAGAAGTGACACTCCATTTGAGTGGCCTCCAAGCAGGCTGGATTACACCAATACTTACAGGAAACCAGTAGCAATCTGTATGTTTCAGATGCTTTTAATCTACATGTTGTTGCAACTTTTAAAAAAACCCCAACCAAACAAAAAAATCTCCAAATGAACCCAAATCAGCCCTGCAACTGAAAAACAGCATTTGGTCAATGTCAGACTTTTTAAAAAAATGCTGTTGATATTTTGTGCCCAGGTGTGTATTTTCACACTCCAGAATTGCCAGGTAGAGAAAAGGCAACTCTCAGAATCAAGCCAATTAAAATGTTGCCCACTTTCTGCTGGAAAAATCCAGGAGACAGGCATGGCATTGGAAAATATATTCCTGTTGTGCTGTCCTGGAGGAAAGACCTCTGGGGATTGGTGAATATGGCTGCAGTATTCCTCCCCCTGGGACAGGCATCCTTAGGGGAGCAAGCCTAAGGGAGCATTCACCAAGTCTTTGCTAGAAGAGCTTGAGTTTTGCTTGGCGTGGGTGAAGGCTTTGAAAGGTGCTAATGAAAGCCTCACCCCTGCCACACATTCACAGCAAGGTCACACAATGCAGGCCTCTGACATTTCATCATTAGCTTACTAGAACTACTTATCTGCAGATAAGGTACATAATTGACAGGCCTGGAGGTTTTGCATTCCTCCACCCTGTCTTAACACTGCTTAGGACATTGTGTTCCAAAATAGATCCCAAATGCTTGGGATGAGGACTAGGGCACCTGTAACAAGTGTGGTCCCTAAGCCCTCTGTAGTCTGGGAGTCTGGGAGTTCTTCATCTTGTTCCAAATTACATGAATTATTGCATCATACCTGTTTAAGATTTCACTGTATAAATAATTGGGTAATGAATCAATAAATGTCTTTGGTAGAATTTAACTAGCAGAGGTGCTTGGCACTACTCACTTTATGGAAATTGCCTAAGGCCAGAAGATGTGGTAATTTTCGTTTAGTCATCTCATTAATGGCTAATGAATGTTGTGAATATTTCCCAAAATACCATGGTATGGGCACCTGAAGAAACATTTTTTTTTGACAAAACAAAACAAAGTAGAAAAGGAAGGTTCAGTTCAACTGCAAACCCATGAAATGGAAAAGGGACACCATAATTTTTTGTATCTTAAAGTATCCCATTACAGTGAGTGAGCATTCTGCCTGCTTGGAGTTCTGTCTTCCAGAGCAAGATGGTTAAATAACTGGCTGCACTCATGTACAACAGCCCAGCTTTTATGAAACTGAACTGCACAGCATCTGAATCCTGCAAATCTCAAACCTACAGCATTTTAACATCACCTTCTTGTAAGTCCTCCTGAAATAGAGAAGATGCCAAAGAAAACAGCACCTTAGAACCTGCCTCTTTGCCACAAGCTATCCTGCCCAGATGCTCAACTGGAATAGCCAGATTGAGAAATGGTGCTGGGAACTCTTCTGAGATATCCAAGTGTAGTGTTTACTGAATATGCATCAGAGGCTTTGGTATTTGGGTCATCTCAGTGCTCCAGTCTTCTGGTCCTGTGTCATTCTTTCACTGTACACACTCACTCTATTTGTGCTTTGTCTTATGGCAAGGCCCTTTAATGCTGCTGCTTGTAAACCCCTCATTTTGTTCTAAGTTTGATTGTAACTGGGTTCACTCTTTTTGACTTTTATGAGGGGAAGACTTATAAACTACTTGTGTCTTAAACTGTTTCTCTTTAGGTATATTATTACTCCTGCTTTCAGGATGCTAAGATGTTGTTAAGAACACATTTATGTACCCTATAAACTCTCTTAGCTTCTGAGTGAGTCACAAAATGTTAATCCAAAAGTTTGCATTAAAAAAGCAAAAATTCTAGTTCTTGCATTGCTATGGTTATGCTATAAAAGACCTTATTTGGATACTTTGCAAAATAAATAAATAAATAAGATGGTTTTTAGCTGCTCATTCTTTGACAATCTGAGGGCCAGTTTTGTCTTCTGAGCAGAATAAAAACTGGTCTCTGGGGTTTTTTTAGATCCATGACTCTGCTGAAAGACTTGTGCTGTCATTTAGCAGGAATGTACATGTAAGAAGTAACCTACTGTCTCAGAATTCCTCCTGCAGTTAGAGTCAGGTGCTCTCTGCCAAGCCCTCTGTGAGGGCTGGGTTCACTCACTGGGAGGAATCCTGCAGGCACTCACATACTGATCATTTTCAGTGCTGCTCTTCAGATTCCCTTTCTGTTCATTGTGGTGTCCCCTTCCCTGTGGCTGGCAGTGCACCCAGTGGCATTTCCAGAGGAACTCAGTCTCCCCCTGTCCTTGGGAGCAGCACACAGCCCCTGGCACCAAGAGCTGCTGTTTCTGGCAGGAGTGTCCCCCTCTCCAGCCTCAGTGTGTTGAGCTGCCAGCATGGCACTGAATGAGTGCTGTGCATGGCAGATGAGAATGATTCAATGTCTGTCCTACCCATTACTCTCTGCTGCAAGGTCTTACTCCAAGCATTTTACATTATTACAATGTAAACCAAAATCCAAACAAATGCAACAATTTACAGTCAAACTAAACTTTGGTTTTCTTAACTCTCTGATTTCTGCATAAGACATTTCTGCCTTGAGGGAGCCTATAGAGGATTTCCTTGCCCATTGTTTATAAGCATTCATATTATGTGAGAAGCTTTACATTTCTCTGGATAAATTATATTTAGGTAAAATACTGATTATTTTTTTAAATTAACATGTTCAGTTAATAATGATGTTTCATTAGCTCAGACCTGCACTGCAAATTGGCCTGTAAATTTCTGCTTTTTTGACATATGGATTAAAATTAAGTTTTCTGGTTTTATACTAAGGGGTTTTTTTAAGCTGAAAACAATAGTCAAAAGGAGTAAACAAATCTGGGATTGTTCCAGTACTCTGTTTCCTCATCATATGATATTCTAAAAATACAGAAGTAACTGAAACTACTTTAGGTGTCAAAGAATTTCTGTAAAATTAAGTCTTTCAAATTAATCTACAAAGCTCCTCTGAAGAACTTTCCTTAATTAGCTGTATGGATTTTGAAGAGTTTGTGATTCTCCTGCAGCACAGTCTGAGCCAGACAGGCCAACACCTTATAAAGAGGAAAACATTTTTAATGTACTTTCCACAGAAGTATCGAATATGGACAAAAATTAATGTGGTGTTGATAAATCAAAGCCAAGGGGAGGAGGATCCTGGGGTGCCAGCAACACACCCTGACATGCTTCCAGCCTTCTCTAGGATTGTTACAGGACTCTTGTCTCACCTTTGCAGCTTCTGCTCCCTCATGCTACATTTCCCTTCAGGAGGGGTGTGCTGGGCAGAGCAAGCTGGTGCTGGGCAGAGTTCCAGCATCAGCAGAAGGACACTGTGAACTTCCCACTCTTGGTGTGCTTCCTCTCAGCCACACAGCCCTGGCCACATGATTTTATGCCATAAGGGGCTTTCCTGTGATCACAGGAGGATGAGCTAACTGCCTCACTGCTCCTTCCCTCCCTGCCAGAGGCGGAGGCTGGGATTTGATCCAAAACCAACACAAGTCTGTGGACAGAGTCTCATTGACTGACACTGGTTTTAAGTCAGACTCTATAAATAGAGACATTTGCATGAAATGTGATCAGCTGAAACAACTGCTCTCTCTCCAAGTTTCTATCTTGCATCCAGCAGAACCATCAACCTTCAGTGGGAACGTGAACCTTAGGGGCCTAGCAGGAACACAATTAGGCCCTCTAAGGTTTTCACAAAATTAAAGGTGCAGAGAGCTTTTGTCATTTCTAGTCCAGCCTCCTGCTAAAGGCAGGACTGCTGACAGTGCTGGGTCAGCTCAGCCATGGTTTGGGTTTTGTTCAGCTAAGTCTACAGGACCTTTGAAGGATGGAGGCTCTGAAACCTGGGTGGCCCATAAAGAGCTGCATTACTCACCTGGAGATTCTTTTTCTACCATCTGGCTTGAACCTCTGAAGCTGAGACACTTGCCTATGCCACTGGTGGTTATCTGCCACTACGGAGAAGGATTTGTCTGTGTCTTCATAACTGACTTTCAAACAGCTGCAGGACTCTGACACCTGCCCAGCAGGCTGGCCCTCTGAGCCCCTGGGGTAAGGAATGTGCTCCAGGGCCCCATCCTGGCAGCTGTGCATTGTGTCCTCTCCAGTTCCTCAACATTTGCTTTGAACTGAGGGCCCTAAAGCTCATTCCAGTATTTCAGCAGCAGCCTCACCATTTCTGGGCACTGAGGCACCATGACTTATCTCACTTTCCTGGCTGCATTTCTAATGCAGCCCAGCATGTAATCTTCTCCTTTTGCAATAAGAGCACACTCCTGGCTCTTGACCAGCTTGACTTTCACCCTAACCCCTACGTCCTCTTTGGGAGGGCTGTTTGACAGCCCATTGAACCTGAGTTCTGTGTAACACTGCATCACCCTGTGCCTGCCCACCCTCCTACCAGAAACCCAGCATTTATTTCCTTTTTTAAGATCGACTTGGCTTAAAAAGTTGACAGGGTTTTTAAGTTGTGCTGTCAGCTTGCCCCACTGCAGAGACCAGTATCACTGCACAGTCTGAGCACAGCTCCACATCGTTCTGTACCCGGGCTGTTATTATTGCTATATTATTATAACAATCTGCTATTACTGTTATACCTTCCATACACTGGTTTATACCTCTCCCTCTTGGTATTCCATGATGTGGAAGAAGCAGCTGTCCAACCTCTGTCTCTGTAATCGCTCTTATCAGCAGGCACTAAAGAGTTACAGTTTGTGTATCCGACCAGGAAATGTTGTGTTTGCAGGCAGCCAATAAAGCAGAGATCAACAGCCCAGCTGACTCACCGGCAGGAAATCCAGAGCTGCTTTTGAATGCGGTGCAAAGCCGACTCGCTCTTGGCGTCTCAGCAGTTTCACTCCATCACTCCGTACTTTTATGTTTGTATTCCCAGAGGTAAGTTGATTTTTTTTTTCCAGTTTCTTTCCCTGAGACATCTGCACATTAACGTATTTTCTCTCTTAGTAAGGAAATGTCTTAGCTATGAATTAATTTTTAAAAATTACCTTATAATTAGAAATTTGAAATAAATGGCTTTATAGCAGTCTTCTTCATGCCTCTGCCTGCACAGCTGGGCAAGGATGTCAAAGTTATCTGAGACTTTCAGTGTCTTACTAAAAAAATAATGCAAACTGTTTCCTTGCATAGGTGACCCCTGGAATATTGATTTTGGGGGTTGATAATGAGATTTTTAATAGATATGGGAGAAAAAGCATTCAAAATAGCAGAATTATTGAAAGAATATCTTGGTACCTTGCAATACAAAGATGTAGAAATTCAAACACAGGGAGAATGGTGCTTAGCATATCATGACATGGTTTGTAACAATAAACATTGAAGTGGTTTCTGTTTTGACTTTAAAAAATCTCCAGTTTTATTAGATTTTGCAAATCCAAAATAGGAGCTGATGATTAGCTTTAATTTTTGTCTCACTAGCCAGTTAACAAGAGTTTAAAAAAGGCTTATATTATTGCTTGATTCAATTTTAAATAAAAATAAATACTTTCAGGAATGGTTTAGGTGGTAAAACCATTATTTGGTCTTCTTTGCACTATGGTTGGAGTTGAGTAAATTTTTTTGGCTATTTAAATTATTATTTACTTCTGTATAGAATAAAAATGAGACATAATTTTTCTTCTGCCAGCGTTTTGATTACCTCCTTTACATTCAGGATTGGTAGATTTGTGTGGTCTGTTTGCAACTTTAAGGAATAAATTGCTCATTTAGAAAATTATCTTCCTTCAGAGGAACCTTTTCAAATTTTATGAAACTGTCAGCCTCATCTCTTCTTTAAGGAAACTTCAGAGAAGCACCCAAGGCAGTTATTGCTTTCAAACTACAATAATCTAACAAAAAAGCAAAAAGTTCAACTGTGCTTTCCTACCAGAATCAAACATGGTTAAGGCTCAACTGGTAAATCAGCTGCTGCTTTTTGCCTTTTGGTTGTGGTTAGAGGCAAAACTGAGCTTATACTGTGAATGTGCCTGCAGGACAAGACTGAGATAAACCAACAATAAAATGGTCATGAACTAGAAGCAAGATCACAGGCAAATTTACCTTCAGGCTTTTGTTTCTATTTTACTTGTGGAGAAAAAGTTACCTGGGCTTTGAGGCCTTCTGCATCCCAGCAGAAAGGCTCTTTTTGTAGAGCACACCTCAAAGGACACAATTCTCATTCAACAATCCTTCACAGTCAGTTCAGTTCCCTCATTGTTTCCCTTTCTAGCCCTGGTCTACTGGACCCCAAAGGGAGTATTCCAGCTTGAGGAGTTCTGACTCACTGACCACTGGGCTGCAGTAATCCTTACCACTGCCAGCTGGTTTATGCCATCTGTTATCTTAGATTGCTTGTTTTCCTCCTTTACCACTCACTTTTTGGCTATCTCCAGTCTAATGGAGCTTCACAGCTGTAGTTAGAAGGGTTACTCACGCAGTAACACAGTGAGGCTTTGCAGAAGCCAGAAGTTTAGAAGTCTAATCTGTGTGTGTTGCCATGCAAAGGGTCTGAGAAGTGCAGCTGGCCCTGGAGAGGTCCAGCATAGACACTGCACTGCCCAAATTACTGGCAGCTACAAAGACACAACTCCATTTAGCAGAATTCTGACAGGTCACAACCGCAGAAAATGTTCCTTTTTTTGCTTTTGCATTTACATATGATGTGTTAAAGATGGTATGCAAGAATGATACAGAACATGCTGACATCAGTTATTGAATAATTGCCTTTTTTATGAAAAGCAGAGAAATTATTTGCCTGATATGCAACTGTAAGATGCTATTTTGTTGTCTACATAATTCAGTATCATGTTAAAATCACATTTCATATTATAAATACTGGTCTACTATTTTAAAGGCATCAGATAGAAATAATGATGAGCAATTAATTAGCACCTTGCAGCTTCAGAAGGCAAATTATGGTCCAGACACTCCTTTGCAATTAGTGCATTTTTCTTCCTTCTGTAAGGAAAGTCTGACACAGAGTGGTGGAAGGAAGGCTGTTGGATTTGTTATTTGGGAAGTAAGGACTGGTGGAGCTTCACTGTGCTTTGCTAATTGTGACAAAAAAACCTCTTAAAAGTTTTTTCTTTTCTGCCACATTTTTCCCCCAAGCCATCAAGAAATGGCCAATCCATTACCTGTGGTAGCCCAGGAAGATTTGGAAAGCTTTACCTTGAGCAGGACAGGCTCAGGCTTTGCCCTCAAAGCCTTTCATATTTCCTGGAACACTCCCATCTCTGTGAAGCTGCTGACCAGCCAGGACACTACAGACAGGTATGGCTCTTATCTGCCCAACCCACCACACAGGTGGGCAGCACAGACCTGCAGGGCTGGCACCAGAACAAATCCTGGCATATCCAGCATCACCTCATCCCTGAGCACATCTCCATTCCCAGAAATCCTCACCAGCTAAGAGGCAACACAAAGGCAATTTTACTGAGAAACAAGCTCTATGGTTTTTTACAATTTTTTATGAAGTAGTTTAATCCTGAAGTCAATAATTAATCTAATGGAATAGTGTCTACAAACCTGGATCAGTAATACCAGTATGCTAAGGTGTTGTTTTTCTAGAGGTCCTTGAAGAGACTTCAGTTGAGTTTAATCTAAACCAGCATGCACAGATGAGAGCAGGGGAAATGGGAGGAGGGAAGGATGGCCGGGGTTCACAGCAGTGAGATGTGCATGGAAAAACATCATCTCCTTGCAAATGTGGATGTCACTAATAGCAAAAGAATACAAGTTATTTGGAACAGTAAAGGGAAATCTTTGTTTTATTCTTGGTTTAGCATTTAACATACTCCAGCTTTTTCCTGCCTTCACACTTCAATCCTTCTTCAAGCTGGGCTCTTACACTCATACTAAAGCATCCAGAGGTCTTTCATCATATATCAGAAAAAATACACTACACTATGACTGCTTCCTGTTCTTACAATTGTTTGGAAGATTATATGATATTGGGTTTATTGGTAAAATAATGCTAGCTTGTGCTCAACCATAGGATTCTCTCTCATTTCCACATCCTATACTCTCATCTCCTGCTGAAGTTTTCTTCAGTCTAACCTGCCTCTGACTTGTTTTTTTTTACAGAGAGTGGAAGTTGCTACTTCAGGACATAGCAAGTCTCAGACGCTGTGAGTCTGAATGTCTCCTGCCTTTCCTTGGGATTTACCAGTGCCATGGACTTGTGGGGATAGTGACTGAATGGATGAACAATGGATCCCTCCAATCTCTCATCCATGAGGTAGATAAAAGATGTCATCTTTGAGGTGATAAAATTAATTACAAGATCAAAGAACAATCAGCATGTAAATTGTGGACAGTAGTCACAATCTGTTTTTCAGTTTCTGCATTGCATTTCTGTATTGTGGCTCTGTTTGTTGCTAAATGAAAACGGGAATAGCAACAACTTCACAGTACCAAAACCTGTATTTTGTGTTTCTTAGCATCAACTGTACCCAGAGCTTCCCTTTCCCTTACTCATAAGGATCCTGTCAGATGTGGCTGAAGGGCTGCATCATCTTCACAGCCTTGAACCTGCCCTCTGCCACTGCAGCCTGAAACCTTCCAATGTGCTTTTGGATGTGCAGTACAGAGCCAAGGTAGGAGCTTCTACTTTTAGTCCATTAACATAAAATCCAGTGATTGTCCTATTGTTGCATATATTGATCTTAATAGTCAACATTTGATATCAAGACTTGTTCTATTGTTACTAAAATTACTTTTGCTGGCATTTCCATAGATATCAGATTATGGCCTGACCAACTGGAGGAAACAGCAGCTGAGGTCAGACCTGCAGAACTGCCAGCAGAGAAACTGCCAGAATTTAGTGTATCTTCCTCCTGAAATACTTGAAGGAGGCCTCCCTTCCCAGGAAGGTGATATTTACAGGTGAATGGAGTCTCTAAGGGCACGTCATACCTAGTCCATGCTGCACTCTACAATGCTGCCAAAACTCTTCTCTTCAAAGACATTACAGTAAAAATGCCAGACATACATAATGCAGTAGGATAGTGTGGCACAAGGCCAATTACAGCAGTGAATTAGATTTTAAATTCCCATATTTGGTGAATCAGATACTTTGTTCTCAAAGTCACTCATATAAATATTTATATAATGGACTTGAATGTTTTAAAAGTGCAACAGCTGCCAAAACTTTCAGATATATTTAGAAGCCTCATAACTGCTTCACATAGTTTATAAGTGTGAACTGTTGCTGGCTTTAGTTTCAGAAAGAATTGTTTATGCCTAGATCAGGCCTTTCCCTCAACAGTGTGCCATTAAGATCCTGTGGAATCTCTGCTGGGATGAGTTACCAAGCCACTGAAGCACCTATACTTTTTAACAAAGTGATTTATACCAAGGAGGGAGATTTCTCACTGCCACATGTCCCTTTTGGGTATTTTACATCCATTGTGGCTGCCTCAATAAATGAGAGGACCTCGAGGTGCCACTGGTCTGGATGGTCTGGAGGGACACACATCATCATGACCAGCACACAGAGCTGTGGTCTATTATTTTGAATAACTTCTAAGGAGATCACTCTTCTGATTTCTGAGCTTTTGTGAAACCTATACATTTAAACTCTTGCTTTATTGTCATAGAGGCAGGCTCTAAGATGAGTCAAATAATGCATACACTTGAGGAGACCTATAAATAACCTCATGTTGTTCACAAACACAAGTTTTGCACAGGAAGAGTGGAGGCTTACTTTCAGGTAGCATACTAATTTTCCAAAATTGCATTCATATATATAATTTAATGTATACATTTATTATATACTACATTATATAATAATGTGCTGAGATGTGACTCAGATGCATGAGATTTGTGTGCATCTAAACAGTGGTGCAACAGAAGAGGCAGAAATCTGTCATACATGAAATACAAAGTACATTTAAGTTACATGTATGTCCACATTACATTAATACTTTCCAGATTTTTATGTGAAAGTAAGGCAGAAGAGGAGGCTCTTTTTACTACTGCAACCACTACAGCAAGATATATAAATAAGCAGACATGTTTATCCTAGGACTGTCTCTTCCCCTTTTGATTGTTTTGTTTCTGACTTATCTGTAGACTGCTTTTTCTCATCCAGCAGCCTCCTCTTTTCTGCCTCTGATTTTTGATATTTTCATTAAACCACTGTATTTCATAGCATCTGAGTTGTGAGTTATATGTACAGATCTATGATCCCACTGCAACTACTTCTAGGATGTTGGAAAAGGAAAAAGGTATTTGGAGCCCCATCAAAATTTGCTGAAGAAAATAGAAACATAGTGCATCAGAACCAAGTTTTTGTACATTAACTGATGTGCTTGTTGGTACCTGCTGAAAAGTCCAGTTGATATTGAAATTACCCGAAAACAAATCAATAATGATAGAGAAGGGAGGATAAAATTCACAGGATCAAATGGAGTTAAGGTAGTAACCTGAAATGTAATTCTAATTGAGCCTATATTTAAACAATAAAAACCCCTCAACTTGATGATTTTATAAGAGCAACTCAATTGAGAACTGGAAAAAGGTCTCATTGAATTAGAAAATACTTGGATAGACTTCGTCTTGAAAAAACTCCTTTCTCTTAAAGCCACAAACTTGCTTTTGGAACCGAGAATGTAGATACAGATTGCAAACTAATGAATGGTTTTTCATTGTTTTGTTGTTTTTTGTTTTTTTTTCAGTTTTGGAATCTTGTGTTGGGAGAGCCTCAGCAGACAGAAACCTTTTGAAGGTATTTATTATTTATGTCAGACTTTGTGCTGTCCACACCTTGTCCACAAATTCCCTTATTGTAGTGCAGTTATGATAAAAACACCATCTTTTCAGATGTCCCTTTGCCTTCTCTTACTGTTACAGTACAAAGCTCCACATTAGAGGATGTAAATATTCCAATTCCTCACTAAATCCTAAATGTTTCCAAAGAAGCTGCTCTTTCTGAAGGGAAAAGGCAGAGCTTCTTCCCCCACTAGTATCATCCATCTATGCTTGCTGAAGCACTGCCACTGAGTTGGATTTTCCATGGACCTTCAGTGAGAAGGAATGTCACTTCATATTTGTCAGCTGGAATTTTAAAATCAGTGACAAGTAGCTACTTGAATGAGCAGAATAGTAATTTTTACAGTTGCTGTGAGTTTCAAATACCAATCCAGAAATGTCAGTTCATGATGAATTATCTCAAGGAAGCAGGAGATCTTACTTTCTTAGGTGAAAGTGTGAGCAGTCTTAGAGAACCTAGTTTGCAAAGAATTTTATAATAATTGTCACTGTCTAGGAATAATCCTTGTTTCATGGAAGTGGAGATCAGTAAGGGCTTCTTTGCTATGGGCTTCATTCTGCATGGCAAAACTGATTGAAGGACTTCTGCATTTTACTGAGGACCTTCAAAAATACTGCATGGAATAATATCTAAATGCCCATACAGCTTATGGCTGCCATCTTGAGGCTGCTCAAAGCAGATTCCTTTTTTTTGCAATTATTTTGTTCCATTCTTGTAATGCAAGCTTTATATAAAACTCTGCTTAAAACAACAGCATGTATTCCTGAGGAATCTGTGCATGTAGTTTACAGTACAAGTTACATAACCATTTGTGACTCAGCGTTGAACAGAGTTCTCAATCCTGAAAGATGAAGTCCTGTTGCAATAAGCAACTATAGCTAATGTTAAGGGCTAGCACATCTACTTACAAGAGCATTAATATATTTTTCCTTTTAAAATACACAATATGACTTACATTGGATGTCATTTTAAGAGGTCTTTAATATTTTTTGGCAGTGACATTTTCTTTTAAATTGCAGGTCAAGGAACCCTGCTTGATGTTTTGAGAGGAATCTGCAGCAGTTTGCGGCCAGGCATTTCAGAAAAGTTCATACCAAGCCATTTGCCTGAGAGGAACAGACTGCTGCACCTCATTGCTCTGTGCTGGCATCAAGAACCAGATTATAGACCACATACTGCAGGTAACATTCAGGATTTCTTTCTGTGCAAGTTCTGTAATGGAGACAGTCTTTATAGGAGCATTGCTCTAGCAATCTGAACAACTGAAGTGAAAGTGGTCTTTAGATCATCAGACTGCCTTTGATGTTTCCTCTAACTGAAGCTTCCTACCAGAAATTGACTTATTTGTCTCCAAAATTTGGTTTACTATAAAGTATGAGGTGGAAGTTGTATTAAACTAATTTCCTCTATTTCATCCAATTTCTCAATTTAATAGTAAAGTTAGTTGCAATATGACGATGCCTAAATGTATACATGCTTTCATACACAATGTGATATTTAAAATGCTTTATTACCCCTGCAGAATGTGTACACCTTCTAAACGGAGTTTTGACTAGTATAAATAAGGAGGTAATTTCTGCAGCAATCTACAGTTTGATGGATGCAAAGGTCAGTGCAAGATTTCTTGTTCTCCTACAACATTACTTGATTCATTCAATTGCAATCTTTCTGACCCAAGACTAGTGAAGGTTTTTTCTTATTTACTCGTCATGCCAGAGAGCTCTCTTTGGCACTTCAGGTTCATTCAGAAATTGTAGGATATAGGATATATCCTATATTGTAGGATATGGTGAGGTTCTCTAGAATATTAGTCAATTGCTACCTGCTATTTTAAAAATACAACTTCTTTCTGGTCGCCACCTGGCGTCAGATTGGCAAACCCATGGGAGTGAGGACAAACATCAGCTCAAGTGCTGCAGATTAGAGCTAGAACCAAGGACAGTTTTTTTGTATTACTGGTTAGAAAGCATTTAGTTCAAAACCTGAACATCATTGGTACCTATAGCGATATCAGTAACAGCACTGCCCTGTACCCTTCACTTCTTCTAAATTGCCAGGCTTTCAGGCCAAGGCACTGCTCATCCCAGGGTCTCAGGGCTCTCTAACTCCACAGGAGGGGATGGGGAACAGCCAAGGACACAGGGATGGAGGTAACTCCAAATCTGCTTACACTGCCATGGGAGCTCTGGCACAAATGTGACTGCCACAAGCAGAGCTGCATCCTAGCTGGTTAATGTAGGCACTGGGGGAAAACACTGACATGTTTTGGCTCTTGGACAAGACTCTGACTCTAGCTGGAGTTACACAACCCATGCTGTGTTGTTGGTTGCATTACTGTGTGTTGAGTATGTTGATGCATGCAGGACCATTTCTATAAGTTGCAATCACATTCTGGGCTTATAGAACAGCCTTGATCAATGCTTTAATAGGTGGCATAGTTAGAGTCAAAGTAATTTTTACAACTGTTGAAGTTTATTTAAGATTGTACTGCCAAATACTGCATAATTTAATGCTTCAATCTACCTAGAGCAAGGTTTTATTTTTTAATTTTTTAGGTTGTGAAGATTTATTTTATTAGCAGGCACCTTTTCTTGTTCAAACAACTGAACTGATAAATCCAAACTTACTCTGAAAATATAACTGAAGTTTCTGGGAAATTGATTCATAACTGTTGAAGTATAAAATCTAAAAAAATAGTTTAACAGATCTGCTGTGGATGTACGAATTGGAAAAAAGTTACAGGTATTGACACATCCTTACTGCAGACAGTTTGGCACACTGAACACAGGATGGCCATGCTGTTTGGCTACTTAAAGGCAATCATGTTCCAGCTAGCTCAGTCTGTCTCAATACAAGCTTATATTCCCCTTCCCCTGCATGATTCAACACTGGGCTTTAAAATAAATGTGAAACACTGGGAAGAATAACAGGGTAGAATTTTGTCAGATCCCATGCCCATTCTCTCTGTGCTGTTCATTGAGTGTACCTTACAGTATAACACATGTTGCCAGTAGAAGTTATGTTACTAAAAACTGCTGCTCCTGACAGCTGTGAAAGGCACAAACCACACCTACATTTCCTGCAGTAACTGTGGCTTTCTTCTTCCAGGAGAGAGCACTTAACGCATGCAAAGGCTCAGAGACCTACACCCTGCAGAGAGGCACCCGCAATTCCGAGGTGAGTTTGGGGCACAGGAGCCTCCAGAGTACTTCATCAGCTGCTTATTCCTCCTGACAGCCTGACGCTGTGTAATGCAAACACTCGGGCAAAATGTTCCTGGCCAGGGTAACTCCGTCCAACAAACCCCACTGCTTTAGCTTGTTCCAAGCAGCTCACTCTGACACTGCTCTTGCAAAAACAACCTCCTCCTCTTAGGGTTTGTTTTGAACCTCTCCTCTTTAGAAAAGGTTTTGGAACACAAGTTTCCAAGAAGTTAACTCTTCTCTATTTTGATCTCTTTCAGATCATCTGTCCACAAAAAGGCAACCGCTTAATCAGCAAGAAAATTCCTCTTGTAGTGCCAAGCTTGTCAACTGTTCCACCTGATAGCTGTGCAAATATAGCAGGAAGAGATAATATTGAGAAGGGTGTGTCAAGTACTACCCCACAGAATGCAACCAAAGGTCACTGTCTTGAGTTATATTCAGCTCCAGCTGTTACAAGAAAAAGACAAATATTACTAGTTGTTTTGTATAGAAATGTAATTTTTCATGTAAAATTGTTGCTTCTCAGATGAAAGCTGTGCTCTCTACTGGTATCATCTGAAGCATGAGTTCACTGCAGGAAACCAGAGACACCACAAAGATTTCCACTTAGATGTATAGATTAAAAAAAAAAGTACTATTTTTTTTTAGAATAATGAGCTGTAAATGTAGAGCTGCCTTTCTCTCACACATCAAATATTGCCTGCTGCTTTTGCGAGAACGTCCCTTCTGGGAATCAGGCTGCTTTGTGCCACCAGGAATAACTGCTTTTTTTTTTTTTTTTTTTTGTAATGTGCTAAGAAATAGAGATATCTTTAAAGCCTTTATCTTATCTGGAGATATTTTTTAAAAGGCAATGTTGCAGGAACATATGAATAATTCCTGATAATCACTGTTCCTATATAGATAACTTTCTTTACCTTTCCAATGTGGATTTGTCCTAAGTGTTTAAATTTGTGTCAAGAGTAGACAGCCTGTATTTCTCATGCCTTCAGGTACAAAAACTGAGACATTAGAAGTCAATTCACCTGGGGCAACATCTGCATTTCCAAGCACTTCAGTTCTGATCAATAGCCATCAGACTTATGGAGAAAATAAAATGTTCCATAACTTCAATAACAAGTTCCTACAGACAGAAAAGCCAGATGTGTGTAGTAATAACTGCCAAAGTTTTCCTAGGAATAATGATGTATTAACAAGAGCCAAAGTAATCTCAAGTCAGTCTTCAGTTCCTGTCTCCTGTAGTGGCTGACATATGTGTAATGTTTTCTTGTTGTTCAATTCAAAAGTCTAATCTTGCTCATCTTAAACTTTTTCTAGATCGCCCAGGCTCTGAGAGAAGAAAACCAAGCTCCTTTTGCACAAATCCTTCATCTGGCTCAAATGCAGGCAAAGAGAGCAGTGAGCATAACTCTCCAGCACTGGCTCTTCAGCACAGACCACAACCAATGCACCTTGGACAAGCAGTGACAGGTAAGGCACCCTTGCCCCTTTGAGCTGGCAGTACTCACCTTGGCCACATCTCAGTGATTGAATTGTTTTAATTGGAGGAAACAGATATTTCTAAATTTTGTGCACATTTTCAGGTATTCAGAGTAATAACTGATTCTTACTTGATACAAATGTCTCTCTATTTGTGTATATCTGCTCCTCTGTTCTCAGAAGTTCAGGCACTGACCCCTGAGAACATTGCCTTGTTTTCTTTTAGGACCACAGTGAGGCTGAGAACAGTTCTGAAAAGACCATGATAAAAATACAAAAACCACATCACACATTAATGTGAAATACATTAGTTGCTTATGTCTGGAATATTCTTTTGCAATCATAAGCTGCATATTGCCTACCTCTGCAAAAGTAGCTAGTGCCTACAGAAACAGGCGGTAGGGGACCCTTCATGCCCTCACATCATCTCAGGTCTTCAGGCAGAACAGAGGCAGAAAGGGTCAGTTTTGATTTGTGAAGATTCTTTGCCTGTGGTTAAAGCTTTGTGAGGTTTTTGTGCTAACTTTTTGCAAACTGCCCTATAACAACTCTCAGCCTAGCTGGCTGTCCTTCTCCATGGTGATTTACTTGAGTGATGACATAATTTCTAATAAATCAACAGACTAGACCATTCAAGAAAAGTTCATCACAGAACTCTCCTGGCAACATCAGAAATCAGAATGACAGAAGCACACTCTCCAAAGCAACACAAGTTTTGGTTATTAATTTTCTCTTGGTGTATGGTTTTTACTGTACACTAAAACCCCTAATTTCAGCACTAGGTATTCTAATCACCTCATGAAAAGGGGCAGAACCCAAAGCTCTCAACCATTTTATCAAGAGTATTACTTTTGGTATTAGTTTGGCTTTGACATATATTCATTGTCCTGGTTTCATGTTACATGTTTCAAACTTGCCTGCTACCCTGAAGTACCTGTTACCTGTCCTTCCACCTCTATAGGAGAAGGTGTGTCCAGTCAAGATGCTTTGTATAAAGTCAAATACAGATGCTAGATGAATAGGGCATGACCTGAAAATCTTCTCCCTCACACAATCTGAGCACCCAGAGGTTTAGAAACACCTATTTGCTGTAACCTGGTCTTTGTGAATTTCAAACAGGAAATGAAAATACTTTTGGACTAGACTGCAAACAAACTAACTCCTCCTCCTTCCTTCCTCTACTAAGTTTATATTTCTGGTGTCGATGCTATCGAATGCTAACAATTTCTGGATGACAAAAGCACTTGGTTTATCTCATTTTGTTTTCCTTTTCACTCAAGGTCCTTGCAGCAATGGAAACTGCTGTCAAATCCTTGCCTGCCAGAGGCAGAGCATACTGAGCTGCATGACAGAGGGACTCCTCAACCACGTGCTGGACGTGCTGCGCTCTCAGCAGGCGCTGTCCCGAGCGGACTACGAGAGCATCGCCTCCTGCCCCACCGTCACCGCCCGCGCCCGCGCCCTGCTGGACACCTGCCTCTGCCTCGGGGAGAGGGCAGCACAAGCTGTAGTGACTGCACTTTCAGTGAACAAGCGTAGTCCTCTGGGACAAGTCATTCATGCCCAGGCTGTCCTTCCAAGGTAAACAGGCTGTTGTTGTGACTGATTTTTTTCACGGTCTGTTGTGTGCATCTGAGCTCTGGTAATTTGTGATGGCAAAGATTCACGTTGGTGTCTCGTGAGCCATTGACCAAAGGCAATTCTTCCTACAGCCCATTATTTGAGTACTGTAGTGGAAAAAGCAATTGGATAAAAAGGTCAAGTCAACTGCTGCCAGCAGAAATTGCCAAGACTGGTATAACAAATGCTGATTTGGACCTCAGAGATGGGAAAAGTGCAATATGTGCCAGAGCAAACAGAGTTCAAGTGAGATGACACCTTATTTCCTTGGTTTTTTTCTTATGAAGGGAGGAAAATGAATCATTACTTTTTGGAGGTCACAGTATGGAAGAATGGCTATTTATAAATACTTCCAAATCAGGATAATGAACAACAGAATACTGGATGAGGAGAAAAAATTGACTGCCTTTCACTGCACTCATATCTGAGCTGGCTGTTACAGTGAAAGGCTTCAGACAATCAAGAAATATTTCTTCAGTAGTGCCTTAAGTAAGACTTGGAAGTTTTATATTATGCATATAAATTACTTCATTTTCCTCACAAATGGTCATATGAAAATGTAGCAGTACTTTCATCAGTACTTCAGAGATGTGGGACTTGGAGTACTCATTAAAGGAGAAACGTTAACACTTTACATCCCTGTATCTCTCTAAACATGTCTGCAGCTCAAATGTAAAATTGAACCAGGCAGAAGAGGTGCCAAGATGATAATTTTGAAATGGTGCTTCTGCTGAACTGTTGTCATGGTTGTAGTCTAATGGGAGACAGCCTGGGAATACTGGGAGGTTTTGTAGCTCTGGCCTGGACTCACCCATGGTCACAGATGCTTTGGAGTGTCCTGCTGCTGCTTGAACTCATCCTCAGGTCATGGACCCTTTGACTTGAGTTCACATGGAGTTCCAGTCTGTCCAGGACAGCAGCACAGAAACACTGCTGTTATCAGAATGTTCCCAGGCACAGTGGAGGAAGATGATAAGTGGTACAACAGGCAGTGAAAACAACAGCCCAGCCACTAACGAGCACCAGACACTCGTGTACAGAAGGCAAACAAGGCCCATGGCAAACACAGGAGTCTGTCAATAGATCAACAGCAACAGCAGCTACAAATGTGATCCAGCACATTCCAGTAAAATCTGTTGTTACCTTGAACCCTTCAAGCCTCACATTGGATGCTGAAAAGAACATTTGTCCCAGTGAACAACTATGCTCCCCAGCAGTAAAGTGAGAAAGTGTGTTGGTTGAGAGCCAGACAATTTCACAGGTAAAGCAAAAGCTGCACACAAGCAAAGGCAAACGTGGAATAAATTCACCACTTGCCAAGGGCAGGCAGGTGTCCAGCCATCTCCAGGAAAGCAGGGCTCCATCCCACGTAATGGTTACTTAAGGTGACAAATGCCATCACTCCAAACATCCTCCCCATCCTCCCCCTAGCTGAGCTTGATGCCACATGGTCTGGAGTATCCCTTTGGCCAGCTGTGGTCAGTTGTCCCAGCTTGTCCTCCCCCAGCTCCTTGTGCACTCCCAGCCTCCTCACTGGTGGGGTGAGGGGCAGAAAGGCCTTGGCTCTGTGTGAGCTCTGTCCAGCAATAACAAAACTTCCCTGAATTGCCAACACTGTTTTCGGTACAAATTCAAAATACAGCTCCATACTGGCTCCTATGGAGAAAATTAACTCTATCCCAGCAAAAACCAGCATAATTTGAAAGAGAAATAGTAAGATTGCTTTCTTTATAATGAAAATAATGATATAGGGTGCTGGATTTTTAAAGGCCCAGTGGAGTTTCTTCAAGCTTCATGGCACCAGATGAACATGAGAACTTGTTATACCATCTACAGGTATTTAAAATGTAAAACCATGTTATTTGTTTCCCTATGTGCTTTTGTTCTCTCTGCAGTTTCAAAGCTCTCATTGAATTCAGTCATTTGGCTGATTGCAAATGCAGTAATGATGTGTTGTCTGGGCACAGTTAAGAAATAAGAAATGTGTTACATCAAAGTTTCCAGCAATGATGCTGCTGGAACCATAAACTTTTTTTTTTTTTTTTTT